>NC_056744.1:1723637191-1723849691 GCF_019279795.1 Protopterus annectens | reverse complement strand
GGACTCCACACAGTTTGGGTTTGTAAAAGGCAGATCATGTCTCCTAAACCTGATAGACTTCTTTGAAGTAGTCACGAAGCAGCAAAAAAACCACAGGACAGGAACTGGGATGCTGCAAGTTTATTCTTCCGGTACCTCGGCTAGAAAGAAGCCTTCAAAGGAATAACCACTATCAATTTGCTGCATCTTTTATACTAAATACATAAAAAGCAATAAATCAATCAAACAATTAATACATCAAAAGGTTTAAAGAGACCATACACTGGTAAAAAACACACAGGTGAAAAACACAATCTAACCCAACCTACACATAATGCATGTAAATACAATTTAGAATAGATATTTTTAAATGTATTAATAAATGGTAAGATTCATTTCCAAATTTAAACCCCTAGGTTTAAGAGTACCAAATTTTAATATAAACCTACTCTCCAAATTTAATAACTTTTGTAAAAAATTGCCAGCATTATAAAAGTCAGGTTGGGCTAATGCACAGAAAAATAAAGAATCCATAATGCCATTGTGAATAGTGTTAAAGTGTTCAGATATCGGACTGTCCATCCTAAAATTTCGAACATCCCCCATATGTTCCAAGATACGTATCTTTAACTGACGTTTGGTTTGGCCTATATAATACTTGGGTGGGACACAACCACAACCCACAATATACACCACCCCGCAAGATTTACTATCAAATTTATTAGTGGCATGATATTTCACACCATTAATACTACTGCCTGATAAATTTTTCACTTTAGGGCAAACCTTACACTTGCCACACTTGAACATGTCATTTACCATACTGATACTGTTCGACCTACTCAGGTTCCTAACTTTGAACTTGGGATTCAATATTTCCTTCAAATTGGCATATCTCCCATACGAAAAAGAAACAATTACAAAAAAGATGCCCTATATCATCATTTTCACAAACTATGGGCCAGAGGAAATCCACAATATTTTTCAGAATTTTTGAAAAAGGGGAATATTTAGTGACAAAAAACATATTGTCTCTACTATTAGTCAATCCCCCATCATACTTTCTACTTGTATCAGGAAATTTAACTACATTGATCCCTATCTTATCATGATTGAATAATCTATCAACACTTTTATTAATAAGATTTTCGGAATAACCTCTAGCTCTAAGTCTATTCTTGACATCCTTAAATTCCGACTCCAAAAGACCAGTTTCAGAGGTATGTTCAAAAGTGCATTTGAACTCATCAAAAGGAAGTGCCTCTATCAAATGTATGGGGTGTGCACTACTAGCATGTAAAAAGTTGTTGGTTGCAGTGTCCTTTTTAAAAGGTCTATATTGAACTTTATTATGATGGTCCACATACAACAAAATATCTAAAAACTGAATAGTATGAGTGTTAACTACATAGGTGAATTCCAAGCCAAATTTGTTTCGATGGAGACTAACAATAAACTTATCGAATTCTAGTACATTACCAGAACAGACAAATATCAAATCATCAATATACCTATGATATAATACTACATTTTTCTGAAAAAATTCCAAGGTATACAAAAAATTAGTCTCAAAAAACGACATAAACAAAATGGCATAAGTGGGGGCAAAATTTGCCCCCATTGCCGTCCCTTCCTTTTGTAGGAATATTTTTTATTCACACAAAAAATAATTATGAGTGAGCGCAAATTCCAAAAGTAATATAATAAATGAAGTACGTGGACCCTCTCCCAAAATCTTATTAATAGCTTCCAAGCCAAACTCAGTCTTAATACTAGTATATAGGGCCTTCACATCAACCGTGGCCCAATAAAATTCATCACTCCACTTGAAATTTTTGATCTGCTCACAATACTGATTAGTATTGCTAATGTGTGAAATCACATTGCTCAATTCCTTTTTAAGAAGGCTGAATAAAATTATGCCAACATGTTCCAAAAACCCCGTGTTTCGTGTTTTGGTTTTTCGTTTAAGAAGTCACCAAGGCCATGGATGAGGGTAAGGTGGTTCACACAGCCTATCTAGATCTCACCAAGGCATTCAACACCATCCCCCACTCTGGAATTATAGATAAACTCACTAAACTAGGTATAAATCTCTATGTCACAAGATGGGTTGCCAACTGGCTTACTGAAAGAACCCACACTGTGAAAGTAGCAGACTCCAAATCAGACTTCAGACCAGTGACAAGTGGAGTACCACAGGGTTGTCCAGGGTCCTCTCCTGTTTGGTATCTACTTCTCTGAAGTACAGGCTAACACAGAAGGTCTTTGACTAACTAAATTCGCAGATGACTGCAAACTAGGAGCCATAATCGAAACTCCTAATGATGTGGTCATACTACAAAAGGGCCTCGCTGAGACAGATGCCTGGTGTCAAAGACATGGTCTCAAGCTCAATGCCAAAAAGTGCATTGTCATCCCCTTTGGTAAAAATTCTGTACCCATGAACTACCACATAGTCGGTAGTCTACTTAACACCAAAAGTGTGATAAGAGACCTTGGGACACAGGTGGACAGTTGTCTCTCCTTTGAAAATCACATTGCCAAAGTGGTCAGGAAATCCTTCTACGTAGCACACCTCATCACAAAAGGTTTCTCATCCAGAAAAAAAGAGGTCATTGTTACCCTCTACTCATCACTCATTAGACCCATTATAGAGTACAACGACCCTTTTGGTATGTACCTCACAAGACATCTACAACAACTGGAAAGGCCGCAAAAATACCTCACAAAGAGGATTACCGGCCTCAAACAGATGCCTTTCGCAGACAGTCTCAAAAAACTCCAGCTTTACTCTGTCGCATATCGCCTACTCAGAGGCGATCTCTGCCTAACATACAAAGCTATGTCAAACCCAGAGCTGTTGGACATGCTCCACTTAAAGAAATCCCAATCCCTCTGAGCTACACGCTCTAGGGACCTATACCTTGTCACCACAATAAACAGAACATGCTGGAGGGATAGATTCCTGCCCCAGGGACTTCCCATACTCTGGAACAGACTACCTATCTATATCAAACAGAGCTCCTCATTAGCACTCTTCAAAAAAAATCTTGATGATTGGATGGGTAATAGGAAATTCACCCCGGGGATCACTTCTGTGGTTCTGCTTGACAGGGGCACAGGAAAATAATTTTCTTGGGTGGCGAAAGCCAGGGTACATTTTTGGATAGGCTTGTACAGGCCGCCCTAGGGCCAATAGCCTAGTACCTACCTATGAACCTAAGTGATAATGAGTTACTACTATATTGTAACGGACTTATTGCTAAGGTGATAAAGACCTGCCTTTCATTACTGCAAAGGTAGGCATGCTGAGACACAGGTGATAATTGCTACACATAACCTGTTGAGTAGGCAATTATTATATTACCTTGTGCAGCTGTTGTAACACGGACTCAGTATCATCAGTATGGAGAAGACCTGAGCAATTGAGTAAAATAATATAACATTGAGCCCTTCCTCCCGCCTAAATTCCACACATTACTGACAAAGCCAAGAAAATTATTTATTTATTTCCGGTTTGATTACTGGAGAGGTCCACTGGGCCCTGGGGACCCATTTTCAGTGGAGGCACGGGGAGAAAAGCTCCAAAAATACAAATACAAATGACAAAATATGAAAAAATATAAGTGATACATTGAGGTGACCAGTTTGTACAATAGTAACATTCATTATTACAAAATAGTAAAATACAACTTCACTACGTTTATTCTAAAAAGGTTATACAATTATAAAGCTGTTCTTATAGAGTAATTTGAGAAAATGCATTATATAAGCACATAGAGAAGAGAGTTAAGAAAATCTATTTACAGTATTTACACAAGGGGGTTCAAAGATAAATAATTGTAGGACATTTTGAGAGCAAGGGTACATTCCATGTGGGATATCAATGTGTTCTTGGATAATTTTTAGGTGGGGTAGACTATATGCACTGCCTCACCTTTTTACATTCTAGATAGGATATCGGTGTATTCTTGTATAGTTTTAGGTAGGGTGAAGACAGGAGCAATTCCACTTTGTGGACAGATGTTTGAAAAGCTGAGTTTTGAAATTTTCATAGTTTGATATTGTTCTTAAAGAGGAAGGGAGAGAGTTCCAAGTCTTGCCAATAGTGAAGGAGAAGAGAAGTTGGCCAGCTGGACTTTTAGGGTTATTGATAGCAATCAGGTTTTGATGTCTGGATCTGAGAGTTCTATTGGGGATGTAGGATGGAAGGATGTTAGCTAGGGCAGGACAGTTAGATGGCTGAAATATAAGTTTGTGCGCTGTGGTGAGCTGCAGATAGTTTAGGTAGTTTGGTAGTTCTAGCCAATGATTGAAGGGAAAGGCAATGGTGGGTGGAATTTTTACAGTTGGAGGCAAATTTCGAGATTTTATTGTAGCAGCTTTCTAGTTTGGAGGTGATAGAGGATGACAAGTTGGTTAGGAGAGGAGCTTCATATAATAATGAGGGCAAAAGGTAGGTAGTGGCCAAAGTGTGCCTGGTGGAGTGAGAGAGAAAGCGATTATTCCTATATAGCATGCCTAGTTTTTGGTGGATTTTCTTAATATTTTGCTAATCGAACTTTAGGAATTCATCGACTATAACACCGAGAAGTTTGGCAGAGGGAACCACTTCAATAGTGGAGCTGGAGTTACTAAGGACTTTGAAAGTGTCTTTGTCATAGGAGTAAGACTTTCTGGGGGAGAAGAGGAGAATTTTGGATTTGTTAGCATTAAGGGAGAGGTGGTTTTGGTGCATCCAGTTTTCAGTGGTTGAGAAGGCAGCTTGGATTTTGAGAAGCAGTTCAGAGATGTTTGAGGCAGAGCAGACTAAGGTTGAATCGTCTGCGTATTGAATAATTTTGTTATTGGGAATAGCAGTGTGAAGGTTATTAACAAAAATATTAAAAAGCATGGGTCCAAGAATGGATCCCTGTGGTACACCTGTTGGTGTAGGTAGGAAGGAGGAGATGGAGTTTTTCCATTTGACTGCCTGAGACCTATCTGACAAGTAGCTAGAGAACCAGGATAGAGAGTTAGATGAGAGATGCAGGTCTGATAGATGAAGGAGAAGATGTTTATGGGAAAGAGTATCGAAAGCTTTTGAGAGATCAAGCAAAACAGTAGAGACCAGGTGACCTGACTCTCGGCCTTGATTGATAGTTTCTAAGAAGGAAAGTAGAGCAGCAGTAGTGCTATGGCCAGAGCAAAAGCCATGTTGAGTTGGTGTAAGAAGATGGTTTTGGGTTAGAAAAGACATAAGTTGGAAGTGGATACACTTTTCTAAGATTTTAGAGATTGGTGAGAGTAGAGCAATAGGGTGAAAATTTGTGATGCTGGTGTTCTTGCCTCCTTTGTGAAGAGGAAGGATGTAAGCTGAACGCCATAGTTTGGGGACGTAAGATTCATTAATAGATCTATTGATAATGATGCTGATTGGGAATGCTATCCCATCTGCGGCACATTTTAGGAAAGTGGAGGGAATATTGTCAGGGGCATTAGAGCAGGGTTTAAGTTTAGACAGAAGTCTTTTTATAAAGTTAGTTGAGACAGGTTTGAGCTCGAACCTGAGGGAAGGGTTATTGGAGGAATTGGAGGAGGAAGATAGGGGAACAGATGGGTTATTGCTAGGGAAGGTCTTGGTTAGGTCAGATATTGTTTGTATAAAGAAAGAGTTAAATTTTGAGCATAGTTCTCTAGGTCAGATTTACTTGGGTCAGGGCAGGGATTATTTTTGGAGCCAGGATTAAGGAGAGAGTTTATTGAATTCCAGAATTTCTTGGGGTCGTTGTTATTTATTAGACTGGAGGTTGGTGTAATAGGATTTTTGTCCTTGGTAATTTGTTGTTTTACTTGGTTACGTAGTTGCTTATATTGGAGCGAGGTGTTGGGCAGTTTATTGTTTTGGAACAGCTTCCATAGTTTGTCCCTTTGATGCATAATTTGTTTAGTATGTTTAGATAACCAAGGAGCAGTATTTATTTTTATCATTTTATTTCTGATAGGGGCAAGAGAGTTAAGCGTATCTAAGAAAACAGAGGTGAAGTGGTCGATAGCAGCATCAAGAGGAAGAGTTTTAAGGTCTTGCCAGTTCATTTGTTTGAACAGGTTTGAGAAGGTTGTAGGGTTAAAGTTACTAAGATTACGAGTTAGGATGTATTGGTGTTGGTGAGAAGAAGAGTTGGTAGCATGATGAATAAAGGCTGGGAGGTGGTCACCAATAGTGTCCGGAATTGTTCCAGAATTGGTGATTTTATTTGGATTGGAGACTAGGATCCAGTTGATAGAGGATCCTGGGGGGTTAGTTTTGTTGAGTCGGGTTATATGGTGTATTGTTTGAGTGAAGTTGTAAAGGTTGACAGCTTGGGAAGGAGAGAGAGAGTTAATTTTGTTCCAGTCAGTATTTACATCACCTAAGATGCAAGTTTCATAGTTAACTTTAGTAGATGCCCATTGGAGAATGTCTTCGAGGATGAGGATATTGTTCCCAGTGGAGATATATAGGGCAATAATACGGATATTTTTGTGTCTATTTAGTTTCAGTAGTCCAGCTGTAAGTTCAGTATTTTTGAATTGAGGAACTGGAATTTGGAGGGGAATTACAGTTAGTGATTTAGAGTAAACTATGGCAGAGCCACCACCTTTTTTTATAGGTCGGCCATTTCTAATAATATGGTATCCAGGGGGGAAGTATCTCTGAATCAGAGATATGGGGTTTAAGCCAAATCTCAGAAATGGCTAAGATATCTGGTTGGTTATGGGTTAACCAAGCCTGGAAAAGGTGGACTTTGTTATTAAGACTTTGGGAGTTCAAGGTGAAGATTTTCAATGTGTTTGGAAGGGGAGAGGATGGGGTTGGGTAATTATTGTTAGCGAAAAGAATGGGGCCAGGGTTGGGGTGGATATCTCCAGCTAAGAATATGTTGTTAATTAGAAAAGATTTAAGAGATTTAGGTTTACAGATTTGAGAGTTTAGTTGGATGTAAGGTTATTTTGTGTGTAAATGTATTGGCAGTAGTGGAGAAGATTTTATAGTGGAACAGGTAGAGTTGATTGTGCCGGCATAAGATAAGAGGAGATAGAATGGAAGTGAGAGTAAGAGTTAGGGTGAAGTGAAAGTAAGAGTTAGGATGAAGTGAAAGTAAGAGGGTGAAGTGAGAGTAAGAGTTAGGGTGAAGTGAGAGTAAGAGTTAGGGTGAAGTGAGAGTAAGAGTTAGGGTGAAGGGAGAGTAAGAGTTAGGGTGAAGTAAGAGTAAGAGTTAGGGTGAAGTGAGAGTAAGAGTTAGGGTGAAGGGAGAGTAAGAGTTAGGGTGAAGTGAGAGTAAGAGTTAGGGAGACGGGAGAGTAAGAGTTAGGGTTAAGTGAGAGTAAGAGTTAGGGTGAAGTGAGAGTAAGAGTTAGGGTGAAGTGAGAGTAAGAGTTAGGGTGAAGTGAGAGTAAGAGTTAGGGTGAAGTGAGAGTAAGAGTTAGGGTGAAGGGGGTTTTCAGTGGATGTTATTTTTGTTGGTGGGATTGGATAAGCAAAGGAGGAGTATGAGCTGGTATAGCATGAAGGAATCAGAAAGAGAAGGAGGAAGCAAGGGACTATGAGTTGCTGGAGAATTGAGGAAACCATGATTATGCAAAGAGGGAGGAGAGATAGGAATGTCAGTTGAACTGTTATAATCAAGATAATTATTGCAGAAAGTGTCTTTTCTATGTAAAGTGGATTCCCAAGAAAGACTGTCAGTGTGTTAGGTGATATTCAAATAGAGGGATAATTATTGAGGAAAGTATCTTTTGTATGTAACGTGGATTCCCAGGAAAGACTGTCAGTGTGTTAGGTGATATTAGTGTCCAAAAAATCAACACTATTGCCAAACCCGGCTATTCTAAATTTAAAAAATGGAATGGAGGTGGAAATAGAATCAATGAATGTAAGCAGTTGCTGTTTACTACACCCCCAGACAAAAAAAGACATTGTCTATGTACCTCTTGTACAGATAGTGTGTTGAAAACCAGGGAGGTGGACTAGAGAATTAGCTTCCCAGGCTGCTAAAACCAGGTTCGCATACGAGGGAGCCATTCTAGAGCCCATGGCTGCACTTTTAACCTGTTGGAAGATTTGGTTGTTAAAGTGAAATAAGTTTCCTTTCAACACTAGTGAAGCCAAAGTACCGATGGTGTTAATTTTCTCCTTAGTGTACCCTGTGAACAAATAAGACTCTAAAAGTTGTAAACCTTCAACATGTGGGTTGTTTGTGTACAGCGCTTCAATGTCAAGAGTTATCAAAATTGCATCAGAATCAGAAGGTTTATAATGAAACAATACATTCAGGAAATCCCAGGAGTCTCTGATATAAAATTCTGTGTGCTGTACAATAGGGTTAAGACATATGTCTAAATATTCTGATATTTTTTCAGTTTTTGTTTTATGGTTTGATACAATATGTCTGAACGGGGGCTCAGTGACATTCTTATGCATTTTTGGGATCCCAAAAAACTTATCAAGTTGGGGATCCGTAACAAACAAATTCTGCTTCTGCTGATGAAATACAGGAGTCTTTCATTAGGTAATTAATGGTTTTGTCAATACATTTAAACGCTTTGTTGACATCTGTTAATGTAACTGGAACATAGCAATCACTATCACCTAAATCTGACAAAAGAGTTTTAACATATTTATTATGGTCCATCAGTACTATGCCAGTTCCTTTGTCTGCCCTTATAATCCTAAGTGATCTATCAGACTGAAGTGCTTTGAGGGCAGAAACTTCCGCTGGGGATATGTTAAACCATTTGTTGTGGCTAGATCTGCTGAGCATATCACAAAAGTCTTTTTTGCAAACTTTAAGAAAGATCTGTAGGGTGTTGCTCAAAGGAGGGTTGAACGTGCTTCTTCTAATAGGTAGTTTCCTAGAAACAGTATCAGAATCATCGCTGTCCTCAGAGTCATTATCACATATAAGTTTTAAATTAAGCTTCCTTAGGTAAAGATGGAAATCCAATAAAAGTGAAACCAAATCGGCCCTTTATATCAGAGACTCCTGGGATTTCCTGAATATATTGTTTCATTATAAACCACCTGCTTCTGATGCATTTTAGGTAACTCTTGACATTGAAGCACTGTACACAAACATCCCACATGTTGAAGGTTTACAACTTTTATTTGTCACAGTTCACAGGGTACACTAACGAGAAAATTAACACCATCAGTACTTTGGCTTCACTAGTATTAAAAGGAAACTTATTTCACTTTAACAACCAAATCTTCCAACAGGTTAAAGGTGTAGCCATGGGCTCTAGAATGGCTCCCTCGTATGCGAACCTGGTTTTAGCAGCCTGGGAAGCTAATTCTCTAGTCCACCTCCCTGGTTTTGAACACACTAAGCTCTACAAGAGGTACATAGACAATGTATTTTTTGTCTGGGGGAGTAGTAAACAGCAACTGCTTACATTCACTGATTCTATTTCCCCCTCCATTCCATTTTTGAAATTTACAATAGCGGGTTTGGCAATAGCGTTGATTTTTTGGACACTAATATCACCTAACACACTGACAGTCTTTCCTGGGAATCCACGTTACATACAAAAGATACTTTCCTCAATAATTATCCCTCTATTTTTCTCCATATCACAACTTTTATTTTCCACAATAAAGTGTTGTTTTCTTGACTGGATGTATAAATTAAGAAATTAAAACCTTTTTCTCTCTTTCTTACTCTGGTCATCTCCCAGAACCTTTTGTACGTTTATTTAAACATTCTCACTATTATGTTTTTACTCTCATCCTTTAACCGCGTTCTATACAAGTTTAAGGAAGCAGAACAAACAGGATTTAGTAACGTCAGTTTCCTCTTCATCTTCACTTATACACAACACACATTTTCACTAGGTTGAAATCTTGACCCCCATATAAAAGAAACACCAACTGCATAACTTCCTTTTCATATGTTTTTCTGGTATCACAAACATTTGACATACATGTGTTTTCCCATTAATGCAGAATTCACCACATAAGCATTTTAAATGCCCTTCACATAAGAATACTTCTTGAATTTATTTTAGATCAAACTCTCACTGCATCATAACTACATCTTCCCAAATTTTATTTCTAGCAAAGACACACACCATTCATCAAAAAATACAAACCCCTAATTTTCATCAGATCACCCAAACCGTTACTTTTATCGTTATTCAAGTTCATTGTAGTTTCCTTTAAAGTTTAAACATTCATTCAAACAAACCAAAACTTCCCTCGTCCATATTTTATTCTTAGTAAGTACCACTACATCATGTGTGTATGTCAGAACTACTGGAATCACTACCTTCTTCTGCATCACATATCTAGCATCATTCTTTTTATAAGCTGTTTCACTCGCTATCACATTCATTACCAGTGTAAACAACTTCCACTCAAGGGACAACCTTGTCTTATACCACACTTCATACATATTTCTTAACTCAGACACCCATTCACTAACACTCTCACTCTATTATTTTGATATGCTGACATACACACGACCCTATTATCGACTCCATTCTCAATAACATCCCACAAAGCATGTCCTACTGTATCAAATGTCTTGCTAATATCACCTACTGTAAGTTTCACATCCTCAACTTTACTTACATCATCCAGAATCTCTCTCAGTATCCCACTACATAATCCTTTATAAAGAAACCCTTCAGCCAGTCATTCAGTACATCTACAAAATATCCTCTTTTTCAGTACACTGATTTCTTACATATTCCATGCCCTATACCATCTGGGACTGATACTAAATTAACATTTACGTTCCTAATACTTCCTGTAATACACTGACTTCTTACACATTCCATGCCCTATACCATCTGGGACCGATACTGAATTAACATTTACGTTCCTAATACTTCCTGTAATACACTGACTTTACACATTCCATGCCCTATACCATCTGGGACTGATACTGAATTAACATTTACGTTCCTAATACTTCCTGTAATACAATGACTTCTTACACATTCCATGCCCTATACCATCTGGGACTGATACTGAATTAACATTTACATTCCTAATACTTCCTGTAATACACTGACTTCTTACACATTCCATGCACTATACCATCTGGGACTGATACTGAATTAACATTTACATTCCTAATACTTCCTGTAATACACTGACTTCTTACACATTCCATGCCCTATACCATCTGGGACTGATACTGAATTAACATTCACGTCCCTAATACTTCCTGTAATACACTGACTTCTTACACATTCCATGCCCTATACCATCTGGGACTGATACTGAATTAACATTTACATTCCTAATACTTCCTGTAATACACTGACTTCTTACACATTCCATGCCCTATACCATCTGGGACTGATACTGAATTAACATTTACGTCCCTAATACTTCCTGTAATACACTGACTTCTTACACATTCCATGCCCTATACCATCTGGGACTGATACTGAATTAACATTTACGTCCCTAATACTTCCTGTAATACACTGACTTCTTACACATTCCATGCCCTATACCATCTGGGACTGATACTGAATTAACATTAATACTTCCTGTAATACACTGTCGTCTTACACATTCCATGCCCTATACCATCTGGGACTGATACTGAATTAACATTTACGTTCCTAATACTTCCTGTAATACACTGACTTCTTACACATTCCATGCCCTATACCATCTGGGACTGATACTGAATTAACATTTACATTCCTAATACTTCCTGTAACACACTGACTTCTTACACATTCCATGCCCTATACCATCTGGGACTGATACTGAATTAACATTTACATTCCTAATACTTCCTGTAATACACTGACTTCTTACACATTCCATGCCCTATACCATCTGGGACTGATACTGAATTAACATTTACGTTCCTAATACTTCCTGTAATACACTGACTTCTTACACATTCCATGCCCTATACCATCTGGGACTGATACTGAATTAACATTTACGTCCCTAATACTTCCTGTAATACACTGACTTCTTACACATTCCATGCCCTATACCATCTGGGACTGATACTGAATTAACATTTACGTTCCTAATACTTCCTGTAATACACTGACTTCTTACACATTCCATGCCCTATACCATCTGGGACTGATACTGAATTAACATTTACGTTCCTAATACTTCCTGTAATACACTGACTTCTTACACATTCCATGCCCTATACCATCTGGGACTGATACTGAATTAACATTTACGTTCCTAATACTTCCTGTAATACACTGACTTCTTACACATTCCATGCCCTATACCATCTGGGACTGATACTGAATTAACATTTACATTCCTAATACTTCCTGTAATACACTGACTTCTTACACATTCCATGCCCTATACCATCTGGGACTGATACTGAATTAACATTTACGTTCCTAATACTTCCTGTAATACACTGACTTCTTACACATTCCATGCCCTATACCATCTGGGACTGATACTGAATTAACATTTACGTTCCTAATACTTCCTGTAATACACTGACTTCTTACACATTCCATGCCCTATACCATCTGGGACTGATACTGAATTAACATTTACATTCCTAATACTTCCTGTAATACACTGACTTCTTACACATTCCATGCCCTATACCATCTGGGACTGATACTGAATTAACATTCACGTTCCTAATACTTCCTGTAATACACTGACTTCTTACACATTCCATGCCCTATACCATCTGGGACTGATACTGAATTAACATTTACGTTCCTAATACTTCCTGTAATACACTGACTTCTTACACATTCCATGCCCTATACCATCTGGGACTGATACTGAATTAACATTTACGTTCCTAATACTTCCTGTAATACACTGACTTCTTACACATTCCATGCCCTATACCATCTGGGACTGATACTGAATTAACATTTACTTTCCTAATACTTCCTGTAATTCACTGACTTCTTACACATTCCATGCCCTATACCATCTGGGACTGACACTGAATTAACATTTACGCCACTAATACTTCCTGTAATTCACTAGCAGTAATTTCTTTTTCAAAATTTTCCTTAACTAGTTCTGGAATTTTTGTTTTACTTTCCATTCTTTGTATTTTTCTTCTTTTACCTGTTATACAGATTTTCCACATGATAGACTACAACACTAATAATTTGCTCATGTTTTTATCTCGTTTTTACATTTTTATTTCCCCCATTATAGTAATATTAATATCATCCTTTACTATTTTACCTAAATATGCAGGTACCTCCTCCCTTCTTCCTTGTAAACATCTCTCCCTAAACAGTAATGCCTTCATTTTATTTTTTATACATTCTTTCATTCTTCTCTAAATTCTGTAATACACTTCCACACATCTTCCCACACTTCAGTCTCTCTTCCTTTCTTAAATCATCCTGCCATTGAAAAATACACTTTTTATACTTCTTTTAAAATTCAGTCCACCATTCAGACCAGTTTTATAGGCATCCTTCACGGTTATTTGATCCTTACATAACTGCAATACTTCGCACTCTCCAAGTTCATCCCATAATTTCTATTTATTTAAATAAACTCAGTAAATGGCAAGAGACTTCAATGTACACAACTTCCTTTAATTCCATTCAAAAACTTGATAAAGCACTTTACAAATACCAAAACATAAAAGCTAAACGGTTGTGTACGTGGAAGCCGCTTACCATGTACTGAGTTTATTTGGATTGTAGATTTGTATTCGGTATCTGGGTTTGGTAATTTCTATTTATTTGTTTTATTCCCTTTCCTATCTCTTCATCACTCCATCCATATTCTAAATGGTCTGAAATCCTGCTACAACTGCATCAGCATCTGCTATCCCCCAGGCTTTCTGATAATACAAAATAATCAATTTCAGATCCAACTCCCCCCTTGACTTTTGCACCACACATCTTATTTACCATATTTTATTATTTTCTGTATTAACATCTTTCCCTTAAATCACAATTAAAGTCCCCAACAATTACATTTTTTATGTAACCACTGCACAGTCTAATATTTCATGAAACAGATTATCACTTTTCTTGCTAGTTATATATGCATACAATGCTATAATTTTATAAACATGTTCTCTCCACCTGACATCCACAACAGCTACCCTTCCCATCCTTACCAATGTTGCATCTAGAATTTTCACTGTTTTGTTACACAGTCACTCCTGAACAACATTCACTATTCCCACCCCACAAGTTTTCTGTTTGCAGTCTTTCTTCACTTGTTAGAAATCTTACATCCACTAACATTACAACACCACAAGACCAAGAACACGGGGTAAAATTATGTCCTCACATTTGAAACAAATGTTCATCTCTCTGGAACCATACGAGTTATAAAAGAAGTATAAATGGCAAACTCTTCAGCACAGACTATTTTAATATGGGTAGTTCTATTTAAGTTCTAGGTCTTAAACACAATTTTATAAGTCACAGTAAACACAGTAACTATTACATTTGTAATATTTTGTAAACAATAGACAATATCTCGGCAACCACTCATGTGACACACACATCAGCAGCTTTGTATTCATCTTGCCAATAGCTTTCATATGAGGCTACAGAGTTCCGTCTGTGTTACTTGGTTGTTGAGATATTTAGAAAAATGTGAAAATCATATAAGCTTTAAGATCTTTTAAAAGTTTATACATAGCATGGTTTTGGAATTATTGATATAAATATGATCAAGGAATATTTGATGCACTTGGAGGCATCACTTGGATGTAATGATTTAATGTACGAGACCCGAGAGGTATGCCCGGACAGCAATAACTTACTTCCAGGACAACCTTGCAGAAGGTTCTTAAGTATAGGATGGATACACATCAGAACAGAGAGTTAATGTTTTCCATTCAAATGACTGGCACCAAACCCTAAATAATTAAGCACTACAAATAAGGCAGTCTCAAACTTTCATGTGTAGAAATGAGTGATGCCTGGTGTCAAAGACATGGTCTCAAGCTCAATGCCAAAAAGTGCATTGTCATCCCCTTTGGTAAAAATTCTGTACCCATGAACTACCACATAGTCGGTAGTCTACTTAACACCAAAAGTGTGATAAGAGACCTTGGGACACAGGTGGACAGTTGTCTCTCCTTTGAAAATCACATTGCCAAAGTGGTCAGGAAATCCTCCTACGTAGCACACCTCATCACAAAAGGTTTCTCATCCAGAAAAAAGAGGTCATTGTTCCCCTCTACTCATCACTCATTAGACCCACTATAGGGTACAACCCTTTTGGTATGTACCTCACAAGACATCTACAACAACTGGAAAGGCCGCAAAAATACCTCACAAAGAGGATTACCGGCCTCAAACAGATGCCTTTCAGACAGTCTCAAAAACTCCAGCTTTACTCTGTCATATAAGCCTACTCAGAGGTGATCTCTGCCTAACATACAAAGCTATGTCAAACCCAGAGCTGTTGGACATGCTCCACTTAAAGAAATCCCAATCCCTCTGAGCTACACGCTCTAGGGACCTAAACCTTGTCACCACAATAAACAGAACATGCTGGAGGGATAGATTCCTGCCCCAGGGACTTCCCATACTCTGGAACAGACTACCTATCTATATCAAACAGAGCTCCTCATTAGCACTCTTCAAAAAAAATCTTGATGATTGGATGGGTAATAGGAAATTCACCCCGGGGATCACTTCTGTGGTTCTGCTTGACAGGGGCACAGGAAAATAATTTTCTTGGGTGGCAAAGCCAGGGTACATTTTTGGATAGGCTTGTACAGGTCAGCCCTAGGGCCAATAGCCTAGTACCTACCTATGAACCTAAGTGATAATGAGTTACTACTATATTGTAACGGACTTATTGCTAAGGTGATAAAGACCTGCCTTTCATTACTGCAAAGGTAGGCATGCTGAGACACAGGTGATAATTGCTACACATAACCTGTTGAGTAGGCAATTATTATATTACCTTGTGCAGCTGTTGTAACACGGACTCAGTATCATCAGTATGGAGAAGACCTGAGCAATTGAGTAAAATAATATAACATTGAGCCCTTCCTCCCGCCTAAATTCCACACATTACTGACAAAGCCAAGAAAATTATTTATTTATTTCGGTTTGATTACTGGAGAGGTCCACTGGGCCCTGGGGACCCATTTTCAGTGGAGGCACGGGGAGAAAAGCTCCAAAAATACAAATACAAATGACAAAATATGAAAAAATACAAGTGATACATTGAGGTGACCAGTTTGTACAATAGTAACATTCATTATTACAAAATAGTAAAATACAACTTCACTACGTTTATTCTAAAAAGGTTATACAATTATAAAGCTGTTCTTATAGAGTAATTTGAGAAAATGCATTATATAAGCACATAGAGAAGAGAGTTAAGAAAATCTATTTACAGTATTTACACAAGGAGGTTCAAAGATAAATAATTGTAGGACATTTTGAGAGCAAGGGTACATTCCATGTGGGATATCAATGTGTTCGTGGATAATTTTTAGGTGGGGTAGACTATATGCACTGCCTCACCTTTTTACATTCTAGATAGGATATCGGTGTATTCTTGTATAGTTTTAGGTAGGGTGAAGACAGGAGCAATTCCACTTTGTGGACAGATGTTTGAAAAGCTGAGTTTTGAAATTTTCATAGTTTGATATTGTTCTTAAAGAGGAAGGGAGAGAGTTCCAAGTCTTGCCAATAGTGAAGGAGAAGAGAAGTTGGCCAGCTGGACTTTTAGGGTTATTGATAGCAATCAGGTTTTGATGTCTGGATCTGAGAGTTCTATTGGGGATGTAGGGTGGAAGGATGTTAGCTAGGGCAGGACAGTTAGATGGCTGAAATATAAGTTTGTGCGCTGTGGTGAGCTGCAGATAGCTTAGGTAGTTTGGTAGTTCTAGCCAATGATTGAAGGGAAAGGCAATGATGGGTGGAATTTTTACAGTTGGAGGCAAATTTCGAGATTTTATTGTAGCAGCTTTCTAGTTTGGAGGTGATAGAGGATGACAAGTTGGTTAGGAGAGGAGCTTCATATAATAATGAGGGCAAAAGGTAGGTAGTGGCCAAAGTGTGCCTGGTGGAGTGAGAGAGAAAGCGATTACTCCTATATAGCATGCCTAGTTTTTGGTGGATTTTCTTAATATTTTGCTGATCGAACTTTAGGAATTCATCGACTATAACACCGAGAAGTTTGGCAGAGGGAACCACTTCAATAGTGGAGCTGGAGTTACTAAGGACTTTGAAAGTGTCTTTGTCATAGGAGTAAGACTTTCTGGAGGAGAAGAGGAGAATTTTGGATTTGTTAGCATTAAGGGAGAGGTGGTTTTGGTGCATCCAGTTTTCAGTGGTAGAGAAGGCAGCTTGGGTTTTGAGAAGTAGTTCAGAGATGTTTGAGGCAGAGCAGACTAAGGTTGAATCGTCTGCGTATTGAATAATTTTGTTATTGGGAATAGCAGTGTGAAAGTTATTAATAAAAATATTAAAAAGATGGATCCCTGTGGTACACCTGTTGGTGTAGGTAGGAAGGAGGAGATGGAGTTTTTCCATTTGACTGCCTGAGACCTATCTGACAAGTAGCTAGAGAACCAGGATAGAGAGTTAGATGAGAGATGCAGGTCTGATAGATGAAGGAGAAGATGTTTATGGGAAAGAGTATCGAAAGCTTTTGAGAGATCAAGCAAAACAGTAGAGACCAGGTGACCTGAATCTTGGGCTTGATTGATAGTTTCTAAGAAGGAAAGTAGAGCAGTAGTAGTGCTATGGCCAGAGCGGAAGCCATGTTGGGTTGGTATAAGAAGATGGTTTTGGGTTAGAAAAGGCATAAGTTGGAAGTGGATACACTTTTCTAAGATTTTAGAGATTGGTGAGAGTAGAGCAATAGGGTGAAAATTTGTAATGCTGGTGTTCTTGCCTCCTTTGTGAAGAGGAAGGATGTAAGCTGAACACCATAGTTTGGGGACGTAAGATTCATTAATAGATCTATTAATAATGATGCTGATTGGGAATGCTATCCCATCTGCGGCACATTTTAGGAAAGTGGAGGGAATATTGTCAGGGGCATTAGAGCAGGGTTTAAGTTTAGACAGAAGTCTTTTTATAAAGTTAGTTGAGACAGGTTTGAGATCGAACCTGAGGGAAGGGTTATTGGAGGAATTGGAGGGGGAAGATAGGGGAACAGATGGGTTATTGCTAGGGAAGGTCTTGGTTAGGTCAGATATTGTTTGTATAAAGAAAGAGTTAAATTCTGAGCATAGTTCTCTAGGTCAGATTTACTTGGTTCAGGGCAGGGATTATTTTTGGAGCTGGGATTAAGGAGAGAGTTTATTGAATTCCAGAATTTCTTGGGGTTGTTGTTATTATTAGACTGGAGGTTGGTGTAATAGGATTTTTTGTCCTTGGTAATTTGTTGTTTTACTTGGTTACGTAGTTGCTTATATTGGAGCGAGGTGTTGGGCAGTTTATTGTTTTGGAACAGCTTCCATAGTTTGTCCCTTTGATGCATAATTTGTTTAGTATGTTTAGATAACCAAGGAGCAGTATTTATTTTTATCATTTTATTTCTGATAGGGGCAAGAGAGTTAAGCGTATCTAAGAAAACAGAGGTGAAGTGGTCGATAGCAGCATCAAGAGGAAGAGTTTTAAGGTCTTGCCAGTTCATTTGTTTGAATAGGTTTGAGAAGGTTGTAGGGTTAAAGTTACTAAGATTACGAGTTAGGATGTATTGGTGTTGGTGAGAAGAAGAGTTGGTAGCATGATGAATAAAGGCTGGGAGGTGGTCACCAATAGTGTCCGGAATTGTTCCAGAATTGGTGATTTTATTTGGATTGGAGACTAGGATCCAGTCAATAGAGGATCCTGGGGGGTTAGTTTTGTTGAGTCGGGTTATATGGTGTATTGTTTGAGTGAAGTTGTAAAGGTTGACAGCTTGGGAAGGAGAGAGTTAATTTTGTTCCAGTCAGTATTTACATCACCTAAGATGCAAGTTTCATAGTTAACTTTAGTAGATGCCCATTGGAGAATGTCTTCGAGGATGAGGATATTGTTCCCAGTGGAGATATATAGGGCAATGATACAGATATTTTTGTGTCTATTTAGTTTCAGTAGTCCAGCTGTAAGTTCAGTATTTTTGAATTGAGGAACTGGAATTTGGAGGGGAATTACAGTTAGTGATTTAGAGTAAACTATGGCAGAGCCACCACTTTTTTATAGGTCGGCCATTTCTAATAATATGGTATCCAGGGGGGAAGTATCTCTGAATCAGAGCTATGGGGTTTAAGCCAAATCTCAGAAATGGCTAAGATATCTGGTTGGTTATGGGCTAACCAAGCCTGGAAAAGGTGGACTTTGTTATTAAGACTTTTGGAGTTCAAGGTGAAGATTTTCAATGTGTTTGGGAGGGGACAGGATGGGGTTGGGTAATTATTGTTAGCGAAAAGAATGGGGCCAGGGTTGGGGTGGATATCTCCAGCTAAGAATATGTTGTTAATCAGAAAAGATTTAAGAGATTTAGGTTTACAGATTTGAGAGTTTAGTTGGATGTAAGGTTATTTTGTGTGTAAATGTATTGGCAGTAGTGGAGAAGATTTTATAGTGGAACAGGTAGAGTTGATTGTGCCGGGATAAGATAAGAGGAGATAGAATGGAAGTGAGAGTAAGAGTTAGGGTGAAGTGAAAGTAAGAGTTAGGGTGAAGTGAGAGTAAGAGTTAGGGTGAAGTGAGAGTAAGAGTTAGGGTGAAGTGAGAGTAAGAGTCAGGGTGAAGTGAGAGTAAGAGTCAGGGTGAAGTGAGAGTAAGAGTCAGGGTGAAGTGAGTAAGAGTCAGGGTGAAGTGAGAGTAAGAGTCAGGGTGAAGTGAGAGTAAGAGTCAGGGTGAAGTGAGAGTAAGAGTCAGGGTGAAGTGAGAGCAAGAGTCAGGGTGAAGTGAAAGTAAGAGTTAGGGTGAAGTGAGAGTAAGAGTTAGGGTGAAGTGAGAGTAAGAGTTAGGGTGAAGGGAGAGTAAGAGTTAGGGTGAAGTGAAAGTAAGAGTTAGGGTGAAGTGAAAGTAAGAGTTAGGGTGAAGTGAAAGTAAGAGTTAGGGTGAAGGGGGGTTTTCAGTGGATGTTATTTTTGTTGGTGGGATTGGATAAGCAAAGGAGGAGTATGAGCTGGTATAGCATGAAGGAATCAGAAAGAGAAGGAGGAAGCAAGGGACTATGAGTTGCTGGAGAATTGAGGAAACCATGATTATGCAAAGAGGGAGGAGAGATAGGAATGTCAGTTGAACTGTTATAATCAAGATAATTATTGCAGAAAGTGTCTTTTCTATGTAAAGTGGATTGCCAAGAAAGACTGTCAGTGTGTAAGGTGATATTCATGTCCAAAAAATCAACACTATTGCCAAACCCGGCTATTCTAAATTTAAAAAATGGAATGGAAGTGGAAATAGAATCAATGAATGTAAGCAGTTGCTGTTTACTACACCCCCAGACAAAAAAGACATTGTCTATGTACCTCTTGTACAGATAGTGTGTTGAAAACCAGGGAGGTGGACTAGAGAATTAGCTTCCCAGGCTGCTAAAATCAGGTACGCATACGAGGAAGCCATTCTAGAGCCCATGGCTGCACTTTTAACCTGTTGGAAGATTTGGTTGTTAAAGTGAAATAAGTTTCCTTTCAACACTAGTGAAGCCAAAGTACCGATGGTGTTCATTTTCTCCTTAGTGTACCCTGTGAACTGTGACAAATAAGACTCTAAAAGTTGTAAACCTTCAACATGTGGGTTGTTTGTGTACAGCGCTTCAATGTCAAGAGTTATCAAAATTGCATCAGAATCAGAAGGTTTATAATGAAACAATACATTCAGGAAATCCCAGGAGTCTCTGATATAAAATTTTGTGTGCTGTACAATAGGGTTAAGACATATGTCTAAATATTCTGATATTTTTCCAGTTTTTGTTTTATGGTTCGAAACTATATGTCTGAAGGGGGGCTCAGTGACATTCTTATGCATTTTTGGGATCCCAAAAAACTTATCAAGTTGGGGATCCGTAACAAACAAATTCTGCTTCTGCTGATGAAATACAGGAGTCTTTCATTAGGTAATTAATGGTTTTGTCAATACATTTAAACGCTTTGTTGACATCTGTTAATGTAACTGGAACATAGCAATCACTATCACCTAAATCTGACAAAAGAGTTTTAACATATTTATTATGGTCCATCAGTACTATGCCAGTTCCTTTGTCTGCCCTTATAATCCTAAGTGATCTATCAGACTGAAGTGCTTTGAGGGCAGAAACTTCCGCTGGGGATATGTTAAACCATTTGTTGTGGCTAGATCTGCTGAGCATATCACTAAAGTCTTTTGCAAACTTTAAGAAAGATCTGTAGGGTGTTGCTCAAAGGAGGGTTGAACGTGCTTCTTCTAATAGGTAGTTTCCTAGAAACAGTATCAGAATCATCGCTGTCCTCAGAGTCATTATCACATATAAGTTTTAAATTAAGCTTCCTTAGGTAAAGATGGAAATCCAATAAAAGTGAAACCAAATCGGCCCTTTATATCAGAGACTCCTGGGATTTCCTGAATATATTGTTTCATTATAAACCACCTGCTTCTGATGCATTTTAGGTAACTCTTGACATTGAAGCACTGTACACAAACATCCCACATGTTGAAGGTTTACAACTTTTATTTGTCACAGTTCACAGGGTACACTAACGAGAAAATTAACACCATCAGTACTTTGGCTTCACTAGTATTAAAAGGAAACTTATTTCACTTTAACAACCAAATCTTCCAACAGGTTAAAGGTGTAGCCATGGGCTCTAGAATGGCTCCCTCGTATGCGAACCTGGTTTTAGCAGCCTGGGAAGCTAATTCTCTAGTCCACCTCCCTGGTTTTGAACACACTAAGCTCTACAAGAGGTACATAGACAATGTATTTTTTGTCTGGGGGAGTAGTAAACAGCAACTGCTTACATTCACTGATTCTATTTCCCCCTCCATTCCATTTTTGAAATTTACAATAGCCGGGTTTGGCAATAGCGTTGATTTTTTGGACACTAATATCACCTAACACACTGACAGTCTTTCCTGGGAATCCACGTTACATACAAAAGATACTTTCCTCAATAATTATCCCTCTATTTTTCTCCATATCACAACTTTTATTTTCCACAATAAAGTGTTGTTTTCTTGACTGGATGTATAAATTAAGAAATTAAAACCTTTTTCTCTCTTTCTTACTCTGGTCATCTCCCAGAACCTTTTGTACGTTTATTTAAACATTCTCACTATTATGTTTTTACTCTCATCCTTTAACCGCGTTCTATACAAGTTTAAGGAAGCAGAACAAACAGGATTTAGTAACGTCAGTTTCCTCTTCATCTTCACTTATACACAACACACATTTTCACTAGGTTGAAATCTTGACCCCCATATAAAAGAAACACCAACTGCATAACTTCCTTTTCATATGTTTTTCTGGTATCACAAACATTTGACATACATGTGTTTTTCCCATTAATGCAGAATTCACCACATAAGCATTTTAAATGCCCTTCACATAAGAATACTTCTTGAATTTATTTTAGATCAAACTCTCACTGCATCATAACTACATCTTCCCAAATTTTATTTCTAGCAAAGACACACACCATTCATCAAAAAATACAAACCCCTAATTTTCATCAGATCACCCAAACCGTTACTTTTATCGTTATTCAAGTTCATTGTAGTTTCCTTTAAAGTTTAAACATTCATTCAAACAAACCAAAACTTCCCTCGTCCATATTTTATTCTTAGTAAGTACCACTACATCATGTGTGTATGTCAGAACTACTGGAATCACTACCTTCTTCTGCATCACATATCTAGCATCACACTTTTTATAAGCAGTTTCACTTGCTATCGCATTCATTACCAGTGCAAATTCCAGTCAAGGGACATCCTTGTTGTATACCATACTTCGTATATAGTACTTAACTCAGATACCCATTCACTAACACTCTCACTCTATTATTTTGATATGCTGACATACACACGACCCTATTATCGACTCCATTCTCAATAACATCCCACAAAGCATGTCCTACTGTATCAAATGTCTTGCTAATATCACCTACTGTAAGTTTCACATCCTCAACTTTACTTACATCATCCAGAATCTCTCTCAGTATCCCACTACATAATCCTTTATAAAGAAACCCTTCAGCCAGTCATTCAGTACATCTACAAAATATCCTCTTTTTCAGTACACTGATTTCTTACATATTCCATGCCCTATACCATCTGGGACTGATACTAAATTAACATTTACGTTCCTAATACTTCCTGTAATACACTGACTTCTTACACATTCCATGCCCTATACCATCTGGGACCGATACTGAATTAACATTTACGTTCCTAATACTTCCTGTAATACACTGACTTTACACATTCCATGCCCTATACCATCTGGGACTGATACTGAATTAACATTTACGTTCCTAATACTTCCTGTAATACACTGACTTCTTACACACTCCATGCCGTATACCATCTGGGACTGATACTGAATTAACATTTACGTTCCTAACACTTCCTGTAACACACTGACTTCTTACACATTCCATGCCATATACCATCTGGGACCGATACTGAATTAACATTTACATTCCTAATACTTCCTGTAATACACTGACTTCTTACACATTCCATGCCCTATACCACCTGGGACTGATACTGAATTAACATTCACGTCCCTAATACTTCCTGTAATACACTGAATTCTTACACATTCCATGCCCTATACTATCTGGGACTGATACTGAATTAACATTTACATTCCTAATACTTCCTGTAATACACTGACTTCTTACACATTCCATGCCCTATACCATCTGGGACTGATACTGAATTAACATTCACGTCCCTAATACTTCCTGTAATACACTGACTTCTTACACATTCCATGCCCTATACCATCTGGGACTGATACTGAATTAACATTCACGTCCCTAATACTTCCTGTAATACACTGACTTCTTACACATTCCATGCCCTATACCATCTGGGACTGATACTGAATTAACATTTACGTTCCTAATACTTCCAGTAATACACTGACTTCTTACACATTCCATGTCCTATACCATCTGGGACTGATACTGAATTAACATTCACGTCCCTAATACTTCCTGTAATACACTGACTTCTTACACATTCCATGCCCTATACTATCTGGGACTGATAGTGAATTAACATTTACATTCCTAATACTTCCTGTAATACACTGACTTCTTACACATTCCATGCCCTATACCATCTGGGACTGATATTGAATTAACATTTACGTTCCTAATACTTCCTGTAACACACTGACTTCTTACACATTCCATGCCCTATACCATCTGGGACTGATACTGAATTAACATTTACGTCCCTAATACTTCCTGTAATACACTGGCATCTTACACATTCCATGCCCTACACCATCTGGGACTGATACTGAATTAACATTTACGTTCCTAATACTTCCTGTAACACACTGACTTCTTACACATTCCATGCCCTATACCATCTGGGATTGATACTGAATTAACATTTATGTCCCTAATACTTCCTGTAATACACTGACATCTTACACATTCCATGCCCTATACCATCTGGGACTGATACTGAATTAACATTTACGTTCCTAATACTTCCTGTAATACACTGACTTCTTACACATTCCATGCCCTATACCATCTGGGACTGATACTGAATTAACATTTACGTTCCTAATACTTCCTGTAACACACTGACCTCTTACACATTCCATGCCCTATACCATCTGGGACTGATACTGAATTAACATTTACATTCCCAATACTTCCTGTAATACACTGACTTCTTACACATTCCATGCCCTATACCATCTGGGACTGATACTGAATTAACATTTACGTTCCTAATACTTCCTGTAATACACTGACTTCTTACACATTCCATGCCCTATACCATCTGGGACTGATACTGAATTAACATTTACGTTCCTAATACTTCCTGTAATACACGGACTTCTTACACATTCCATGCCCTATACCATCTGGGACCGATACTGAATTAACATTTACGTTCATAATACTTCCTGTAATGCACTGACTTCTTACACATTCCATGCCCTATACCATCTGGGACTGATAATGAATTAACATTTACGTTCCTAATACTTCTTGTAATACACTGACTTCTTACACATTCC
This sequence comes from Protopterus annectens, assembly GCF_019279795.1. Classification (NCBI taxonomy): domain Eukaryota; kingdom Metazoa; phylum Chordata; order Ceratodontiformes; family Protopteridae; genus Protopterus; species Protopterus annectens. The sequence goes on along the minus strand of NC_056744.1, from coordinate 1,723,824,571 downwards.
ATGCCCTATACCATCTGGGACTGATACTGAATTAACATTCACGTCCCTAATACTTCCTGTAATACACTGACTTCTTACACATTCCATGCCCTATACCATCTGGGACTGATACTGAATTAACATTTACATTCCTAATACTTCCTGTAACACACTGACTTCTTACACATTCCATGCCGTATACCATCTGGGACTGATACTGAATTAACATTTACGTTCCTAATACTTCCTGTAATACACTGACTTCTTACACATTCCATGCCCTATACCATCTGGGACTGATACTGAATTAACATTTACGTTCCTAATACTTCATGTAATACACTGACTTCTTACACATTCCATGCCCTATACCATCTGGGACTGATAATGAATTAACATTTACGTTCCTAATACTTCCTGTAATACACTGACTTCTTACACATTCCATGCCCTATACCATCTGGGACTGATACTGAATTAACATTTACGCTCCTAATACTTCCTGTAATACACTGACTTCTTACACATTCCATGCCCTATACCATCTGGGACTGATACTGAATTAACATTTACGTTCCTAATACTTCCTGTAATACACTGACTTCTTACACATTCCATGCCCTATACCATCTGGGACTGATACTGAATTAACATTTACGTTCCTAATACTTCCTGTAATACACTGACGTCTTACACATTCCATGCCCTATACCATCTGGGACTGATACTGAATTAACATTTACTTTCCTAATACTTCCTGTAATACACTGACTTCTTACACATTCCATGCCCTATACCATCTGGGACTGACACTGAATTAACATTTACGCCACTAATACTTCCTGTAATTCACTAGCAGTAATTTATTTTTCAGATTTTTCCTTAACTAGTTCTGGAATTTTTGTTTTACTTTCCATTCTTTATATTTTTGTTCTTTTAGCTGTTATACAGATTTTCCACATGATAGACTACAACACTAATAATTTGCTCATGTTTCTATCTCGTTTTTACATTTTTATTTTCCCCATTATAGTAATATTAATATCATCCTTTACTATTTTACCTAAATATGCAGGTACCTCCTCCCTTCTTCCTTGTAAACATCTCTCCCTAAACAGTAATGCCTTCGTTTTATTTTTTATACATTCTTTCGTTCTTCTCTAAATTCTCTAATACACTTCCACACATCTTCCCACACTTCAGTCTCTCTTCCTTTCTTAAATCATCCTGCCATTGAAAAATACACTTTTTATACTTCTTTTAAAATTCAGTCCACCATTCAGACCAGTTTTATAGGCATCCTTCACGGTTATTTGATCCTTACATAACTGCAATACTTCGCACTCTCCAAGTTCATCCCATAATTTCTATTTATTTAAATAAACTCGGTAAATGGCAAGATACTTCAATGTACACAACTTCCTTTAATTCCATTCAAAAACTTGATAAAGCACTTTAAAAATACCAAAACATAAAAGCTAAATGGTTGTGTACGTGGAAGCCGCTTACCATGTACTGAGTTTATTTGGATTGTAGATTTGTATTCGGTATCTGGGTTTGGTAATTTCTATTTATTTGTTTTATTCCCTTTCCTATCTCTTCATCACTCCATCCATATTCTAAATGGTCTGAAATCCTGCTACAACTGCATCAGCATCTGCTACCCCCAGGCTTTCTGATAATACAAAATAATCAATTTCAGATCCAACTCCCCCCTTGACTGTTGCACCACACAGCTCATTTACCATATTTTATTATTTTCTGTCTTAACATCTTTCCCTTAAATCACAATTAAAGTCCCCAACAATTACAATTTTTATATAACCACTGCACAGTCTAATATTTCATGAAACAGATTATCTCTTTCCTTGCTAGGTATATATGCATACAATGCTATAATTTTATAAACATGTTCTCTCCACCTGACATCCACAACAGCTACCCTTCCCATCCTTACCAATGTTACATCTAGAATTTTCACTGTTTTGTTACACAGTCACTCCTGAACAACGTTCACTATTCCCACCCCACAAGTTTTCTATTTGCAGTCTTTCTTCACTTGTTAGAAATCTTACATTCACTAACATTACAACACCACAAGACGAAGAACACGGGGTAAAATTATGTCCTCACATTTGAAACAAATGTTCATATCTCTGGAACCATACGAGTTATGAAAGAAGTATACATGCCAAACTCTTCAACACAAATAATTTTAATATGGGTAATACTATTTAGGTTCTAGGTCTTAAAACCAAATTTTATAAGTCACAGTAAACACAGTAACTATTACATTTGTAATATTTTGTAAACAACTTGCAATATCTCAGCAACCACTCATGTTACACAGACACTGTCAACAGTTTTGTATTCATGTTGCCAATAGCTTTCATATGAGGCTACGGAGGTCTATCTGTGTTACTTGGTTGTTGAGATATTTATAAAAATGTGAAAATCATATAAGCTTTAAGATGAAATCTTTTAAAACTTTGTATATAGCACAGTTTTGGAATTATTGATGCAAATACGATCAAGCAATATTTAATGTACCTGGAGGCATCACTTAAATGCAATGAGTTAATGTACGAGACCCGAGAGGTATGTCCGGACAGCAATAACTTACTTCCAGGACAATCTTGCAGAAGGATCTGAAGTATAGGATGGACACACATCAGAACAGAGAGTTAAGTTTTCCATTCATATAACTGGCACCAAACCCTAAATAATTAAGCACTATAAAGAAGGCAGTCTCAAACTTTCATGTGTAGAAATGAGTGATGGAAGTTTTCTACTCTATCTTCCTGCAAGTGAATGTTGGCAATTACACTCTTTGGTTAACTCACTATCTTATATGTACTATAATCTATATGAAGTATAAAGATTGCGTACTCTATATTTTGTTTAATTGAACCTTTTGATTAACATGTCTTTCTCTTGTTAATGATTTTATGTCTTTGGAGCTTTTCTCCCCGGGCCTCCACTGAAAATGGACATATATCCAGTTGGACTCTCCATTAACAAATGTAAAATAAATAAAATAAATAAATAAACTCCTCAGTTATATAACCTGTCACAAAAATCTCTCTTTTTCTACAGCTCAAGTAAAAGGTTCTGCATGAATGCTTATGAAGTGTGTCTTCAATCTTCCATAAATCTACATTTGAATGATGTGCCCACGCCCTCAGCAGATAAGTAAAAACAATCCATACTCATGAGTTCTTGTTATCACCAATAATATAAGATAAACAACCACATCACAGAAAGGTCATTATTCCAGTTATGAGATCACCCTCACTCTGTCCTTTTTGTAGCAGTGGTATGTGATTAGTAAACAGTGTTCCCATTTAGGTCATTAGGTGATTATGACATGACAAAGGAAAAAAATCCACACCATGAACTTTTCCTGTACTGCTTAAGGCTTCCTGTGAACAGAAATTAGATTGGATGTCCAGCTAAAGAAACAAGCATTAGTATAAAAGAGGAGTTATTTCATTGAGGCTGACTTTAAAATTATTGGTTTTAATTTTTTTTTTAATTTATGTGGGTGTGACGTAGGTGTGTGACCATGTCTAAAGTACGCTCTCCATCTTTTAATGAGAAAGGGCAAATGAGAAGTTATGTACCTACCATAACGTTCCATGTTAGTTGTCTTCTCTCGCCTTCTTTCTTGCTTGATGGGTTCGGAGCCGATCCTCGGCTCCGACTCGGCACTTGCTAAGCTCGAGAGTCACTTTTACCAGCTCGAGGCAGCCCCATATCCCATGATGCAAGGCGGTAAGTACCCAGATCTCGTTTGTTGTCTATAGGCAATAACACCTAGCATAAGAAACTTCCCAAAAGGAAGAAAGAAGGCAGAGAAAAAGCCTGAAGGATGGGTTAGGAAGACCAGAACTGTATGGTCTTAAGAAACATTCTTCCATGTAGGGAGAAAAAGGTCTGTCCAGGCCAGGGGAAGGAGGAGGGTCGAGAAAGAAGTTTGCAGAGAAGACAACTAACATGGAACGTTATGGTAGGTACATAACTTCTCAATGTTAAGTTGTCAATCTCGCCTTCATTCTTGCTTGATGGGACTGCGTCCCTAGCACCTCTATCCTGGGTGGCTCAATGGAACAGACTCTTGAGAACTGTAGAGCCAAAACTGGCTCTGTCCCTGGAGGCCAAATCCAATTTGTAATGAGAAACAAAGGTATGAGGAGTGGCCCAAGTGGCTGCTGCACAAATAGTGTCTAATGGAAGTCTAGCCTGAAAGGCTGTGGAAGTGGCTAAGCTTCTGGCTGAATGCGCTTTAGGTTTTGAGCACAGCTGTTTTCCCCTGAGCTGATAGATTTCAGAGATGACAGAAGAAAGACATCTAGATAAGGTCACTTTTGAGATGGGAAGGCCTTTTTTGTTATCAGCATAAGAAATAAAGAGCTGATCGGATTTCCTGAACTGTTTTGTTCTGTCCAAATAATATCTGAGTTGGCGGTGAACATCAAGATAATGTAATTTCTGTTCCGATCTGTTTGAGTAGTTTGGGAAAAATACAGGAAGGTCAATAGACTGATTCAAATTACTCTTTGAGGCGACCTTAGGCAAAAAGGTCGGATTAGTTCTCAAGGATACTCTGTCTTTGTGGAAGACCAAATAGGGGGGACGAACAGAGAGAGCATGAAGTTCAGATACTCTCCTAGCCGACGTAATAGCAACCAGGAATAGAGTTTTCCATGAAAGAAATTTCAGGGAACATGAAGCAGCTGGCTCGAAGGGAGGAAGAATCAAGGATGTCAGCACTAAATTTAGGTCCCATTGAGGAGGAGGACTCCTGACTGGAGGTTTCAGGAGAAAGATTCCTTTTAAGAAGGCTCTACAAAGCCTGTGGGACATAATGTTGTGATCTGCGAACCCGATATGAAAGTTCGAGATAGCAGCCAACTGAACTTTGACCGTGGAAGAAGAAGAGCCCGCGTGAAAGATTTCCACTAAGAAATCCAAAACTGCTTGGACTGGAGCAGTAAAGGGATCAATATTTTTAGCTTTTGCCCAACAAGAAAAGCGTTTCCATTTGCTGGTATAAATCCTTCTAGTAGAGGATTTTAGGGAAGCTACTATGATGTCTCTAACAGGATTAGAGATCATAGGAAGCCTGGCTAAGGAAGGAAGTGGAGCAACCATGCTGTGAGGTTGAGAGAAGGGATAGACCGGTGCAGCTGACCCGATTGGTGAATCAGAAGGTCTGGTACTGGGTCCAGATGCCACGGCTGCACCAAAAGGTGATGATGGAGGAACGGGAACCAAATTTGTCGAGGCCAATAGGGAGCAATGAGAATCATTTTGGCTCTCAAAACGGTGGCTTTCTGGAGTACTTGTGGAATCAGCGGAAAAGGAGGAAAGGCATAAAGAAGTCCCTGGGGCCAATCCTGGGTAAGAGCGTCTCTGGGGGGATGGCCTGGCAGTGGGAAGAGAGAAAAGAAGTCTGGGCATTTGCTGTTTTGGGGAGTAGCAAAAAGATCGCAACATGGGCGGCCCCATTCTAGAAAAATCTCCTCCACTATAGATTGTTTGAGAGACCACCCGTGAGGCATGAGAATAGCTCTGCTCAATCTGTCCGCTAAAATGTTGGTTTTCCCAGGGATATGCGTTGCTACCAGAAACCGATGAGAGGAGATCGCCCATTGCCAAAGTCTGAGAGCTTCGACACAAGGGGTAGGACTTGGTTCCCCTGCTTGTTGATATACCATACTACAGACATGTTGTCTGTGTGAACTGCAATTGTTCCCAAGGGAAGAAAGTCGTTGAGGGCTTGCAACGCCAAAAGCACTGCTCTCATCTCTAGGACATTTATGTGCAGGTGGTATTCGCACGGTTGCCACGCCCCATGAACCATCCTGCCCTGCTAATGACCACCACCTGATCAGGAGGCCCGAGTGACAGTGGCTACCGGGCCGGGATACAAAGGGTCTGCCTTGGTGAATCTGAGGAGAAGTAATCCACCATGAAAGATGATTCCTGCAAATCTGTGTCACCAGTATTTGGTGACGCATTGGAAGTTGTTGGTAAGACCACTGAGTGAACAACATCCATTGAAGCAGGCGCATGTAGAAGCGGGCCAGGGGAAGAAGGGTAATGGCCGCAGCCATGAGGCCCAACACCTTTAGAACCATTCTGGCTTGTACTTTTTTGCTGGCTAGGATGATCCTCACGTGACTTTGTATATCTGAGATTCTTTGGTCTGTGAGGGTTGCTGACATCCGAACAGTGTTTAAGTTTGCGCCTATGAAAGTAATAGACTGGCAGGGCAATAAGGAGGATTTTTCGTAGTTGATCGAAATTCCCAATTGAGTGCAAAGATTTATTGTGTAATCCCTGGCTAGAAGGAGTTGATGCCTGGTGGTGGCTGAAAGGAGCCAGTCGTCGAGATACGGAAACACCTGGAATCCTTGACGTCTCAGGTGAGCCGTGACCACTGATATACATTTGGTGAACACTCTGGGGGCTGTAGTGAGACCAAAGGGCAGGGCTCTGAACTGGAAATGACTGGACCCCAGCCGAAGCGGAGAAATCTTCTGGAGCCGCCTGTGAATTTTGATGTGATAGTACGCGTCCTGAAGATCTATTGAGCACATCCAGTTGTCCTTCTCTAGGAAGGGTAAAATTGACTGAAGTGTGACCATTCGAAATCTTGTCCTCCTCACAGACTTGTTGAGTCTGCTGAGATCCAATATTGGTCTCCAGTCTCCGCCTTTTGGGGACCAAAAGAATCTTGAGTAGATTCCGGGCTCTGAATGGTCTGCTGTAACTGGCTGAATGGCTCTTTTTCGTAGAAGTTTTAATACTTCTAACTCTGCAACTTCCCTTAGACCGGGTGGTACATCTGGAAGGGAATTTGAGTGAGAGAAGGGACTTTCCTCGAAAGGAATTTTGTAACCCTCGGATATGATCGACTGTACCCATCTGTCTTGAGTGAGGGAACGCCAGGCTTCTGGGTACAGCGATAATCTTCCCCCGACTGCCTCCAAGGATGGACAGTCGGGCAACATCTCAGGGATGCTGAAAGGGCTTGTCAGAGAGAGGCTCTCTGCTTCCCTGGTTCTGTGGACCCCCTCTGCCTCTAGAGCGGCGTCTGTTATTATTACCCCCTCTGCCTCTAGGGGTAAACTGACCATGTGTATCCAGCGTGACTCCTTGGGATTTGCGGAACCACATCTTTCCACCCTTCTGTCCTTTAGGGTAAGGTCTAGAAGGGGTGGACAAACGGACCCACGCAGAAAGAGTCTTGCTGTCCTGTTCACACCTGGTCAATGTATCCTTCACTTGAGGGCCAAACAAAGCTGACCCATCAAAGGGAGAGTTTGTGAAGGACGCCTTAAAGGGATCTGCAAAATTACAGAGCCACATCCAGGCTTGGCGTCTAAGAGCCACCCCTGTACCTGCGGCTCTACTCGCTCCATCTGCTGCATATGATATCAGTCGCATGGAGGAGTTAGCAATAGAATTAAGGATTCCTAGCTGCGAAGCAATTTTTTCTTGAGCCCCTGCAGCCGTAGGATCCTGTACTACTTCACCTAGTTCCTTAAGGATGTCCCTTTGGAGTCTGGTGAAGTGACATAAGTAGTTCAGCGAGCGCATACCAAAGGTCGCTGAAGAGAACATCCGCTTACCATACCTATCCATGGTCCTAGAATCCTTATTAGGAGGATGGACAGGTACGGAAGGATCTGCAAGTTCCTTCTTAGTGGCAGCCGCCACCATGGCATCAGCAGGGACACCTTCGTAAGGAATTGCTTATCCGAAGGGGCAGTAATAAATTTAGACGGCCTCCTAGGAACTGGCTCTACAGAGTCAGGAGCAGCCCAAGCCTTTTGAGCAATAACCTCCATGAGGGGGTTGAAAGGCGGAGACACCCAGGAGGTGGAGGGCCGAGATCCAAACGCCTCTAGGTATACCGACTCATCCTCAGAGGGATTTGTGGAGGGCCAGTTTCCCCTCTGTTTTAGGAGTTCTAGGATGTCTGAAAAGGAGACATCCTCAGAGGGGGATCTTGGGGATCCCTCCGACTCATCTAAGTCGGTATCTGAAGTGATAGACTCAGGGGAGTCTAGGTGTTTCCTCTTACAAATCCTATTGCACGGAGGATCTCCTGACTGATCAGGAGAATCCTTGGAAGAGGGGGTTATTCCCAGTGGGGAAACCTGAGGCGGAGGATCTCTGGGTCCAGGAGCAAGAGAGATGGCAGAGATATCGACAGGCACTGTAGAGGGAGGAGCTAAGGGAATAGACTGCTGGCTGAGCCCAGTGGCCAGCACACTTTCATCACCTCAAGGCCCCTCCCAGGGAGGTCCGAGAGAACCCGTTCAAGAAACCGGAACTCCAGGGCCCACCGAAGGGAAGGCTCGAGGCAGATGTCGGAGCCGAGCTCACCAAGGCCGAGGCTCCAAGGGAAGAGTGGGTCGGACAAGGGTCCGATGCCACTCACCCCTCGGAGGAGACCAGGAAGCCGACCACCGAATCCCTCTAAGGAAGGTCTCGAAGAGGAGATAAGAGTAGATGCTGAGGGTGCAGAAGGGGGGGGGGGGTATCCGCCTCTCAGCCATAGCAGAAACTATCCCCGCAGACTCCAGCTCCAAACTCTGAGGTAGAGTCGAAGGAGGAACTTCAAGAGGGTGTGGACTAATAGTCGTCTGTTGAGACGGACTATGCCGCACCTGGGCCAGTGCCTGTGATTTCAATAATCTACTGACCACCCTCTCTAAATCATGGTCAGAAAACCTAGATGATCGGCTCCGATGGCTCTGTTCCGAGAGGAGAGGTGAGGCCGGAGCCGAGAGCATCGGTTCCAAGGAAGGGGACCTGGACCTCTCCCTCGAAGGAATCATCGGAGCCGAAGAAACCATAGATGCAGTCGGAGCCGAGGACTTTTCGGCTCCGACAAAAGGTCTCGATGCATCGGCTCCAGCCGGAGCCGATACAGACATGACAGTAATGGTGTCGGAGCCGGTCGGCGCCGACACCGAAGCCTGAGCCACATGGTGGTCGGAGCCAGTTGGAGCCGACACCGATGTGACTGAAACAGTATCGGCACCGATAGCCATCGGTGCCGAAGGTTTTTGTAAACCAGGATCGGCTCCAGCCAGAGCCGATCTCGACTCCGAAGGAGTCGGAACCGAGGCCGCAGGCTTGGACACAGAAGCCTGGGCCTTGGAAGACTTCGAAGTCTTGCTCGGAGCCGATTTAGCCGGAGAGCCCTCCGGTTTAAGAAGACCCCTTAAAATCAATTTATTTCTCCTCTCCTGCAGGACTCTCTGGCTAAAAGAATGACAAATCGCACAGGAGTCCTGCAGGTGGAGAGGTCCCAGGCAATATAAACAAGAAGTGTGACCATCTGTCAGAGACATCTTCTGACAGCATGAGTCACACTTCTTAAAACCTGAGACCCTTTCTTTGGACATAGTTGTACACAAGCAGTACACAACAACACAGCCCCAATCAGACAACTAAAGTTATCTAAAATATAGTAACTAACCTCTCACACACACACACACACCCTGACAGGGGGGGGGAGATGGGAGGGAATGAAGGCCTGACTAAAAGAGGGGAAGGAAATATAATTTTAGTCAGAAAAGGGCTTGTAACTAAGTAAAACAGAAGGTATTCTAAAGAAAAATGAAAATTTTAAACTTTAGGGGCAAAAAGTAGTTAAATATTAACACTTACCAGGAGCTGGCAAAAGGAGGACCTCATCAGCGAAGCGGCAAACGAGATCTGGGTACTTACCGCCTTGCATCATGGGATATGGGGCTGCCTCGAGCTGGTAAAAGTGACTCTCGAGCTTAGCAAGTGCCGAGTCGGAGCCGAGGATCGGCTCCGAACCCATCAAGCAAGAATGAAGGCGAGATTGACAACTTAACATTCATTGTTTAGCATTAAGTTCTTAAGTGCAAGCCTTACATTTACCAACCTTGAGGTTCTTATGTACGAACATACAATTATCAAGAGATCACTGTCTCACCTTCAGGAATATAACAACGGTATTCCATGTATTACAAAGGCTCCGTATGATTCAAAAAGGTGCCAGAATGTGTGGCATAAGGGCAAGGTATATGCAACAGAAATACTGACCACCGGTGCAAAAGATGGTTCCCACATCAGCAAGCATGTAATGATCTAAGGGGTGCATGGCATAAGGAATGGACACACATGGTGGGCAATGTGCACTGTAATGTCACTATTACAGCCATTTTATCCAAACCTTTTTGCTGTTTCTCAAGCACTGTTGCCAGGTGTTTGTACACATACAATGCTGTTAAAGCATGTAACACTGATGTCAGGAGTTTGTATACATACATTGTTACTAAAGCATGTAACACTGATTCCAGGAGTTTGTACACATACAATGTTGTTAAAGCATGTAACATTCCATCTTAATTTGCAGCCTGTCAAGTATAAGCAGTGCAAATGCTCAGTTCATTTTAACAACGTGGGGTATGATTCACAACTTCATCTGTACAGACAAGCAATTCATAGAAATAGTGGATCAGCCTAGCTATGAGGCATATAGGACGTAAAGTCCTGACTATGGGCTAGATGACTCTAGTTCAAAAAAGGCATTGAAAAAGCAAAGCAGAGGCAGGCGGTGGCTAGTTACTGTCTGATGCTATTTTGCCATCTGATACCCTTTGTTGGTGTAGATGCTCACACCAGCCAGCAGGGGCACTGTTAAGACCTAACAGAAATGCCTTCATATTGGGGAAGCTGGTGAGGATAAAAGCAGCTCCATGCCTACCTGGATGATATCCCCAGCAAAGGAAAAAGAGCCATCCATGGGTACTATCAACTATTAGGGAATAAATAGGCGAAGGAAGGGGTGGGGTAAGTTTTACAGTAAGAAGACAGAGGAAAAAAGCAAGTAGAGAAAGGTGGAGGTGGTGGGTTAGGCTTTTATCTGTCTAAACACATTATTTAATACAGAGGAAGGTAAGGAAAAGGTGGGTTGGGCTTTTATACATTTAGACAAATAATTCAGCAAGTGGTAGGGTATGGGCAGCACAGTGGTGTAGAGAGCAGCAGTGTTCCCTCACAGCAAGAGGTTCTCTGGTTTGATTCTTAGCTGGGGTGTGGGTAACTCCAGTTTCCTTATCCCTATGTATGCAGGCAGTGTGTGTGTGTGTGTGTGTGTGTGTATGCGCGTGTATCTGCGCGCGTGTCTGCTTGTGCATGTGTGTGTCCGTGTGTGTCTGTGATTCAGTGATTGATATGGAAAACAGGCCTGGCAATCCATTCCATTCTTTACTTGCCTAAAGCTCTATGGACTGTGGCAGTTCAGCTCTGTTAAGTGATTCAGTGTAGCAAAGTACTGTATGGAGGGTATAAATTTGTAGTTCTAATATAACAAGATATGGTATTGTAGGTTAAACTTGCAGCTGTGTAAAAAGCACCGTAATAAGGTAAGGAGTACCATGTTAGGCTGATGTCCATAATCAGCTGATAATATCAAAACGTATAAGTGCTCCCAACAGACTAAATACCTCTTGGCTTGCAAGTAATGATATGTAACAAAGTCCAAGTAAGATAGCTAAGAGGCAACCATAACACGACTGCAAATCCAGTATAAACAACTATAAACAAAGCACAGTATACTCTGTTTAAAGGAAATAATCCATTTGTAGAGACTCCGTTTGTTAAAAATGAGTTCTGGTTTTATTAAGCATGCAACAAGTAAGCGCTTTCACATAAGCTTCGTCAGACCATTAAAATTCGAAAATTCTTTCAATCATGTCCTTTTAAATAAAACAGTCACATGTTAGTCAATTAAGCATATTTCAATTGAACATTTAAAGATACATCCTCATGACAACAGTGTTGCTATAAATCCCCTTCTTTCACTTAAAATTGAGTGTTCAAAGGGATTATAACCAGCTCCCACAGATGATACCTTTGCTGTTACATAAGTGGCTAAATCCATACTTGGTCATTCACAACAAAATCAATAAACTAGTCAAATCTAAATGTGTCCGCACATTTTAATGTGCACTAAGACAGTTCCAAAGGACTATACATATAAAGTATATTATACATATAGCTTATTGGTTGCTTACTTGGGCATCATCCTAGATAACGCCTCAATAAAAATACTAAATAAATCCAACAGGATCTAAGTATAAACTGCATTCTAAAACACTAAAATCAGAATATGACTGCGCAACAGTGCACGCCTTCAATCTAAAGTAAAAAATATAAAAATCATGTACTTAAGTACGCGTTCCTGTCCGATCTTGATAACATCCTAAATCAATGAGATGGGGTTGAAATCAGACAGTGGTGCAATAGTACTTAAACTATGAATGCATTTAATATGCACAACAACCATTTTTCAATATTTCACATAAGGTCTCCGTATTGGGGATCTAATTAGTGTGTATGAGAAGCGTCTTGATTCCCAGACTCCAAGCTAATATTGCAAGTAAAGGATATAAAAAATATGTATAGCGGATAGTTTAACAACTTACTAACTATACAATCATATACGCATCTGGACTGGAGTTAACATGAAAAGTATAAATATAAAAAATATATATCTGAATACGAATGCATTCCTATCTAATTTGTAATACAGCCCATGTATAGAAACAATACAAATGCACTACATATATAACAGCATTAAATCTATTTATAAAGTGTTTGTATGGTCCTATACCACAAAGTCATGCATATAATTAGGGATGTCATCTAATATATATATTTTTTAAGACATAAACAAGACTCAGCCTGTATGAATTACCAAAAAAGGCAGACCAATAGTACTGCTTGTGCAACAGCACTTAAACTAGTTATAAGATCCTACACCACGGGATCCATATGGAATGTTTTAACCCTTGTACAGGTAGGGTATGGTGGGTTACAGAGACTAGAGGGACGGATAACAAAAGATGCCTGCATTACAATGACTGTGAAGCTTCACATTCCGACAGTTGCATTGGGAGTACTTGTGGGGCCATATAGATGTTATCAAACTTCATCTAGGATGTACATCACTATCCTTTATCCAGTTAGCATGACTGCACAGGTACACATTTAAGTCAACCTTTCTACACAGCAGTAGAAGATGGTGATGTGTTATTTCACAGCTTCTTTTTAAATTCTATGAATTACTAATTATTATTCAGATTAAACCCACATGCTTCATACACTACAGAGATACAGAACAGGGACCATGCAATTAAATGATCCATTCTTGTAGTTAACATTCTAACTATCTTTTTATACAGTTAATATTCCCCACCTTTCTCACCAGAAGAGCAGGCAAATCAAATCCCTTTTACAGATTAATGCATTGTTTTGAATCAATGAAGACATTGTTAACTTAATCAATACATGAATAACAAAACCACCAAATGTGAATTCACCTTAGACTGGATCCTGACTAACCAGCCCAATACTGACCACCTATCCGGGATACTGCCCGATTCCCTCAGTGACCATAACCCAACCTTTCTCCTTCAGCACAAACTAAAATCTACCAACACCCCCGCTCTCTTACAAATCCGCTGCCACAAAAACTTCTCCCCGGTACAATTCTCAGAAGCCCTAAAATACTGTGACTGGGCTCCTTTAAAAACCCTTCCCGTGGATATTGCAGTAGAATACTTTAATGCCAAATTCCTAGGGATTTTAAACCAACTAGCCCCACTGAAAACAATAAGATTGTAAAGTAACCCTGCTCCCTGGTTTAACAAAGCCACAAAAATCTTACTCAAGACTAGAGACAAAGCTTGGTTAACTTGGCAAAAATACAAAACTCCCGAAACTAGACAAAGCTTTGCTGAGCTCAGAAATAAAGCAAAAAAACAGGTCAGGTTGGACAAGATAAACCACTATATTTCCCTACAAAGGAAACATAACAACAACCCACAGAAATTCTGGGCTGCAGTGAACAACATCCTCCAGCCTGGAAAAGTCACCACACTACCCCTAGACATCAAAGGTATTGATTCACATATAGCCTCTAGTTTCAATAAAGTACAGTTGTGTACCTACCATAAATGTAGATGTTAGAGTGTATTCACTGTTGCAGTCATTACACTTGGGTTATCCTGCTGGCAGGCTACCTGCAGTCGGCCTAAATTCCAAAGTCCTGGTCTGGCGTCGGTTGCTGTTGCCTCTTCCCTGACATCAGTGCGCCAGGGGTATATAAGATGCAGCCGATGCCATTTTCTTCAGTTTTTCTTGCCCCAGATGTCAGGTACCCCCAAAAGGGTAGGCTAAAAACATTCTTATAAAAAGCATGCACTAAAATAAACATTACCTTCATCTACAAGCAAATACACCACATAGGTTGTATAGAATAGAAAAGTACAGATACGTCCCAGCAAAGAAAGGGGGATGGTGGATGGGTAACCTGGACTGCAACAGTGAATACACTCGAACATCTACATTTATGGTAGATACACAACTGTACTATGTTCATCATGTTTCACTGTTGCAGTCCTTACACTTGGGTTGAATCCCAAAGCTGAGGTTGGGTGGCTGGGTCTAAATAGAATTAGGAGTGGCTATGAGGCCCTGCAGAACTTTAGTGGCAAAGCCTGCTCTTGATTTAGAGTAAAGAGGTAAGTGGTAGTGCTTTGTAAAAGTGGGTACTGAATTCGAAATAGCAGCCTCCAAAATATCCTTGGTTGGTACTCCTCTGAGGAAGGCTGCTGAGGTGGCTGCTGCCCTGGCCGATTGTGGCCTAATGCCCTTAGGCACTGATTTATGTTGTGAATAGCAGAAATGAATGCAGTATCCTATCCATTTTGAAATAGTCTGCTTTGAGATGGCCTTTCCTTGTGATCCTGCAGCATATGCCACTAAAAGTTGCTCAGTCTTTGTGAAAGCTTTAGTTTTGTCCAAGTAGAAGTGTAGCTGTCTGTGTATGTCCAAAGAATGCAAAAGTCTCTCCCCTTTATTCTGGGGATTTGGACAAAATGTAGGCAAATGAATGGTTTGATTGAGAGCCACACTGGATACTACCTTAGGCATAAATGTTGTGTTTGTCCTTAGAGAAACCCTGTCCGGATGGAAAATGATAAAAGGTTCCACAGCCATTAATGCCTGTAACTCTGAGACTCTTCTTGCTGAAGTTATTGCTAGGAGCAGAGCTGTTTTCCATGATAAAAATTTTATCTCAGCTGTATTGGCTGGCTCAAAAGGAGGCAGTGTGAGCTTTTCCAAGACAAAGTTGAGGTCCCATGCAGATATTGGTGCTCTTCTTGGGGGTCTTATGTTTTTGGCCCCTCTGAGGTAGTGCCTTAGTAATGGATGTGGAAAAATAGGTTGGTCTGTATTGTAATGAGCTGAAATGGTAGAGGCATGGATCTTAATCGATGAAAAGGATACGCCTTTGTCCAACATCTTAGTTAGGTATTGTAAAATCTGAGGAATATTTGGTACAAGCATGTCAATTCCTTGTGCCTGGTTCCAGGCACAGAATCTCTTCCATTTTTCTGCATATGATTTTCTGGTGCTGGGCCTCCTGGCCTTCAGGATAACATCCATAACTGCTTTGGAGAGAGGTGTGTCCTGAATGGTTACATAATCCGGCATGCAGACAGATTTAGGGTTCTGAGTTGGCTGTGCAGTATCTGATTGCTTTGTTGGGTCAGTAAATGAGGAATTTAAGGTAATGTCCAGGCTGGACCTTGAGACAAGCTCTTTAGGATTGGGTACCAGTGCTGGCATGGCCATGTGCCATGAATACATTTTCCTGCCATGTGAGCCCCCCAGGCATCATTTTTGGCTTCTCTTGTCTGACCTTGAGGAGTACCTTGGAGAGGAGAGGCAGTGGAGGAAAAGCATATACTGTAAGGTTTTTCCAGATGAATGATAGAGCATCCACTTTCCATGCTAGCTTGTGATAAGTCCTTGTACAAAATCTCTGTAGTTGGCAGTTGTGAAGGGAGGCAAAAAGATCTATGTCTGGGCATCCCCATTTCCTTGTTATTATGCTGAAGATTTGTGGATCTAGTTTCTACTCATGAGGATCCATGAGGTTTCTGCTCAGTTTGTCTGCCAGAGTATTTGTCTTTCCTGGCAGGAATTGTGCTTGCAGGTGTACTTGATAAGTCAATGCTGTGTTCCACCAAATCATGGCTTGTCTACAGAGGGGGTAGGAATGCGTGCCTCCCTGCTTGTTTATCTACCACATGACTGTAGTATTGTCCGTCTTTATCAGCAGTTGTCCTGGATAAAGTAGATCCTTGAAAGCTGTCAGGGCATTCTGGACAGCCAGCATTTCTTTTAGATTGATATGAAGATGCATTTGGCTGGTGGGCCATGTGCAATGAATACATTTTCCTGCCATGTGAGCCCCCCAGGCATAATCTGATGCATCTATTGTTATTGTCTGCCTGGCAGTGGGTAAAGTGGAAAGGCTGTCCCTTGTGGGGGTGACAGGCCTGTGCCCACCATCGAAACTCCTGTTGCAGGCAGGGAATGAGGGTAATAAGTTTTTCCAGGCTGTGGCAATGTTGAGTCCAAACACTTTTTAGATACCTTTGAAGTTTCCTCATATGCAGTCTTGCATATGGAATTAACAGAATGCAGGATGCCATGAAGCTCAAAGCCTGCAGAATTTTTCTTGCAGATAACTGGGTTTTTGTTGCCAACATTTTGAAGTAAGAAGTCAGTTGCCTTTGTTTGTCTGGCATGAGACAGGCCATCTGGGCATTTGTATTTAAGCTTGCACCCAGGAATATTATCTCTTGAGAGGGTACTAGTTTTGATTTCTTTTCGTTTACTGTGTACCCTAGGCAAATTAGCAATCTTTTTACAAATGCCAGATGCTTTAGTAGAATGTCCTTGTTCTCTGCTTGAATAAAGCAGTCGTCCAAGTAAGGATATATTTGAATTCCTCTTTGTCTGCAAAAAGCAATTACTGGTGCCGGGCATTTTGTGAAGACCCTGGGTGCAGTAGATAAGCTAAAGGGCAGTGCAGAGAATTGGTAGTGCATTGAGCCAGCTATGAATCTGAGGTATCTTCTACACGATTGTCTGATTGGGACATGCAGGTATGCCTCTTTTAAGTCCAAAGTTACAAGCCAAGCCTTCTTGCCCAGCATGGGCAGAAGCTGCTGCAGAGTCAACATTTTGAACTTTGGAACGTCCAAAAAAGTGTTTAGAATAGATAGGTCCAGTACTGGTCTCCAGGCTTTGTCCTTTCTGAGTACCAAGAAAAGACGTGAGTACAATCCTTGTCCCTGCTCCTGTAGTGGCACTTGCTGAATGGCCCTCATGTGCATAAGGGATGAAACTTGCTTTTGTGCCTCTGCCCATTGATTGTGTGGCAGGTCTGGCATGCCTTTTGCCTTTGGCAGGGTGTGAAAGTGAAACCTGTAACCCTGAGACACTATATTCAAGACCCATTTGTCCTGGGTAATCATGTGCCAGTTCTGTGAAAAAAAGTGTTAGTTTTCCCCCCAAGGGAGCATCCAAAAGATAATTGCTTGGTACTGGTAGAGGAAAGTCATTGGGACTGTTTCCTATAAGGTTGAGATTTGTTTTCTCCGCTTTTGGACGTAGAAGCACCCCATTGTTTAGGCCTGTATGACCCTTGGGGCTGTGATCTGCCTCTAGGGCGCCTGTATCTGCCTCTTTGTGGTCTATCTGACACTGGAAAGGACCAATTGTTTGAAGGCCAGTTCCTGCTAAATCTGGGTGGCTGTACCTGTAAGAAATCCTTAACTGTCTGCATAGATTTTGCTTTATCCTCCATTTTCTTCAACACCTCTTTTGCCTTAACACCAAACAAAGTATCATGCTGTAATGGAGCATCTAATAATTTTGCTTTAACATGATCAGGCAGATTCTGTTCCTTTAACCAAGCATGCATCCTAATCACAGAGCCCATTACAGTGGCCCTACAAGAGGCCTCCAAAGAATCAAAACCACATTGCAAAGTATGTTTTCCCACCTGTTCAGCTGCATGCAATAAATCCTGCATTTCCCTGATTTCAGCACATTCAGTATTTGTCAACATTTTCTGTCTTAACAATGACATTAAGTATTGCTGATATTTAAGCATATGAAACTGACAATTTAAAGCCCTTACAGCCAAGGTAGCAGAAGTATAAACTTTTTTCCCCCATCTGTCCAGAGCTCTAGAATCCCGATCAGAGGGAACAGGGTTTTTTGCAGTGGAAGCCTTGACCCCTTTGGGACCCTGAGATATAGTTTCTGGGTCAGCAGCAGGGTTTTTATATAGAAATTTATGAGAGTCTGAAACCCTGTAGTACCTGTCTGGCTTAACAGGTGCAGGGGGTATAGAGTCTGCAGACAGACCGGACTCTGAAAAAACATCATCTACAATGTCCAGAACAGGAGGAATAGCAAGGGGCCTGTGCTGAGAAAGTCAAAGAAATTCTCTGAGCCTTTTCTTGGATTCTGAGTAATCCTGGCTCTCCCAATGAAAGTGCTCCCTCATAGTATGCAGGGTTTCTCCAAAAGAGTAATCCTCAGGTGGAGAAGCTGAAGGAATGGATTCTGCAGCATCAGAAACCTCATAGACAGGAAGAGAGTATTCCTGATCAGAAGAGGAATCAGAGGAAATGGAAACCTGATCTGAAGATTCATATTCTGTCTGTCTCTTGCCTAGGCCTCTTATCAGGAGGGGAATGGGAACCCCTGATCAAAGTAATAAGGTCTTCGGCCATTTTGAGCATCTGTTTTTTAGGCATGGAAGTCTGTCCTTGAGAATGCTGTACTTGTTTCTTTGTCTTTAGAGCTGCTTTAGTCTTTGGCTTTGAAGCTGAAGATGGCTTTACATATAACTGTGTCGGTCTGAAAACACCCTCAGAAGCCGATGCCTGCACAGCGGCTCCGGACCCATCTGAGGGAATAGTTTCAGAGGATCCAATACCTTGAGTTTCCAGAGGCCCAGTCGGCTCCACATGGGAGTCGGAAGCGGCCTATGGCTCTGAGGTAGCGGGTGTCAGGGGCTGCGAAAGCACCTCACTGAGAACCGGCGAACCAACGACTAACTTAGAGGAAGCCTCATCGTCGGTTTTGGACCTCAGATGCCTGTCCTTGTCTTTATCCTTGCGTTTTTTATAGACTCCGGTAGTCGGCTGTTCCACTGGCATTGTATAATTGAATCTGCGGCCAAAGTAATGAAAGGCAAAATCTTACCGACGCTTAATAGTGAGTTGGTTAAATCTAGCACAAAACCGACAACAAGCAACGTCGTAGTCAGGGCCTAGGTAAGGAATACAGTAAGAGTGAAAATCTTTATGAGGTATTTGCTTCCCACAAGAACTACAATTGTTAACTTTTTCTGACATTGGTCTGGAGCAAGAAAAAAGTTTCCCCAATGGGGTACTTAGCTTTAATGAAGACTTCGGATCTGAAATTCAAATTCAAAAATCTCAGGAGTCGGCCGACAGGCACTTGCGAACTGCTTTTGCTTCGGGCACTGCGCGACAAGGAAGACTGAAGAAAATGGTGTCGGCTGTTATACCCCTGGTGCACTGACATCAGGGAAGAGGCGACAGCAACCGACGCTGGACCAGGACTTTGGAATTCAGGCCGACTGTGGGTAGCCTGCCAGCAGGATAACCCAAGTGTAATGACTGCAACAGTGAAACACGATGAACATCTACTTTACCTCTTCAGTACTGAACCTGGTAAGTGCAATATCACCCACAACCAAACATCAACCCTTAAACTACCAGACTAACTCCACCCCCTTCACACTCATCCCAGTACCAACACCTACCATTCAAAATCTCTTAGCTAAACTCAAACCTACCACCCTAGCCGCCAACTGTCTTCCAGCTAAATATCTACAAATTGCATCCAAGGCCATCGTCTACCCCGTCTCCCTACTTATTAACAGATCTATTGCCCTGCATACTATTCCTTCATTATGGAAAAAGTACAGTTGTGTACACTTACCATAAATATAGATGTTTGAGTGTATTCACTGTTGCAGTCATTACATTTAGGTAATCTGATGGCAGGTTGCCCTCAGTCGGCCTGATTAACAAGTCTTGGGTCCTGCGTTGGTTGCTGTCCCTTCATCCATGAAGTCAGGTCGTCAAGGGTATAAAACATGCAGCCGACGCCATTACATCAGTTTTTCTTTCCCAAATGTCAGGTGCCCCCCAAATGGGGAGCAAAAACAAAAACAAAAAAAAATTATATATATATCTATATATATATATATATATATATATATATATATATATATATATATATATATAATTTAAAACACAAAAAACATATCTCCAAACAAAAGCAAACACACCAAAAAGGCTTTTAAGCATAGTAAAAGAAAGGAGAGGTATAGTAAGAGAAAAACAGGGGGCTGGAGGGTGGGTAACCAGGACTGCAACAGTGAATACACTCAAACATCTACATTTATGGTAAGTGTACACAACTGTACTATGTTTTTCGTGTTTCACTGTTGTAGTCATTACATTTGGGTAGAATCCCAAAGCTATGATTGGGAGGATGGATTTATACAGCATTAGGAGCAGCTATAAGGCCCTGCAGGACAGCAGTGGCAAAGCCAGCTCTGAATTAAGAGAAGAGAGGTAAATGGTAATGTTTGATGAACATATGAACCGAGCTCCAGGTAGCAGCTTCTAGAATGTCTCTGGTAGGAACCCCTAAGAGAAAGGCTGCAGAAGTAGATGCAGCCCTGGTGGAATGAGATCTGATCCCCTTGGGGATAGGTTTACCATGGTGCATACAGCAGAAACGAATACGATGGCTTATCCATTTCGAATTAGTCTGCTTTGAAATAGCCTTTCCCTCTACCATTGCAGCAAATGCCACCAACAGTTATTCAGATTTTCTTAGAGATTTTGTCCTGTTTAAGTAGAATCTAAGTTGTCTGTGTACATCCAATGAATGCATAATCCGCTCACCCTTGTTCTGTGGATTGGGAAAGAAAGTTGGCAGATGAATGGTCTGATTAAGAGCCACACTGGATACCACCTTAGGCATGAAAGATGGATTGGTCCTGAGAAACACCCTGTCCGTATGAAAAATAATGAAAGGCTCCACTGCCATAACAGCCTGTAATTCTGAACTCCTTCTAGCTGAAGTGACTGCTAAAAGGAAAGCTGTTTTCCAGGATAGAAATTTTAGGTCTGCAGTAGCAGCTGGCTCAAAAGGAGGGAGAGTGAGTTTTTCCAAAACAAAATTGAGGTCCCATACAGGAGTTGGTGCTCTCCTGGGAGGTCTTACATTTTTGGCCCCTCTGAGATACTGCTTTAGCACAGGATGAGACAAGAGGTGAGGTTCTGTGTTGTAATGAGCTAAAATGGCAGAGGCATGGATTTTTATGGAAGAAAAAGATAAGCTCTTGTGAAGCATCTCAGTTAAGTATTGCAGAATCTGAGGAATATTGGGCATTGCTGTGCTTATTCCTTGTGATTGGTTCCAGGCACAGAATCTTTTCCATTTGTCAGCATAAGATTTTCTAGTACTAGGCCTTCTAGCCTCCAAAATGACATCCATCACAGGTTTGCTGAGGGATGGCAAGGGTGAAATTAGTTGATTAGCCATGCTGCAAGATTCAAAGTTTGGAGCTGAGTGTGCAGAATTTGGTAGTTCTGCTGAGACAGTAGGTAAGGTGTCTGAAGCAGGTGCCATGGAGGAAGGTGTGACACATTGCGCAGGAGTGGGTGCCAGTGTTGGCGAGGTCAGTCTGGAGCAATCAGAATAATTTTTGGTTTGTCCTGTCTGACTTTTAGTAGAACTTTGGAGAGCAGAGGCAGAGGGGGAAAAGCATAGACTGAATGAAAGAGCATCCACTTTCCAAGCTTTTTTTTGGGTGCCAGTGTTGGCGAGGTCAGTCTGGAGCAATCAGAATAATTTTTGGTTTGTCCTGTCTGACTTTTAGTAGAACTTTGGAGAGCAGAGGCAGAGGGGGAAAAGCATAGACTGAATGAAAGCGCATCCACTTTCCAAGCTTTTTTTGTGATGAATTCTTGTGCAGAATTTATCCAACTGATAGTTCTGGGGTGAGGCAAAAAGATCTATGTCTGGGCTCCCCCATTTGCGTGTCAACATGTTGAAAACTTGTGGTTCCAGTTTCCATTCGTGTGGGTCCATAACATTTCTGCTTAGTTCGTCTGCCAGAGTATTTAGCTTTCCTGGCAGGAATTGAGCTTGTAGTTGTATTTGGTAGGTCAAGGCCGTGTCCCACAATGCCATGGCTAGTCTGCAAAGGGGGTAGGACTTTGTACCCCCCCTGCTTCTTCATGTACCACATTACTGTAGTGTTGTCTGTCTTTATCATTAGTTGTCCTGGATGAAGGTAGTCCTTGAAGGCTGTCAATGCATTCTGTACAGCTAGCATCTCTTTCTGATTAATGTGTAGGCACATTTGATTTGGGCTCCATTTGCCCTGAATGCACTTTCTTGCCAGATGTGCCCCCCCAAGCATAGTCTGATGTGGCTGTAGTTAAGGTTTGGGTGGCAGGGGGTGGAGTGAATGGCAGTCCCTTGTTTTGGTGGCAGGCTTCTGCCCACCATAGGAACTCTAGTTGCAGGCATGGTATGATAGGAATCATTGTTTTCAGGCTGTGACAATGTTGACACAATAAACTTTTTAAGTACCACTGAAGTTTCCTCATATGCAGTCTTGCATATGGAATTAGAAGAATGCAGGAGGCCATGAATCCCAAGGCTTGCATAATTTGTCTTGCAGATAGCAGGGTTTTTGTGGCCACATGTTTGAAGTAAGCCACCAATTGAGTTTGCTTTTCTGGCGTAAGTTAAGTCATCTGGGCAGTTGTATTCAAGCTTGCACCCATGAATGTAATTTTTTGAGAGGGTACCAGTTGTGATTTCTTTTCATTTATGGTGTACCCTAGACAAGTTAGAACCCTTTTTACAAACGCCAGATGCTTTAGAAGAATGTCCTTGTTTTCTGCCTGAATTAGACAATCATCCAGGTATGGATATATTTGAATATTTCTTTGCCTGCAAAATGCAATTACTGGAGCCAGGCACTTTGTGAAGACCCTGGGCTCAGTAGATAAGCCAAAGGGCAGTGCAGAGAACTGGTAATGCAAGTAGCCCGCTTTGAAGCGGAGGTATCTTCTGCAAGATTCCCTGACTGGGATGTGCAGGTAAACCTCTTTCAAGTCTAGAGTTACCAACCAGGCATCTTTGCCTAGCATAGGACGTAACTGTTGAAGAGTCAGCATCTTGAATTTTGGAATGTCCAGAAATGTGTTTAGAGTGGATAAGTCCAGAATTGGATGCCATGATTTGTCTTTTCTGGGTACCATGAAAAGTCTTGAACAGAAAACTTGTCCCTTTTCCTCTTCTGGTACTGGTTGAATAGCCCCCATGCTCATGAGGGACATAACTTGTTTCTTGGCCTCTGCCCACTGATTTGGGGGCAGATCCGGCCATCCGTTTGGGATTGGCAACATGTGGAAATGAAATCTGTATCCCTGGGATACTATATTTAAAACCCATTTGTCCTGGGTAATAAGTTGCCAGTTTCATGCATGAAGTGCCAGTTTTCCCCCCAAAGAGACGGTCCTGTTGTAAAGGAGCATCCAACAATTTTGCGTTAACATGGTCAGGCAGAGTTTGCTCTTTGAGCCAAGCATGCCTTCTTAGCACAGATCCAGTTACAGCAGCCCAGCAAGAGGCCTCCAAGGAATCAAAACCACATTGCAAAGTATGTTTTCTAACTTGTTCAGCTGAATGTAATAAATCCTGCAAATTTTTATTTTCCACACAGTCACTGATTAACATCATTTTCTGTTTAAGTAGACCCATGACATGCTGTTGATATTTAAGCATATGAAATTGACAGTTTAAAGCCCCGATTGCCAAGGCTGCAGATGTGTAAACCTTCTTACCCCATATATCCAGCGCCCTGGAATCTCTATCAGAAGGGGTAGGATTTTTAGTAGTAGAGGCCTTAATGCCCTTGGGACCCTGAGAAATGGTTTCAGGAGCAGAAATAGGATTTTTGAAAAGAAATTTGTGGGAGTCAGGAACCCTGTAGTATTTGTCTGGCTTACAAGGAGCTGGAGGTAGAGAATCAGGAGCCATACTAGATTCTGAAAAAAACATCATCAACAATGTCTAGAACAGGAGGTATAGCCAAAGGCCTATGCTGAGAAAGAAGAAGAAAATCCCTAAGTCTCTTTTTAGATTCAGAGAAATCCTGACTTTCCCAGTGGAAATGTTCCCTTAAGGTATGTTTAGTTTCCACAAAAGAAAAATCCACAGGGGGAGAAGCAGAAGGAATGGAATCTTCTGCATCAGAGTCCTCATTAGTAGGAATAGACAAATCCTGTTCATTAGAAGAGTCAGAAGAAATAGAATCATGTTCAGAAGATTCATAATCAATGTCTTGCCTAGGCCTCTTAGAAGGAGGGGGTTGGCTACCCCTGATCAAAGTAATTAAATCTTCAGCCATTTTGATCATTTGTTTTTTAGGCATAGGGGCCTGCACATGTGGCCCAGGCGTCAGTTTTTTAGACAGATTTAGATTTTGGCTTTAGTTTTGAAGATGGCGTCAGTCTAATATACAAATCTGTAGGCCTGAAAACACCATCAGAAGCCGGTGCCTGCACAGCGGTTCCCGACCCATCTAAGGTAGAGACATCCGTGTGATCCATAATTGAAGCATCTCGTGGCATACCGGACTCTGAATGGGTCTCAGTAGAGGCCTGCGAATCAGAAGTAGCGGGTATCAGGGGCTGCGAAAGCGCCTCACAGAGTACCGGCGAACTGGTGACTGGCTAAGGATAAGCGTTGTCATCAGTTTTGGACCTCGACAGTCTGTCTCTGTCTTTTTCTTTGTGTTTTATTAGGTATTCTGGTAGTTGGATTGCTAACCAATGACATTTCTGGATAATTAAATCTTGAGCCAAAATATTTAGAAGCAAAAATATACCGATGTTTAATCATGCATTGATTAAATTTAGCACAAAACTGACAGCAAGGCACATTGTGGTCAGGGCCTAGGCAAGGAATACAGTACAAATGAAAATCCTTGTGAGGTATTTGCTTCCCACAAGTAATGCAATTATTAACTTTTACTGATATCGGTAAGGAGCAAGAAAAAGCTTTCCCAACGGGGTACTTAACTTTTAGTTGAAGACTTTGGTTCTGAAACTCAAAAATGAAAATTTCAGGAGTCGGCCGACCAGCACTTGCGAACTGCTTCTGCTTTGGGCACCGCGCGGCAAGAAAGACTGATGTAATGGTGTCAGCTGCATGTTTTATACCTCTGGCGACCTGAGGTCATGGATGAAGGGACAGCAACCGATGCAGGACCCAAGA
Source organism: Protopterus annectens (assembly GCF_019279795.1). Classification (NCBI taxonomy): domain Eukaryota; kingdom Metazoa; phylum Chordata; order Ceratodontiformes; family Protopteridae; genus Protopterus; species Protopterus annectens. Next base: position 1,723,799,314 of record NC_056744.1, on the reverse strand, counting down.
CTTTGTTAATCAGGTCGACTGAGGGCAACCTGCCAGCAGATTACCCAAATGTAATGACTGCAACAATGAAACACGAAGAACATCCTCATATATCATCCCCCTCCACAAGAGAGGTCCATCTACTGACCTCTCCAGCTACTATCCCATTGCAATCCTATCAGCTCTCACAAATTCTAGAAAAATGTATCCACCACCAACTCCTTACCCACCTGCTAACCAACAACCTTCTAACTAAAACCCAACATGGATTCAGACCTTCCCATAGCACCAACACTGCCCAAATTAACTTTTCCAATACCATAAACTCGCACAGGAACCAAGAAAAGCTGGTCTCCGCCACCTTCTTAGACCTATCCAAGGCATTTGATACAGTTTCCCATAACAAGCTCCTCACCTGTCTAGCAGAAATCAACCTTGATGTCCCCACTCTACAACGGTTTAACAGTTACCTAAACAACCAGTCACAATCTATCAAATGGGTCAACTCCCTATCCCCCCACTCCCTGTCACATGTGGTGTCCCACAAGGTTCAATCCTTGGCCATTTTCTCTTCAACATATTTACAAATAATCTCCACCTAGCTACCATTAAAGCCAACATTGTCCGGTAAGTGGACAACACTACCCTAATCTGCTCAGCAACAAACATCCAATTACTTCAAAGTAAAGCCCAAGAATCCTTCACTGAGGTTGAGAACTGGCTAAACAACTACCAACTAAGACTAAAGCCCCCGAAAAACACAGTTAATACTATTCCACCCAACCAAACAATGCAACACCACCTTTACCATCATATCTACCAATGGCAGCCTCATCACTCCAGTAACTGAAGCTAATCTCTTAGGCATCACTATTGATCATCAACTTAAATACAAAAAGCACATATCCCAAACTATCTCTAAAGTCCATAAAAACTGGCTTGCCTATATATATATATATATATATATATATATATATATATATATATATATATATATGTATATAAACAATTCCTAACTCCTGATACTAGAACAACAATAGCCAGAACTCATCTCTTATTGTGCCTCTCCAGTTCTCACCAATATTAACAAAACCAACCTGAACAAACTCTCTACATGCTACAATAAAATAGCTAGGTTCGCTGTCAATAATAGATCACATTCCCACCATTGCCTATCCCTAACTAAACTGCACTAATTAGAATTTCCAAACCTCCTACGCTACCACCAACTGATTCTCTTCAATCAAGGGAAGTGCCCTGCCCTTGCCGACATGCTAAACTTTCACAACCTTAAAAAGGAGCTACGTTCATGTATCAAAAAACTGATTGAAGTTAATCTATGCAATAACAGTTCTGGGGAGGCCTTATTCTCCCATGATGTTGCCAAAGCATGGAACACCCTCCCACCTGAAGTCAGGCTACAAAGTCACACAGGCACCTTCAAAGGCCTTCTTAAATTACACCTCAATACTAACCCTCTCTGCAACTGCAAAGACCCCCCTTGAAGACTCACTTTTCCATATGTAAGTGACCCGTTGAAGCCTTTAATGCATACACTATACTCTCACCTGAAATGTACTTTTTGTATATATTGTAAATAATGGTACTACTCCTGAGTATCTTATTGTTCTACATAACTGTTTTTGTACTTCATTGTTTCTCTTATCTTGTATGCCAGTTTTATTGTTATCTAAAGCATGTATATACACTGTTATTTCCTTGGAGCTTCTCTCCCCAGGACTCCACTGAAAAAGGACATATGATGTCCAGTTGGACTTATCTTGGTAAAATAAATGTTAAATAAATAATAAAAAAATAAAAAAATATCACCTCTTGTGCATCCTCATATCCATATTCATGCACGAAGACCAATGTTACTTTAAACCATAGTAAACTTTAACACCCAGAAAGTACAGTTTTGTACCTACCATAAATGTAGATGTCCGATAGATATGCAACTGCAGCCATAACATATGGGTTGTCCTGCCTCAGGCAGCCCTCGGTCGGCCGAATTCCAAAGTCTGGGTCCGGCGTCGGCTGGTGTCGCCTCCTCTCCGACGTCACGACGGCTGGAGTATAAGGGCATCGGCCGACGCCATCTTCTTCAGTGTTTCTTGCCCCAGATGTCAGGTGCCCACTTAGGAAGGCTAACTTTTGTAAATGGATAAAAAATAATCCCAAGCATGCACAATAGTAATAAACAGATACACCATAGGAAATACCCCCAGCTGAAGGGAAGAGGGGTAATGACCCAAACAGAAGGATACAGAGGGGTAGGAGGGTGGGAAAATGACTGCAGTTGCATATCTATCGGACATCTACATTTATGGTAGGTACAAAACTGTACTATGTCCTTCAAGAATGCAACTGCAGTCATAACATATGGGTTGAATACCATAGCCAAGCTGGGGGTGGAAGGCACTATGATAAGGATGGTGTAGCTATAATCCCCTGCAGGACTGCCGAAGCAAAGCCTGCTCGGGATCTGGAGTATAATGGCAGGTGGAAATGCTTGGTAAATGTATGCACGGAGCTCCATGTAGCAGCCTCTAAAATGTCCTTTGTTACCACTCCTCTTAGGAAAGCTGTGGAAGTGGCTATAGCTCTGGTGGAATGTGGCCTAATATTGTCTGGCACACCTTTTCCATGGAAAGAATAGCAGAATCTGATGCAGTGTCCAATCCATTTTGAAATTGTTTGTTTGGAGATTGCCTTTCCCTGTACTCCAGCAGCATAAGCTACAAACAGCTGGTCAGACTTTCTGGTGGCCTTAGTTCTGTCCAAGTAGTAGCGTAGTTGTCTGTGTATGTCCAAAGTATGCAGTAGGTTTTCCCCCCTATTTTGAGGATTGGGGAAGAATGTAGGCAGATGAATAGCTTGATTTAGAGACACCCTGGAAATAACCTTTGGCATGAATGTAGGATTGGTTCTTAGGGAGACTCTGTCTTGATGAAAAATGAGGAAGGGAGGCACTGCCATGAGTGCCTGTATCTCAGAAACTCTTCTTGCAGAAGTGACTGCCAGTAAGAAGGCCGTCTTCCATGAAAGAAATTGCATTTCTGAGGATGCTGCTGGCTCAAAGGGAGGAAGAGTTAGTTTTTCCAACACGTAGTTGAGGTCCCATGCAGGTACTGGCTGTTTTCTGGGAGGTTTGATATTCTTTATCCCTCTTAAAAACTGTCTTAGCAGAGGATGCGAAAACACTGGAGGGTCACAGTTGTATTTTGCTGAGATTGCTGAGGCATGAATCTTTATTGAGGAGTATGAAAGTCCAGCATGAAACAGTTCTGCCAAGTATTCCAATATCTGAGGAATACTCAGTAGTTCAGTGTCCTGACCCTTTTTGGCATTCCAAATGCTGAATCTTTTCCACTTGGCTGAATAGGTTTTTCTGGTGGAAGATCTGCGTGCTTCCAGCGAGATCTCTTGAACAGATTTGGACAGAGAGTTAGGTGTTGAAGTCATGGAAGTCTCCAGGCTGTCAGATGCAATGTTTTCAGGTCTTGATGTACAGTCCTGTAATTGTGTTGCGTTAGGAGCAGGGGCCCTAGGGTCAGAGGCCATGGTTTGGTCCGAGTTATGGTCAATAGCAGTGGGTACCAGTGTTGCCTTGGCCAGTCTGGCTCTATCAAGATGCCTGTTGGTTGTTCTGCCTTTATTTTCAGTATCACCTTGGTCAGCAAAGGCAGAGGAGGGAGTGCATAAATTTTTAGAGAATTCCAGCTGAAGGAGAGAGCATCCGTTTTCCAAGCTAGAGGGTGAGGAGTCCTTGTGCAGAACTTTTCCAGGTGATGATTTAGGTGGGAAGCAAAAAGATCTACATCCGGTGTTCCCCATGTCCTTGTCATTTGAGAGAAAATGTAAGGGTGCAACATCCATTCGTGTGGATCCATGAAGTTTCTGCTCAGATTGTCCGCCAGTACATTGTCCTTGCCTGGTACAAACTGGGATTGTAAGTGTATCTTCAGGCTCAGGGATTTTTCCCAGAGAAGCATTGTTAGTCTGCAGAGGGGATAAGAATGAGTGCCTCCCTGCTTGTTTATGTACCACAAGACAGTGGTGTTGTCTGTCCTTATTAGCAAATGTCCTTCTTGTAATGATGTTTGGAAATACTCAATGGCATGTATCACTGCCAACATCTCCTTTTGGTTTATGTGCAGATGTCTTTTCTTTGGCGTCCATAGACCTTGAATGCATCTGCCTGTCATGTGCGCCTCCCCATCCATGGTCTGAGGCATCTGTTGTGATCATTTGGCCTGCTTGAGGTCTGTTGAAAGACATGCCTTGGTTTAGTTGACTGGCTTGAGCCCACCATAGAAATTCCTTCTGCAGGCATGGAATAAGTGGGATTATGTCCTCTAGGCTGTTGCTGTGTTGAGACCATAATTTTTTTAAATACCATTGCAGCTTTCTCATATGAAGTCTTGCCAAAGGTATCAGAAGAATACAAGATGCCATGAAACCCAGGGCCTGCAGGATTTTCCTTGCAGTCAGCTGGGAAAGCCTTGCTAGGCCTATGAAGTACTCTGGTAAAAGCTGCTGTTTTTCCTCTGTGAGGTAGGCCATTTGTGTTTCCGTGTCCAGTTTGGCTCCTAGGAATGTAATCTGTTGGGATGGTAGTAATTTTGACTTTTGAATGTTAACTGTGTATCCCAAGGCCTGCAGTAGATGCATGACATAGTCCAAATTCCCTTTTAAGGTTTGTTTGTTGTCTGCTTGTATGAGGCAGTCGTCCAAGTAGGGGTATATTTGAATCCCCTGCTGTCTGCAGTGTGCCACTACTGATGCCAGGCATTTCGTGAACACTCTGGTCGCAGTAGACAAGCCAAACGGCAATGCTGAGAATTGATAATGCTCTGTTCCTGCAAGAAATCTGAGGTATCTTCTGCAGCTTTGTCTGATTGGGACATGCAGGTATGCCTCCTTGAGGTCCAGAGTGACCAGCCAAGACCCCTTGCCCAGCACAGGAAGAAGCTGCTGCAACGTCAGCATTTTGAACTTTGGCACAATGAGGAAAGTGTTTAGATTTGACAAGTCCAGTATGGGTCTCCATTTGTTTTCTTTTCTTGGAACAAGGAATAGTCTTGAATAAAATCCCTGGCCTTGCTCCTGAGGAGGAACCCTTTCTATTGCTTTTATACTTAATAGCTTGGAAACTTGAGAGAGTGCCTCTGCCCTTTGATGATGTGGCAGGTTTGGCATGCCTTGTCTTATTGGTAAGGTGTGGAAGTGGAATCTGTAGCCTTTGTTTATCAAATCCAGAATCCAATTGTCTTTGGTTAAGATATGCCAGTTTTCTGAGAATAATGCTAATTTTCCACCCAAAGGTGCTTCTCTTTGAACCTTTGTAGGCGGTACGAAAGTAAAGTCATTGTGATTGTCCCTATGGTGCAGCTGAACTGTCTGCGCCACTTCTTTGATTTGGAGGTTGCCATTGGCGGCCCCTGCAAGATCCTCGGTGTTGTCCTCTACCCCTGGCTCGTCTGCTTTTTCCCCTTTGAAACTTGTCAGAGCCGGGGAAGGACCAATTCTTTGAGGGCCAGTTTCTGCTGAATCTGGGTGGCTGAACCTGAAGGAAATCCTTTACTGTCTGTACTGACTTTGCTTTTTCTTCTATGGATTTCAATACATCTTGTGCAGTAGCACCAAAAAGCTTTTGTTTCTCCAAAGGTGCATCTAGTAACTTTACTTTAACATGGTCAGGCAAAGATTGATCCTTCAACCAAGCATGTCTACGTATTACAGCCCCAGTCATAGCTGCCCTACATGAAGCTTCCAGTGCATCATACCCACACCGCAGAAAATGGTTATTAACCTGCTGAGTGCTATGTATATGATCCTGCAGTGCCTTTTTATCAATAGGCTCAGAAGAGGCTACCTTTTTCTGTAAATCATCCAGTAGAAAATCTTGGTACTGAAACATGTGAAAAAGGCAGTTAAGAGACCTCATGGCTAGGGTAGTAGAGGTGTATACTTTTTTGCCCCATCTTTCCAGGGACCTTGCTTCTCTGTCAACTGGCAGAGGGTTTTTGGCAGAGGAGGAAGCCACTCCCTTAGGGCCCTGTGAAATAGTTTCTAGATCCACAGAGTGGGCCTTGAAAAGGTGCTTGTGAGAGTCAGGGACCCTATAATATCTGTCCGGTTTGACAGGAGCAGGAGGAAGAGAGTCAGGGTTGGCACTGGAGTCAGAGAAGACATCATCTAAAACATCCATAACTGGAGGGATGGCCAGAGGCCTGTACTGGGGGAGCTTGAGGAAAGTATGAAGCCTTTTCCTGGAGTCAGAGAATTCCTGACCCTGCCATTGAAAGTGTTCCCTCATGGAATGCAGAACTTCCCCAAATGAGAAATCCTCTGGAGGGGAGGCAGAGGGAATAGATTCCTCAGCATCAGAGTCCTCGTAGGCCTGGAAGGGTTCTTCTTGGGTGTCAGAATGCTCAGAATCCCCAGAGGCTTCATCCGAGGAGAGGTCGTCCGCCTGCTCAGTTCTAGGCCTTTTCTCTGCAGGTGGCTGAGAACCCCTGTCCGGATGAGGCTGAGACCCCCTGATAAGGGAAATAAGATCTGCAGCCAGAGACATGATCACATGATCTGCTTATCAGAGGAAGGGGCCTGGGCAGGTTTAGGATGGGCCTTGGCCTGACTGGCGGCCTTAGCACGTGCAAAGGCCTTGATGGACATGGAAACAGGAGGCCTAGCAGCCCCACGTGCAGGTGTTGCCTTGTCCACAGGAATGGTGTCGGGTAGATCCAGAACTTCAGTTTCTGGAGGAAAATCAACAACCGGCACCGGAGAGGTCTCCGAGACCGAAGGTCGTGTTAGCGCTGTGTCGTCGGCCTGGAGCGGTAGATTTACCACTTCCGAAGGAGCCGGAGCGCTAGTAGAGGGTTTAGGAGAAACATCGGTAGTGGACGTGGGCCGAGGATGTCGGTCCCGGTCCTTGCGTTTTTTAGCAGATTGGGTTGTCGGTTGTTCCGACGGCATGATATACGCAAAAGATTCACCGAAGAATTCCTCGGCAAATTCTGCCTGGCGCCAGAGAGTGCGCTTATTAAAGCAGGCACAGGCAGCGCAGGCCGAGACGTCGTGGTCTGGGCCCAGGCAGGGAAGGCAGAGAGAATGGAAGTCCTTATGAGGTATTTGTTTACCACAAGACAAACAATTATTAACTTTCTCAATTTGTTCTGACATCGGCTGAGGCAAGAATAAATGTTCCCCAACGGGGTACTTAGCTTTTAGATGACTTCGGTACTGAAAACACAGGAGTTGACCGACCGGCACTTGCGAACTGCTTCTGCTTCGGGCACCACGCGGCAAGAAAGACTGAAGAAGATGGCGTCGGCCGATGCCCTTATACTCCAGCCGTTGTGACGTCGGAGAGGAGGTGACACCAGCCGACGCCGGACCCAGACTTTGGAATTCGGCCGACCGAGGGCTGCCTGAGGCAGGACAACCCATATGTTATGACTGCAGTTGCATTCTTGAAGGACATGTGAAGGGTTAAAAAACACTGAAACTTATGATGTACAAGTAATCTTGTCTATTGTGAGAAATTGTATTAAAGCCATCACTTTGCAACTGTCTGAATATTTTATGAGAAACTGCTCAAAAAATAGACTCTTGTTCATTGTATCATCATGTCTTGCATCAAATCCACTGCCTTTCAGTTCAGTGATACCATGATTGTGACTGACTTGTTTACATTAAAAATTGAAATTTATAGAACTGCATTTAACAAATTACCACAGTCTTTACTTACCATCTTACCTCGAGTCTTCCACTATGAATTTTCTCTCATTTTCCTCAAAAACTATCAATATCAATATAAAGCAAATTCGTACAAACTGTATCATTAATAAAGTTTTCACTTACTGTTGAGCTTATCTTCAGGATTCTCCTTCTGTTCTGTGTCTTTACCCTCTACGTCATCATTTAACAGTTTATTATGAGCATCTTTAAGCAGCAACAATAATTTCTCAGGTGGGATTTTGTATCCTGCACATAAAAACACAATCATAGCATTACTCATCAGACTCCTACTAAAACTAATCGACAGCCAATTTATACACACATCTAACTCATCAGAATCCTAACAAATGTCTAACATGTTTTACATCCAACATTAAATATCTCAACAGAACTAGATTCAACTGCAGACTTTCTCTAGAGTAACTTTGACAAGCATTATTTCACAGGTGCAGTTTTAAAACACTGATGCATGGCCTATGATAAAGGACAATAACTTCATACAGAGGCATTCCGAGGCAATGGAATACGGCACCACTACAGGTCAAAGTAGTACTTTGGTTACCTTTTTTTACACCAAGGTTATCATGTACGGGAGGGTCGACATTATTACGTGCTTGAAAAGGGTCTTTTTAAAGGTGTACATGGCTATTATCTTTTTGTCCCATGTGACTGCTTGCCTCCAATATTTCTATTCAAAGTAAAATTACAATATGGTTAAAATAGTAGTCCAATGGAAAGTGCAGGTAAACCAAACACTGTTATGAGGCACAAAACCATAAAAGTAGCAGATATAAAAAGGGCAGCCATCAGGAACAGTTAGAATTTCAAATGTTAATGCCAGCAAGATATAAAAATAACAGCAAACCAGTTCTGCCCACCTAGGGTTTATACATTTAGCAGACTAATGTACAACTTAGTTACACGGACTCCAAAACTACAGTCCTTCTAACAGGAGTTGCACAATTCTCTTTGAATCACATTCTCCTCTCTTTGTTCATAAACTCCTCTAGCTGATGTTCTGAAACTTGAGATGATCACTTACACAAATTATTGCTGTTTTCACCACTACAGAGTTAAATGGCCTACAAAAGCTTTTACAGATTTGATGTACATGCCCACAAAGTGATAGTGTTTGTCTTTTTAAACGTTAACTATGATATTTGGACACCTGAATTATCTTTCACAGTAAATGATTAGATCTTACACATCTATGGGACAACAAAATGACCCTTACAAATTTATGAATATCTATTCATACACCCCGATCACCATTTCTGCTTTATCATCACACAGAAAGAATGACAAAAAGTAGGGAAGTAAATATTGTGGGAAGAAATAGCCAGGGAATTGTTATGGCAAGGCTTGTATAGGCCCTAGGGCTGATAGCCTAGTACCAACCTATGAACCTATAACTTAAAAATAACACATACATCTATATTTCAACTTACCTAAGATGCTTAAAAAGCCATAATAAATATTCTTTTGCCAAAACTACAATGTAAACTACAGCTTAACATGGTTGGAAACAACCTCATTCTTTAATTGCATGAAGCCCAATAAAAATGACGACGGTTTGTAAACAGCTGTGATCATTGTGGCCAGTAGTACCACCTGCTGACCAATGTAAATGCTTTACCATTACATAAAGGGCCACAATCTGCAACCACATTGTAGGGCAGCATTAATGATTCTAGTCACCATTATCAAGTAAACTCAGAGCAACTGAAATTCCCAACCAGTTGTGAGTACCACAATCCAGGCACCACATCTGTCTAGACAACAGCTTCCCATGAATACGACAGAAAATCCCGTTTGCAATTGAGGCCCACAGGGTGGAATTCCACTGCTTCAACCCGACCTTTGCTAACCACTTTAAAATAAATCACTATTTGGTCACCTACGGTCTTATACTAAACACACCTACTGGCATACACTTCATTCCTTGACATCAGATTTAAATTATTTTCTTAGAATTTCAGATCACACATTTTTAATATGTACGCCCACCCAACTTCTGAGGGTCTTTCCAACCTCCCACACCACTGTCTAATCCAGTTTTCCACTCACCTTATTTCCACTGTGGTCCACTAATACTGACCACTGCATATCTCATGCCACCAACGTCAACTTCAGTTTTATTATACAGGTCACCCCCCCCCCCCAATCTCTTCCACTAAAATGAAGCAAGGCATACAAGCACATAGAAATAAAAATATAAATGAAACACACTGCAAAACTGATACGTACAATATAAATGAAACATACATATTCAAGTACTCTAAACTGAAACACAGCTATAAAGTAATACCAAATAGTCATCAATAGTAAAACTGGCATAAAAATGTAACTTAATGCATCCAAAGTTTCAGCATTATTTATCAGGTACCTAAGTTCCTGGAACACTCAGGCACAAGTAAAAATGAGCCTGAAATTTGCAGGGGCTCACAACCCTGAAAAAGTAGAACAAAGAGCCTTAATGTTCCCTTGCAAGTTTGGTTGGATTACATCCAAAGCAAAGAAATACATTTTGCAACTGAACGCTCGTCATGTAGGTGAAAAACAAACTGCACCCAACCAAGAAATGCATTGCAATACAACAATGATGGAGTTACATATTAGCATGATACCCTGTTATAATACGTACTAACAGTTTCCTTGCACTGCAAAATAATATATACAAAAGAAGGGACAAAATGTTAAGTATCTTACAAGTCAGTCAGTGAATGGACAACACACAAAGTAAGGAATGCATAATAATAGACCGTCGGTGAATGGACAACACACAAAGTAAGGAATGCATAATAATAGACCGTCGCTGAATGGACAACACACAAAGTAAGGAATGCATAATAATAGACAGTCAGTGAATGGACAACACACAAAGTAAGGAATGCATAATAATAGACCGTCGGTGAATGGACAACACACAAAGTAAGGAATGCATAATAATAGACCGTCGGTGAATGGACAACACACAAAGTAAGGAATGCATAATAATAGACCGTCGCTGAATGGACAACACACAAAGTAAGGAATGCATAATAATAGACCGTCGGTGAATGGACAACACACAAAGTAAGGAATGCATAATAATAGACCGTCTGTGAATGGACAACACACAAAGTAAGGAATGCATAATAATAGACCGTCGGTGAATGGACAACACACAAAGTAAGGAATGCATAATAATAGACCGTCGGTGAATGGACAACACACAAAGTAAGGAATGCATAATAATAGACTGTCGGTGAATGGACAACACACAAAGTAAGGAATGCATAATAATAGACCGTCGGTGAATGGACAACACACAAAGTAAGGAATGCATAATAATAGACCGTCGGTGAATGGACAACACACAAAGTAAGGAATGCATAATAATTGAATGAACAACACACAAAGTAAGGAATGCATAATAATAGACCGTCGGTGAATGGACAACACACAAAGTAAGGAATGCATAATAATAGACCGTCGGTGAATGGACAACACACAAAGTAAGGAATGCATAATAATAGACAGTCAGTGAATGAACAACACACAAAGTAAGGAATGCATAATAATAGACCGTCGGTGAATGGACAACACACAAAGTAAGGAATGCATAATAATAGACAGTCAGTGAATGGACAACACACAAAGTAAGGAATGCATAATAAAAGATTATAAGTCCAAGACTAAAGAATTTCACAGCCATTCAAAATCAAGCAGACTCTCCAAAGCATCACTACATCACATCACTCAACATCTAAGAGCAAGAAATCTGGACAAAGCCATAAATAAAAGATGGGCAAAGACCCAAAAATTGCAGCAATTTCTAAATATTCCTCTTACAAACTTGGAAAGTTGATAGAATAACAGATTTTGCATTAGCATGAATTTTCTGAAGGATATGAAATCTGAAACCTAAATGTCGGTCACTATTTCTGAACTTCAGCGTCTAAGGCTTTACCAGTAATTTATGAAAATAAAACTATGGCAGCCAACATTAATAAATGAAAAGCCTTATTTAATAATTGTTAAGCACGTTTCATTTTTTTTACCATTAATTTGCCAGAAAAACACAATTTTATGAAAAACAGACAAAAATATGAGGCCGACATCTCCAGATTGTGTGTAAATCTTTACAGTTGAGAGGTATGATTTCCATGCATAATAGGATACAAATGTGCAGGACAGGAATGACTCAACAGTACCACCAGGACAAGGCCACTATACTTTAAACAGACACTTCAAAACTGGCCATATAAAATCAACAGATACATTCCATCAAAATAAAACATACCATGAAGTTGCATTCTTCTGGTAACTTAATTAACAAACTTCCTATAGGTTAGTTAAAGCAGTGAGGCAAACCCTAATGTCAGCATCATCAGACAGCCTTAACATCCACTCCCCCCAAGTAATCTTTCTCCCATCACCTCAAAACATCTGTGCACTATTACCTGCTGCACATTTTTACCACAAAATTGTAAATAGAGAAAGGCAAACTCTATCCAAGGTACACAAAATAATTGTGTTTATACTATCTTCTGCAATAATCCCTCCTGTGAACATTGTTGCATGTCTTTTTCCTTGTGTGCATATCATTAATGACAAAATATTTCTAATCTTTACATATCTGCTGCAATTCATTTGACTATCATTCAGGTGTAGAGGAAAACAATCAGCTTTGACAAGTCCATGTATATTGATAAAGAAATGTGAAATGCAAGCATCTTTGGTCAGGGGAGAACATGTCTACAACATCTATAAAAAGGACTACAAGTAGTTATCCTGTAACATTTACAAATGTAGCACATGAAATACAGCCTTCTATGACAAGGGTATCTCCGGTTTCCTACATCTGCAAGTAGAACTTACATGTAGTTATCCTGTAACATTAATAAATGCAGCACATGTAATATAGCCTTGTATGACAAGGTTATCTTGGGTCTATATTACATCATCAAATGCACAAGAGTCCGAACGATGTAATATCGAACCAGGAAGTTCGAAATGCAAAAAATACCAACACACAGATCAGCGATTTTTTTTCCCAGGGAAAAAAAAATTGCTGTTCCGGTACAAAACAAAAAAAAATGTACACTTAAACTTATACCAATTTGGGGGGCTGTGCCCGCCACACACCCCCTACTTTTAATATACCAACTCAGAGATTGCATCACAGTGGAGGAAATAGCAAAGCCGCAAAAACAGCCCACCAATTTTTTTCCCTGGGGGGGGGGGGGAATCGGTGTTCTGCAGCTTCGCTATTTTCACATTTCAGACATATGGTTTCGATATTACAACATTCAGACTCCTGTGAGTTCGACATTGTAATACAGACCTGCTTATCTCTGGTTTACTATGTCTAAGTAGGACTCACATGTAGTTATCCTGCCACATTAATAAATGCAGAACATGTAATACAGCCTCCTATGTCTATAAGTAGGACTACATATAGTTATCCCATAACATTAATAAATGAAGTATATGTAATACAGCCTTCTATAAGTTCCTATGTGGTAGTGGTAGATGGTTGTTCGAGTACATGAGGCAGTTACTATACTGTCTCAGGATGCCCGTATCCACCACGCTGGCAGGAGAAATCGTAGGAAGCTGTCTATACAGGTTTGTCAGAATCTGAGGACGAGAGGCCAGTGAGAGCTAAGGGTTAAGCCTAAAGCCCAAGTGCTTAAACCGAAACTAAGAGGCTACATCTACTAGCTACACTATTTTAGGCAGAAAACATTACAGAAATGGTTATCACAGCAGAAAAACAGCAGTGAGACACTAAATGAAAGTTTTAAACAGATAAAAGAGCAAGGAGACTCTAGACAATTCTTTTAACTGCAGACAAATCAGCTAGATGATACACTCCTTGGCAGGATGTAATATAACCTTCTACGATGAGGGTATCTTTAGTTTCCTAGGTCTGTAGGTAGGACTACATGTAGTTATCCTGTAACATTAACAAATGCAGCACATGTAATACAGCCTTCTATGATAAGGGTATCTCTAGTAGAAAGGGTCCTAATACCTTGAGGGGGAACCTTTCCATGCTGCAGGTAACAAAAGTGAATACAATGAGCAATCCATTTGGAGAGGGTTTGTTTTGAAATAGCTTTACCCTGAGCCCCAGGAACAAAACTAACCAATAACTGTTCAGATTTTTGAAAGGATTTAGTCCTGTCTAAGTAAAATCTCAGCTGTCTATGCACAACAAGAGAGTGCAGAATCCTTTCCCCTTTATTTTGGGGATTGTTGAAAAATGTAGGCAGGTGAATAGACTGGTTAAGGGTTAAACTGGAAACCACCTTAGGCATAAAGGAGGGATTTGGTTCTTAGAGTAACCCGATCGAAGTGAAAAATAATGAAAGATTCTACGGCCATTAAGGCTTGCAGCTCAGATACCCTTCTAGCTGAAGTGACAGCTAAAAGGAAAGCAGTCTTCCAGGATAGAAACTTCAAATCTGCAGAGGCAGCTGGTTCAAAAGGAGGTAGAGTAAGCTTCTCCAGGACAAAAGTAAGACCCCAAGCAGGAGCAGGAGCTCTTCTGGGAGGTCTAAGATTACTAGCTCCCCTCAGGAACTGTTTCATCAAGAGGTGAGAAAAAATGGGTTGCTCAAAGGAACAATGAGCCGAAATTGCTGAAAGGTGAATTTTGATTGAAGAAAAAGAAAGTCCACCATTAAGCAATCCTGCTAGGTAGTCAAGAAGGAGTGAAGAGAAGGTTGGGAAGAGTCTTCTCCTTTAGCCTGCATCCAAGAGCAAAATCTCTTCCATTTATCTGCACAGGATTTTCTTGTGCTAGGCCTCCTGTCCTCATGAAGAACTTCAACCACCTGTTGGGAAATATTTAAGGTATTATCCAGGCAGTTAAATGCAGAGTTTGAAGATGAGGATGAAGGAACTTATACCCCTCCCTGAACCAACAGATCTGGTACCGGGGAAGATGCCAAGGCTGAGACTGGGAAAGAATGTGAAGGAGGGGATACCAATGCTGCCTGGGCCAATCTGGAGCTATCAGAATAGCCTTTGGTTTTTCATCCCTTATCTTTAGCAGCACTCTGGGAAGATAGAGGCAGAGGAGGGAATGCATAAACAGAGATGTGTCCATGGGAAGGACAATGCATCCACCCTCCAAGTTTTGTTGTGAAACTCCCTGGTGCAGAAAGTTGGAAGGAGGTGTGAGAGGAGAAAAGATCAGAATAGCCTTTGGTTTTTCATCCCTTATCTTTAGCAGCACTCTGTGAAGATAGAGGCAGAGGAGGGAATGCATAAACAGAGATGTGTCCATGGGAAGGACAATGCATCCACCCTCCAAGTTTTGTTGTGAAACTCCCTGGTGCAGAAAGTTGGAAGGAGGTGTGAGAGGAGAAAAAATCCACTTGTGGGGTGCCCCAGCGATGAGTGATGCGATGGAAAATGTTCCTGTTCAGTTGCCACTCATGAGGATCCAGAACATGTCTGCTCAAATGATCTGCCAAGGAGTTTAGTCTCCCTGGAAGATAGTGGGCTATTAAATATAAGCCCATGGATGCTGCTATGGACTATAGTCTCATGCTTTGTCTGCACAAGGGGTAAGAGTGAGTCCCCCCTTGGTTGTTGTTGATGTACCACATGACTGTGGTATTGTCTGTACTGATTAGCAGAGTCCCAGGGTAGAGTAGGTCCTTGAAAGCCAGCAAGGCCTGCTGCACTGCCATGAATTCTTTTAAGTTTATGTGCAAATTAATCTGATGGGTGCTCCAAGTCCTCGGTATGCCCCTACCCTCCAGATGAGCCCCCCATGCAACATCTGAGGTGTCTGTGCTGACAGTCTGGCTGGCAGGCGGTGGGTGGAAAGGCAGACCCTTGTTCTGAGAAAGTACAGTTTTGTACCTACCATAAATGTAGATGTCCGATAGACATGCAACTGCAGTCATAACATGTGGGTTGTCCTGCCTCAGGCAGCCCTCGGTCGGCCGGATTCCAAAGTCTGGGTCCGACGTCGGCTGATGTCGCATTTCTCCCTGACGTCAGAGCGGCTGGAGTACATAAGCATCAGCCGATGCCATTTTCTTCAGTGTTTCTTGCCCCAGATGCCAGGTGCCCTCCAAGGAAGGCTGTAATCAAATTGGAAGACAAAAACAGGATTCCAAACAAATAAATGAGCAATAAAACAAATACACCATAACAGATATCCCCAGCTAAGAGTAACAGGGATAGGAGTGGACCCTAGGCATAGAGGGTATGGAGGAGGGAAAATCCGACTGCAGTTGCATGTCTATCGGACATCTACATTTATGGTAGGTACAAAACTGTACTATGTCCTTCAAGAATGCAACTGCAGTCATAACATGTGGGTAGAATACCATAGCTTAGCTGGGGGAGGAGGTATGCACTAGGAAAGAGATGGTGTGGCAATCAAACCCTGCAGGACTGTCAAGCAAAGCCTGCTCTGGATCTGGAATATAGAGGAGATTGTAGTGTTTGGAGAATGTATGCACGGAGCTCCATGTAGCAGCTTCTAGAATGTCCTTGGTAGGCACCCTTCTTAAAAATGCTGTAGAGGTGGGTGTAGCTCTGGTGGAATGTGGTCTGACATTGGCTGGAACAGTCTTTCCATGAAAAGAATAACAGAATCTGATGCAATGTCCAATCCATTTAGAAATAGTCTGTTTTGAAATTGCTTTTCCTTGGACTGCAGGGGTGTAAGCTACAAAAGTTGTTCAGACTTCCTACTGGCCTTGGTTCTGTCCAGGTAGTATCGAAGTTGTCTGTGAATGTCCAAGGTATGCAGAAGTCTTTCCCCTTATTCTCAGGATTGGGGAAGAAAGCAGGCAGATGAATGGCTTGATTTAGAGAAACCCTAGATACCACCTTTGGCATAAAAGTAGGGTTGGTCCTTAATGAAACCCTGTCTCTGTGGAAAATAATAAAGGGTGGTATTGCCATTAGGGCCTGTAGCTCGGAAACCTTCTTGCTGAGGTAATTGCCAACAGGAAAGCTGTCTTCCATGAGAGAAATTGCAAGTCAACTGAAGCTGCTGGTTCAAAAGGAGGTAGAGTCAGTTTTTCTAAGACAAAATTGAGGTCCCAGGCTGGCACTGGGGCCTTTCTTGGTGGCTTAATGTTCTTGATTCCCCTGAGGAATTGTCTTAGTAAGGGGTGAGAGAAAACAGGAGGATCAGTGTTGTATCTAGCTGAAATAGCAGATGCATGTATCTTTATGGAAGAATATGAGAGGCCGTTCTTTAACATATCTGCCAAATATTCCAAGATAAGTGGGATGTTCAGTAATGATGCATCATGCCCCTTGCTGGTATTCCAATTGCTGAATCTTTTCCACTTTGCTAAGTAAACCTTTCTGGTGGATGGTCTTCAAGCCTCTGTTAGTATCCGCTGAACTACCTTGGAGAGATAAGCTGAAGTTATTTATGGGATCTCCCAGGCTGTTAGCTGCAGTGTCTGAAGGTTTGGATGCAGTGTTTCAAATTGTGTTGAGTCAAATGTAGAGGCCACTGAGGAGGGCCCACCTCCTGGTGTGACATATGCTCCGTAGTAGTGGGTACCAGTGTTGTCTTGGCCAATCCGAGCTATTATGATTCCCTTGGGCTTCTCTGCTTTGATCTTTAGTAATACTGAGGTCATCAGTGGCAGAGGTGGGAATGCATAGATTGCTAGGAGTTCCAGTTGAATGAGAGGGCATCTATTTTCCAAGCTTTTGGATGGTATGTCCTTGTGCAAAATTTTGGTAGAAGATGGTTGAGGTGAGAGGCAAATAGGTCCACTTCTAGCTTGCCCCATGTCGAAGTGAGTTGTCTGAAGGCCTTTGGATGTAACCTCCACTCGTGTGGATCTGTGAAATTCCTGCTTAGGCTGTCCGCCAACACATTGTCTTTTCCTGGAACAAACTGGGATTGTAACTGGATGTTTAGGCTCAGTGATTTCTCCCAAAGCTGCATTGTCAGTCTGCAAAGGGGGTAGGAGTGAGTGCCCCCCTGCTTGTTTATGTACCACATCACAGTGGTGTTGTCTGTCTGTATCATTAAATGGCCTTGCTGGAGTTGGTGTTGAAAAGCCTCGATGGCATGCATTACTGCCAGCATTTCCTTTTTGTTTATATGCAGATGTGTTTCCTTTGGAGACCATTGTCCTTGTATACACCTGCCTTCCATGTGCGCCCCCCATCCAAGGTCTGAGGCGTCTGTAGTCATGGTCTGTGTTATCTGTGGTTTTTTGAATGACATACCTGTGTTTTCCTGGCTCACGAGGCCCACCATAGGAATTCTTTTTGTTGGCATGGAATGAGTGGTATGATTGTCTCCAAGTTGTTGCTGTGTTGAGACCAAATGCTTTTAGGTACCATTGAAGCTTTCTCATGTGTAGTTTTGCTAATGGAACCAGTAGAATGCAGGATGCCATGTAACCTAGGGCCTGTAGGAATCTCCTTGCAGTCATCTGGGTGAGTTTTGCTAAACCTTTGAAGTAATGAGTTAACTTCTCTTGCTTGTCTTCTGTCAGGTAAGCCATCTGAGAGGCTGTGTCTAGTTTGGCTCCTAAGAAGATTATTTGCTGGGATGGCTGCAGTCTTGACTTTGTGAAGTTGACTGTGTATCCCAGAGCTCAAGTAATCGTATGACATAATCCAGGTTTTTGTCAACATCAATTTGTCGTCCGCTTGTATGAGGCAGTCGTCCAGGTGCGGGTAAATTTGTATACCCTGGAGCCTGCAATGAGCAATTACTGAAGCCAGGCATTTTGTAAATACTCTGGGGGCAGTAGATAAGCCAAATGGCAATGCTGAGAATTGATAATGCTCTGGCCCTGCAAGAAATCTGAGGTATCTTCTGCAGCTGTGTCTGATAGGGACATGCAGGTATGCCTCCTTGAGGTCCAGAGTAATCAGCCATGACTCCTTGCCCAGCATGGGAAGGAGTTGCTGTAGAGTCAGCATTTTGAACTTTGGTACTATGAGAAAGGTGTTTAATGCGGACAGGTCCAGTATTGGTCTCCATTGAGATTCTTTTCTTGGAACAAGGAACAGTCTTGAGTAAAACCCCTGTTCTTGTTCTTGTTGTGGAACTCTTTCTATTGCTTTCATTCGAGTCAGCAGAGTGATTTGCTTGATAGCCTCTGCCCTTTGATTTTGTGGTAGGTTTGGCATGCCTTGTTTTCTTGGTAAGGTATGAAAATGAAACCTGTACCCTCGGTCTATAATGTCCAAAATCCATTTGTCCTTTGTCAGTCTGTGCCAGTTTTCTGCAAACAGAGATAATTTCCCCAAGGGAGCTTCTAGTTGTTCCCTGGTAGGCGGTAGTAGAGGAAAGTCATTGAGTTTGTGGTTGTTGGGCAGGTGAAACCCCTGCGTCACTTCTTTGGTTTCCTGGCTGCCATTGTCGCCCCTGTAAGGGCCTCTGTATTGGCCTCTTCCTCGGCCACGTCTGTTCTTACCCTTTGAAACTTTTCTGGATTAGGAAAGGACCAGTTTTTGAAGGCCAATTCCTACTGAATCTGGGGTTGAACCTGGAGGAAATCTTTCACAGTCTGAACTGATTTTGCTTTTTCTTGATGGTCTTTAACGCATCCTTAGCATTTGCACCAAAAAGCTTGTTCTTTTCCAAAGGTGCATCCAGAAGTTTTGCTTTTACATGATCTGGTAGAGGTTGATCTTTTAACCAAGCATGTCTACGGATCACTGCCCCTGTCATAGCTGCCTACATGAAGCTTCCAGTGCATCATATCCACACTGCAGGAAGTGATTGCTTACTTGCTGAGTGTTATGTACAGCTTCCTGCAAAGTCTTCCTGTCTAAAGGATCAGGAGAAGCTAATGTTTTTTGTAAATCTTCTAAGAGATAATCCTGATATTGTAACATATGAAAAAGGCAATTTAAAGCTCTCATAGATAAGGTAGTGGATGTGTAAACCTTTTTGCCCCATCTCTCTAATGACCTTGCTTCCCTGTTGGAGGGCAAAGGATTTTTTGAGGTGGAGGCTGAAACTCCTTTAGGCCCCTGTGAATAGTTTCCAAATCAGCAGTATGGGCCCTGAATAAATGGGAATGAGTTTCTGGGACCCTGTAATACCTGTCTGGCTTGGCTGGAGCAGGAGGAAGAGAATCAGGGTAGCACTAGAGTCAGAATACAAATCATCCAGAACATCAAGTACAGGAGGAATAGCTAAGGGCCTGTGCTGAGGCTTCTTAAGGAAAGTCCTAAGGCGTTTCCTAGAATCAGAATATTCCTGACCCTGCCACTTGAAATGTTCCCTCATGGTGTGCAGAACTTCCCCAAAAGAAATATCCTCAGGAGGGGAGGCCGAAGGGATGGAATCTTCTGCATCCAAGTCCTCATAGGTCTGGAAGAGCTCTTCCTGGCTATCAGAGTGGACAGAGCCCTCAGAGTCTTCATCCGAAGGAGTAGGGTCAGAGGGTTCAACCCGGGGCCTTTTATCAGGAGGAGGCTGGGATGCTCTCTCAGGATGGGCGTGTGAACCTCTAATCATGGAAATTAAATCAGCAGCCATGGACATAATTTGTGTCTCCGGAGTCGGCTGAGGTAATGGTTTAGAAGTAATATGCCTTGTTTTGCTGGCTGCCTTAGCCCTAGTGTAGGCCTTAACAGACATGGCCATAGGAGGCCTGGCAGCTCCACGTGCAGGAGTGACCTTGTCTACAGCAATGGTCTCGGGCATTTCCTCGGTTTCGGTATCCGGAGGAAAGTCTATAACTGGCATCGGAGTAATGTCTGGAATCGGAGTCGTCGGTAATGCGGTGTCTTCGGTTCGGAGCGGTGGAGAGACCGTCTCAGAGGGAACCGGAGCACTCGCTCTAGGTTTTGGCGTGGAGTCGGAGGTAGACGCGGGCCGAGGATGTTGGTCCCGGTCTTTTCGCTTTTTGGGAGTTTGCGATGTCGGAAGATCCGACGGCATGATGTAGGCAAATTTATCGCCGAAAAAATCTTCAGCGAACTCCGCCCGGCACCTGAAAGTGCACTTGTTGAAGCGAGCACAAGCTACACAGGCCGAGACGTCGTGGTCTGGGCCCAGGCAAGGGAGGCAGTAAGAGTGGAAATCCTTATGAGGTATTTGTTTACCACAAAAAAGACAATTGTTAACTTTTTCAGTAATTTCTGACATCGGCTGAGGCAAAAAAAGGTCCCCAATGGGGTACTTAGCTTTTTTGATGACTTCGGTATCGTAGAATACAGGAGCTGACCGACCGGCACTTGCGAACTGCTTCTGCTTCGGGCACCACGCGGCAAGAAAGACTGGAGAAAATGGCGTCGGCTGATGCTTATGTACTCCAGCCGCTCTGACGTCAGGGAGAAATGCAACATCAGCCGACGTCGGACCCAGACTTTGGAATCCGGCCGACCGAGGGCTGCCTGAGGCAGGACAACCCACATGTTATGACTGCAGTTGCATTCTTGAAGGACATCAGGCTGTCGCCCACCAGAGGAACTCCATTTGTAGACAGTGAATCAGGGGAAGAATCAAGTCTAAGTCCTGCGTGTGTTGACACCAAAGGTTTGTGAGGTACCATTGAAGTTCTCATATGCAGCCTTGCATATGGGATCATCAAAATACATGAAGCCATGAACCCCAGTGCTTGCAGGAATTGCCTTGCAGAGAGGTGGGTTATGGTTGCCAAGTTCATGAAGTATGCGGAAAGATCTTCTTGCTTCTGTTGAGGGAGGAATACCATCTAGGTAGCTGTATTAAGACTCGCTCCCAAGAAAACAATCTCCCTTGTAGGAACCAACTTTGACTTCTTTTCGTTGAGAGTGTAACCCAAAGAGGTGACAGTGTTCTTCACGAAATCCAAATCCTTTTCTAGTTGTTCTGGGGAGTTTGCTTGAATGAAACAGCCATCCAGGTAAGGATAAATTTGAATGTTTCACTGCCTGCAAAAAGCAATGGCTGGAGCCAGGCACTTAGTAAAATCTCTGGGAGCAGTAGAAAAGCCAAAGGGCAATGCAGAGAATTCAAAGTGTTGCTCCCCAGCCCTGAAGCGAAGGAACTGCCTGCAACTTTCCCTTATTGGGATGTGCAAATAAGCCTCCTTGAGATCCAAAGTTACCAGCCATGAATCCTTGCCCAGCACTGGTAGTAATTGTTGAAGGCTGAGCATCTTGAATTTGGGAATCACCAGAAAATTGTTTAGAATGGACAGATCCAGAATATGGCACCAGGTGCCCCCTTTCTTGGGTACCAGAAAAAGCCTTGAATAAAAACCTAGGCCTGCCTGATTTGCAAGAACTGGCTCTATGGCTCCCATAGCCAGTAGAGAAGAAATTTGAGTTTCTACCTCTGCCTTGAGAGTTTTGGGTATGTCTGGGTACCCTTGTAAAACAAGGAAGGTGGGAAAGTAAAACTTGTAACCTTGGTTTACTATATTGAGCACCCATTTGTCGTCTGTGATGGTAGACCATACCTCTGCGAACCTGGCTAACCTTCCCCCCAAAGGAAACCCAGGGTCTGCAGAGGTAGGCACAAGAAGGCCAGAGTCATTGAGAATGCTTGCTTTGGTAAGCTGGCTTAGAACTTCCTGATTTAGCAGAAGAAGAATGCCATTGTTTAGCCCTTTGAGGGGCAGAAGCCTGCCCTCTGGAAAATCTGAAACCCATAGGGCTAGAGCAACCCTGCTTGCCAGGATCAGGGAAAGACCAATTCTTGGAAGGATAATGCCTATTAAACCAAGAAGGCTGAACCTGAAGGAAATCTTTAACAGCTTGCATAGAATTTGCCTTATCCTCAAACTTTTTCAGTACCTCCTCAGCCTTATTACCAAAAAGACTGTCCTTGTGCAAAGGAACATCCAGCAATTTAGACTTAACTGGTTCAGAAAGAGGCTGCTCCCTGAGCCAAGCATGCCTTCTAATTACGGAACCAGTGGCTGTTGCCCTGCAGGAAGCTTCTAAAGTATCAAAACCACAATAAAATGAATGCTTATTAACTAAAGTGGCAGAATTCAGTAAGTCTTGTAAATCTTTGTTTTCCGTCATGGAAGGAAAATCTCCAAGTTTAGCCTTAATATCCCCCAACGTATGCTACTGATACTTAAGCATGTGAAAAAGACAATTCACGGATCTAATGGCAAGAGTTGCAGAAGTATAGACTCTTTTACCCCACCTGTTCAAGGCCCTAGATTCCTTATCAAAAGGCACAGGGTTTCTAGCAATCGTAGCCTTAACACCCTTGGGGCCTTGAGAAATAATTTCTGGATCAGCAATAGGGCTTCTGAAAAGGAATTCATGAGATTCAGGAACCCTGTAATATCTATCTGGTTTTCTAGGGGCAGGAGGAACAGAATTATGAGTTAAAGAATTTTCCATGAAAACATTATCCACAACTTCCAAAACTGGAGGTATAGCCAGAGGCTTATGCTGTGGCAAATCTAAAAAATCCCTGATTCTTTTCTTAGACTGTGGAAAATCCTGACATTCCCATTTAAAATGCTCCCTAAGAGTATTCAAAGTATCCCCAAAGGAAAAATCTTCTGGAGGGGAGGCAGAAGGGATAGAGTCCTCAGCATCAGAATCCTCAAAGGCAGAAAAAAGTTGAGAATTTCCTTCTTCACCAGCAGACATACTGGAAATCTCAGAATCTGAGACAGACAAAACATCAAGAGATAATTCCCTAGCCCTCTTTGAAGGTGGGAATGAGAGATGCTAATCAGGGAAAGAAGATCACCAGCCATCTTTACCAACTGGGACTGAAGTACAGCAGGGGAGGCTGACGCCTGTTTGTGAGTAGGTCTGCGGCATGGAGGACTCCGTAAAGGTCTCGGCAGAGGCTTGAGGCTGAAAATCTGTGGAGTGCAGGGGCTGTGAAAGCACCTCAGTGACTACCGCTGTGCTGATGACCAATTTCACCAGTGCGCCGTCAGTAGATTTAACCCTAGGCCTGTCGCAGTCCTTGTCTTTGCATTTCCTAGGAAGTTCCGAAGTCGGGAGAACAGAAGATGCTATATGAACTTAGGCCAGACTCCGAAATGCTTATACAAAATCTTATCTCTACGGTGTATGGTACGCGGGTTAAAGGAAGCACACAGATCGCAGTTAGGGACATCGTGCTCAAGGCCCAAACAAGTTTTACAATAGGAATGTAAATCATGGTGCGGAATCTGTTTTCCACAGGCAAGGCAGTTATTAACTTTATCTGACATTCGTTAAAGCAAGAAAAGATGGTCCCCAATGGGGCGCTTATCTGAAGGCGTCTTCAACTTGGTAGTCGGAAAGCAAAACGAAAGTAAATGGCCGACCGGGACTAGTGCGAATTGCATCTGCTTTGAGCTCCACAGCAAGAAAAACTGAGGAAATGGCGGCGGCTGCCTCCCATTATACCTGACGCACTGACATCAGTTTTACAACTGGCGGCAGCCGACGTCATATACAAGGACTCTGGTATTCAGGCTGACTGAGGGCTACCAGGAGCTGGATAACCCATATGTGAGGACTGCAACAGTGAAACACGAAGAACGTTATTAATAAATGCAGCACATATAACACAGCCTTCTATGATAAGAGTACCTCTGGTTTCCTATGTCTGTAAGTAGGACTACATGTAGTTATCCTTTAACATTAATAAATGCAGTACATGCAATACAGCCTTCTATGATAAGGGTTTATCTAATTTCCTGAGTCTCTCAGTTGGATTAAATGTAGTTATCCTATAATATTATTAGATGCAGCAGATGCAATACAGCGTACTATGATATGGGTACCACTGGTTTCATATTTCTGTAAGTAGGACTACATGTAGTTATCCTGTAACATTAATAAATTCAGCACATTTTATTTATTTCTATTGATTTTATTGACATTTGTTAACCGGATTAGTCTGACTGGGTTAGATAACCTTTTTCAGCGGAAACCTGAGGAGAAAAGCTTCAGACATTACAATATGAAAATAGACATTAACAAATTTGAAAATTAACAAATGGAGTACATGCAATAGAACAGTGGTACAAAAAAATCATCAGGGAATGAGCACATTTATAGAAGGTTTTTCTCAATATATTTATATATGTAAGTATAAGTTAAATGTTACATATTCTTAAGTTCTGAGATGTAAAGATGAGGCAGCCAGAAAAAAAGATAAATTATTATCACTAGAATCAATAAACCAAACAAGAAAAAGAGCACCTTAGACTGGATACTTATAAATAGACAGAAACAAGCTTACAAGGTAGGAACTCTACCAGACGATGTAAGTGATCATACTTTGACCTATAGCCTAAGGCAAAAAAAATGATATCTCAAACCCCCCCACATATAGGATTGCACGTACCAACAAACTAATCCAGTATTATTCCAAAATGAACTTAATGCCTGTGACTGGAACACTTTAAAAACTCTACCACTTGAAGAAGCTGTTAAATATCTAAGCTCTAAATAATTATCTATCCTTGATAGGCATGCACTCAGATGGTCCATCAGAATGAAGTCCAAACCAGCCCGCTGGCTTTCTAAACAAACCAGACAGAAAATTTTACTTAGGAACAAGTCTTGGGCTAAGTGGAGAGCTAACAGAAATATCTTAGATCAAAAAATTTTTAGGGAGTTGAGAAATAGTACAAAAAAGGCAAATACTTACAGACAAAAAGAACTACTACTGTAAACTACAGCAAAACCACCAAAACAATCCCCAGAAGTTCTGGTCTAGTATAAATAAACTCCTTTTCCCAGGGCACTCTCGTACACCTACCCCGCTTCAGGCGATCCTAATACCCCCCCATCAAACTGCCAATACCTTCAATACCATCTTTACAGAGACCATACAATCACTAGCAAGTCAACTAATCCCAGACAACTCAAGCCTTCCCACCACCATACCTGGCACTCTACCAACATTCCATCTGCAGCCCATATCAACCACGCTCATCTACAAATTCACCCAAAAACTTAAGCCTTGTACTCCTTCTGCTGACCAGCTAACATCTGAACACTTGCAAAAAGCAGCCAAAGTAATTTCCTATCCTATATCCATCCTCATAAATAGAACCATTAAGCAGGGAATAATTCCAGACATCTGGAAAATCTCCCATATTATCCCCCTACACAAAGGGGGGAACTCAAACAATTACTCTAACTACCAGCCAATAGCTCTTTTATCCCCCCCTACCAAAAATTGTGGAAAAATGTATTCACCAACAACTATTAAACCATTTATCTCAGCATAACATAACAGCAAACTGCCAGCATGACTTTAGGCCTTCACATAGCACCACAACTGCCCTATTATCCTTTACAGATGCCATCAATAAAAATCACAATAAAAACAACCTCTCATCTGCACTCTTTATTGAACTCTCAAAAGCTTTTGACATGGCAAACCATGCCCTTCTTATCAACATTCTTGAATCCCTTTCCCTTGACTCTCTGGCAGTTAAATGGTTCAAGTCCTACCTTACCAACAGGCAACAGGCAGTTCTCTGGGAAAATAATATATCATCCCTTCTACCAGTCACCCTCGGAGTCCCTCAGGGTTCTATTCTAGGTCCACTTCTTTTCTCACTGTTTATCAAAGACCTCCATGTAGCAATTCCACAAGCCACCTGCATTCAATATGCAGATGACTCTACACTAGTATGCTCAGAAAACTCCCCATCAGAACTACATTCTCTAACTCAGAATGTATTTAACATAGCTGAAACATGGTTCACAAAATGTTGCCTCCTTCTCAATGCCAAAAAAACTAAGCTCCTTCTCTTTATACCCACCAGTAAGTCCTCTCCCATAGATTTCTCTGTCTTTTCCAATAATGGCACGATTATATTCCCCGACTCTACCACTAAATTGTTAGGAATTACTATTGACAATAACCTTACATTTGACAGCCACATAAATAACACCATAAAAACTGTCAACAGAAAAATAGGCTCCTTATATAGAATCAAACCTTTCCTAACTACAACAGCAAGAACCAAGATTGCACACTCCCATTTAATCTCAACTCTTCTGTACGCCTCACCCATATATACTACCCTAAAGAGAAATAATCTTATCAAACTAATTCCTATAACAATATTGCCAGATTTGCCACTGGCAATCCCTTTAGAACTCACCACTGTCTGAATCTAATGCAACTAGGCTGGCTGGAACTTCAAAACCATCTGAAAGTCTCCCAACTCACCATTACCCACAAGATATTTTATCAACCTAACAACACTCCTATACTTTCCAATCTCATAATTCCCTACAAAAACCTAAATTCCCTACGCTCTTCTAGCAAACTTCTTGCTAGCATAAGCAAGTCGAACAATATGGCTGGAGATTCTGTTTTCAAACTCTGTGGGGAAAAAACTGGAACCTACTGCCTAATGAACTAACTCTACTTTCTTCATTGCCTCTCATTAAACAAAACCTCAAAAGACACCTCAAAACACACTGGTTATGCCTCTGCAGCAACCCTGATTAACCTTCTGCTTCACTACTGATATTTCCTCCTCCAGAACCAGAACTTTAATGCACACTCCTTGGAAGCAGGACTGCAACTGCTGAACTCAATTCAACATACTTGTGTAATCTATCCTGTTTGATGTTCTGAAAGTCCACACGAATCATACTGTATAATAATTTATCCTGTACTTATTGTCAACTTTATTATTGTAAATACCTACTTTATTTTATTATTACTTCTTGTATTTTAGTATTCTTTTTTATTGAAATCCTTTCATTTAATATGTAATAACAGATTTTTTTATTTTTAATTTCAATTTCTATTTGTTACTACTAGAGCTTTTCTCCCCGGGCCTCTACTGAAAATGGAAATATATCCAGTTGGACTAGCCCAGTTAACAAATGTAAAATAAAATGTTGTTGTTGTGTCTTTTGGCTTATCCTGGTTAGGGGTCGCCACAGCGGAACTCCGGTCCGCTAATGTTTGGTAGTGGATTTTTACATGCCGAGTTACCAGCTCTAACACACAACCTTCAACGAAGGCATGCCCATTCACGCATGCCTCCACACAGAAGACACTCTAGCTGAAAATTGAACGCGACAAAGTCTTGCTGTGAGGCGACAATGCTACCGCAGCACCACTACCGCGGCAAATGTAAAATAAAAATAAACAGAGTGCAGTTGTTGAGAAAGGCTATAAGATGGCAGAGTTCTTGTTATTTAAAGGTGCAACTAGGTGGGGGGGGGGGGACCAGTAGGAGAAAAGAGATGACAGGAAGGTAAGGTCATGTTGGTTCAGAACAGTAACATGATCATGCCAAATGGTACGTGTCTTTTAGTGCCATTTTGAAGGAGATGGTGTTAGTCATTGATCTGACATTGGAAGGAAGTTTCTTCCAAGCATTAGTGACAGAGTAGCAATACAGTAGTTTGGCAATGTTTTTATTGGGCTTATAGACGTGCAGTAGGTTCTGCTGAGAACTGTGAAGAGTATGGTTGGGGAAGCAAGGCTGGATAAGGGGAGAGCGAGACAGAGGGACAGAAGGATGGGTCATGTAAAGCTGAATGAGCTGTGACAAGCTGAGGTAGTAGAATTTGGTGATGGATTTCAAGCCATTGTAGACGTTTTAGGGGCAATACAGTGATGAGTGCGGTAAGGTAGGTTAGAAGCAAATCCTGGTATTTTGTTATAGGTACTTTCTAGTTTATCCAGCAGATTAGATTGAAGCCTTGTAAAAATAGGGGCTGCATAGAGTAGAGTGGGGAGTAGGTAGGCTTGAGCAAGGGAAAGTTTAGAGGACTGAGTGAGAAATGTAATATAGCCTTCTATGATAAGGGTATCTCTCATTTCCTATGTCTGTAAGGAGGACTACACATAGTTATCCTGTAACACTAATAAATGCAGCACATGTAAAACACCCTTCTATGATAAGGATATCTCAGGACCTACATGTAGTTATCCCGTAACATTAATAAATGCAGCACATGTAATACAGCCTTCTATGATAAGGGTATCTCTGGTTTCCTATGTCTGTAAGTAGGGCTACATGTAGTTATCCTGTAACATTAATAAATGCAGCACATGTAATACAGCCTTCTATGATAAGGATATCTCTGGTTTCCTGTCTGTACGTAGGACTACATGTAGTTATCCTGTAACATTAATAAATGCAGCACATGTAATACAGCCTTCTATGATAAGGGTATCTCTGGTTTCCTATGTCTGTAAGTAGGACTACATGTAGTTATCCTGTAACATTAATAAATGCAGCACATGTAATACAGCCTTCTATGACAAGGGTATCTCTGGTTTCCTATGTCTGTAAGTAGCACTACATGTAGTTATCCTGTAACATTAATAAATGCAGCACATGTAATACAGCCTTCTATGATAAGGGTATCTCTGGTTTCCTATGTCTGTAAGTAGGACTACATGTAGTTATCTTGTAACATTAATAAATGCAGCACATGTAATACAGCCTTCTATGATAAGGGTATCTCTGGTTTCCTATGTCTGTAAGTAGGACTACATGTAGTTATCCTGTAACATTAATAAATGCAGCACATGTAATACAGCCTTCTATGATAAGGGTATCTCTGGTTTCCTATGTCTGTAAGTAGGACTACATGTAGTTATCTTGTAACATTAATAAATGCAGCACATGTAATACAGCCTTCTATGATAAGGGTATCTCTGGTTTCCTATGTCTGTAAGTAGGACTACATGTAGTTATCCTGTAACATTAATAAATGCAGCACATGTAATACAGCCTTCTATGATAAGGGTATCTCTGGTTTCCTATGTCTGTAAGTAGGACTACATGTAGTTATCCTGTAACATTAATAAATGCAGCACATGTAATACAGCCTTCTATGATAAGGGTATCTCTGGTTTCCTATGTCTGTAAGTAGGACTACATGTAGTTATCCTGTAACATTAATAAATGCAGCACATGTAATACAACCTTCTATGATAAGGGTATCTCTGGTTTCCTATGTCTGTAAGTAGGACTACATGTAGTTATCCTGTAACATTAATAAATGCAGCTCATGTAATACAGCCTTCTATGATAAGGGTATATCTGGTTTCCTAGGTTTGTAAGTAGGACTACAAGTAGTTATCCTGTAACATTAATAAATGCAGCACATGTAATACAGCCTTCTATGATAAGGGTATCTCTGGTTTCCTATGTCTGTAAGTAGGACTACATGTAGTTATCCTGTAACATTAATAAATGCAACACATGTAATACATCCTTCTATGATAAGGGTATCTCTGGTTTCCTAGGTTTGTAAGTAGGACTACAAGTAGTTATCCTGTAACATTAATAAATGCAGCACATGTAATACAGCCTTCTATGATAAGGGTATCTCTGGTTTCCTATGTCTGTAAGTAGGACTACATGTAGTTATCCTGTAACATTAATAAATGCAGCACATGTAATACAGCCTGCTATGATAAAGGTATCTCTGGGCTCCTATGTCTGTACGTAGGACTACATGTAGTTATCCTGTAACATTAATAAATGCAGCTCATGTAATACAGCCTTCTATGATAAGGGTATCTCTGGTGTCATATGTCTGTAAGTAGGACTACATGTAGTTATCCTGTAACATTAATAAATGCAGCACATGTAATACAGCCTTCTATGATAAGGGTATCTCTGGTTTCCTATGTCTGTAAGTAGGACTACATGTAGTTATCCTGTAACATTAATAAATGCAGCACATGTAATACATCCTTCTATGATAAGGGTACAGCAGTTCCCCAAGTAGCAGTTTAATACACACACTCCTTATTCACTGCACTTTCCTGACGTGATTTAAGGAAGAAGCACAACAAAAGCCATTCTAAAACTGTATGACATTTTTACTAAAGTTTTTTTGTTTTTTTCGAAATTTCTTTATCTTCCCTACATAATATCCATCAGAAGAAAAACAGCTGGCTAGGTACACAATTGCTTGAGTGTTACAGGCACGCATATTTCTGCAGGTATTACTACACAATGTCTAACATTGATCAAAGTCACCATTTGCATAAGACACATAGGTTCATAGGTTCGCCTCTGTCTAGTAGTGACACAGATCTCCCATCCACAAGACTTCTCTTGAATAGAGTTAGTGAGGGCCCTGCCTAACATGGAATTTATTTCTGTGTTGAGGTTTAAGTCTGTGGCTCTGATGGATTTGGATTTTTGAGGTGGAGCATGTCCAGAATAGAGATGGAGTTTTCATATGACATATGTTTAAGACCCTTTATCCTCTTGGTGAGGAACTTTTCTTTCCAACTGCTGCAGGTGCAATCATTGGCCTAATAATGATCTAGATGTGAAACCCTTCATGATAAGGTGGGCAATATAGAAGGTTTTCCTAACCACTTTGGCAATGTGAGTGTCAAATGAGAGGTTACTGTCAACCTGGTTTGTCATAAAAGCATTTGCCTATTCTGTAGTTTTATTTCTCTGTCCATCTCAAACATTTCTTTTTCTGTGGACTGCAAGAATTTTAAAAAGAATATTTATTGTTTGTGTTCCAAAAGGTCTCTTTAGAGGTCATCCTTTCAACTTTATTCTAGAATAAAGACAGTTGATGTGGCAATTATGTTTGGACACAACAAATGCTGCTAGGGTGAATGATAGGGTGACTATTAACAGTATTCTACATTGAGTCATAAATTCTATAATTTATAACTTACATTTTATGGTTCAATTTTATTATTGAGAATTAAAACTTTACCTATAAACAAGTTATTTGATAGATAAAATATATATATTGTTTCATTTTGAAGGCTTAATTTTTATATAAAATAAAACTTATAAAAGTTTATTTTTATTTTATATAATTCATATATCATCATGTATTATTACCCATAACATTTATTGAGGATATATTTTACTGTGAGACTGTATGACTTTAAAACACCTTTCAAGTCAGCTGGTATAATAAAATCATGTGACTTTTTTGTATAAAATGTTAAATTAGGACATACATGTATTTTCTGAAGTCAAAAAGGAGACAAATGCTAAAAATTTTATTAAAAAAATGATTTTCTGTCTGTGAAGCATTTCCTGTGAATTTACTCAGTATACCTATTAGTCTGTAATGTGCAGTGGTTGTCCTACCCCAAGAAAATCCACTGTCCATCTTAAAAGTAGTCAAGGTGTGGCACTGAGTGTTCACCATTCAGTTAACCAGTGTAAGTACAGGGCATACTTGTGAAACTGTCCATCCTACCTTCAA
Organism: Protopterus annectens; assembly: GCF_019279795.1. NCBI lineage: Eukaryota > Metazoa > Chordata > Ceratodontiformes > Protopteridae > Protopterus > Protopterus annectens. The sequence goes on along the minus strand of NC_056744.1, from coordinate 1,723,767,475 downwards.
ACTCTAGTAATGCAGGGCCTCCCTTTCAGGCCTTTCTGATTACATCCCACATGTCTATATCCTTACACTTACTTGTTACTCTGCCTCTGTGTGTCATTGACTGGTCACCATTCAGGTAACCAGTGTAAGTACAGGGCATACTTGTGAAACTGTCCATCTTACCTTCAAACTCTAGTAATGCAGGGCCTCCCTTTCAGGCCTTTCTGATTACATCCCACATATCTATATCCTTACACTTACTTGTTACTCTGCCTCTGTGTGTCATTGACTGGTCACCATTCAGGTAACCAGTGTAACAAAGTACAGGGCATACTTGTGAAACTGTCCATCTTACCTTCAAACTCTAGTAATGCAGGGCCTCCCTTTCAGGCCTTTCTGATTACATCCCACATATCTTTATCCTTACACTTACTTGTTACTCTGCCTCTGTGTGTCATTGACTGGTCACCATTCAGGTAACCAGTGTAAGTACAGGGCATACTTGTGAAACTGTCCATCTTACCTTCAAACTCTAGTAATGCAGGGCCTCCCTTTCAGGCCTTTCTGATTACATCCCACATATCTATATCCTTACACTTACTTGTTACTGTGCCTCTGTGTGTCATTGACTGGTCACCATTCAGGTAACCAGTGTAAGTACAGGCATACTTGTGAAACTGTCCATCTTACCTTCAAACTCTAGTAATGCAGGGCCTCCCTTTCAAGCCTTTCTGATTACATCCCACATATCTATATCCTTAGACTTACTTGTTACTCTGCCTCTGTGTGTCATCATCGTACGGACTGAGACACATGAAAATTGTTCAGGACCAGTGATTTTATGCTATGAACCACATAAACATCTGACAGCCCCAGGGTGGGTGTAAAGTGACACATCTGTATGTGGGGCTGGTGAGCTACTGGGATCCAAAGCAGGAACTGGAGGAAAACTGGAGCTGCAGGCCTACATCAGAAGCTCTGCCTTGAGTGCTCTGTGATTGTACAGGACAGAGCAGAGCAGTTTACTTTCTTATAGGTTGATAGGTGTGAACTAGGCTAATGGGCCTGGAGTCTTTACAACCCTAGCCCATAGGATTACTCTGGCATCATGCCACCCGACCTTAGTTCCCGGTGCCTCTGTTGAGTAAAGCCACTGGAGTGCTCCCTAGGGTGAATTTTCTATTTCCCATCCACTCATCAAGATTTCTCTTGAAGAGGGCCAGAAAGGTACTCTGTTTGACATTTTTAAGGAAGTCTATTCCATAGCATGGGCAGTCTCTGTGTTATGAACCTGTCCCTCCAGCACGTTCTGTTGATTGTAGTAATGAGATTGAGGTCTCTGGAGCATGTGGTGTGGAGGGATTGGGATTTCTTTAGATGTAGCATTTCTAACAGAGCTGGGTCAGACATGGCTTTGTAAGTCAAGCAGAGATCGCCTCTAAGCAGGCGATATGAGACCGAGAATAATTGGAGTTTTTTTGAGTCTGTCCATATAGGACAAGCTCTTATGGCCTAGGATCCTCTTTGTGAGGTACTTTTGCGGCCTCTCTAGTTGTTGCAGGTGTCTAGTGAAGTACATGCCAAATGGGGCATTGTACTCTATGACTGGCCTAATGAAAGAAGAGTAGAGAGAGACAATAACCTCTTTCTTCCTTCCTGGATACAAAACCCTTAGTAATGAGATGTGCCATAGAAGGACTTTCTGACCACAGTGGCAATGTGGCGGGCAAAAGAGAGGTTGCTTCATCCCGTGTTCCCAAATCTCTTATAATGCCTAGTATGTTCAGTGGACTACCATCAATGTGGTAATTCATGGGAACCGGGTTTTTCCCAAAGGGGATGATGACACATTTTTTGGCATTGAGCTTAAGGCCATGGTTCTGACACCAGTCGTTGGTCTCAGTGAGGCCTTTCTGTAGAATGTCAACATCACTTGAGGAGTTGTTAATAGATCCCAACTTGTAATCGTCGACGAACCTTGTCAGCCAGAGTCCCTCCGTGTTGGCCTGGGCTTCAGAGAAGTAGATACCAAACAGGAGAGGACCCAGGACCGATCACTGTGGGATTCCACTCGTGACTGATCCGCAGTCTGACTTGGAGTCAGCTACTTTCACACAGTGGGTTCTGTGAGCCAGTTTGCAACCCATCTAGTGATACAGGGGTTGATGTCTAGCTTAGTGAGTTTTTCTAGGATTCCTGAGTGAGGAATGGTATCAAAGGCCTTGGCCAGATCAAGGTAGGCTGTATGAACCACCTTGCATTCATCCACAGCTCTGGTGACTGACTCAAAGAAGTTGACCAAGTTGAGCAAGCATGATCTACCCGTCACAAAACCAAACTGTGTGGGATCCAGAGTTTGGAGAGTCCCTATATTCTTGTTTATTAGGTCCATGATGATGCATTCCATAGCTTTGCATATCAGACTCATCAGGCTAAAGGGGCGATAGTTCCCAGGGTCTGTAGTCACTCCTCCTTTGTGGAGAGGGATGACTGTAGCACTGCGCCACTTGGTAGGGACAAAGCCAGAGGTGAGGCTGTGACTTGAACAGGGCACACAGGTGAGGTGCCAGTTCACTCTGTAGTTCATGTAGAACACAGCCATGGATATTGTCAGGTCCCATAGAAGCTGTATTCTTGGCCTTGGACAGTGCTGTTTTAACCTGTGCAGCAGTAATACTGGGTGCCTGGCAATCCACTGGTATTGTGATTGGTCCTTTGGGGGGGGGGGGGTAAAGCTGGCACTGAATCTGTCAGCCAGTATATTGGCAATATCTGTTGGCTTAGTATAGGAGGTACCATTGTACAGTAGCTCAGAGCAAATATGGGTAATGCCGTGGAGATTCTTTACATAACTATAGAAGGCCTTGTGGTTGTCTTTACTATCTGCTGCAATTCTGTTTTCATAGCTAGGCTTTAGAGGATTTGATGAGGGGATCTCAACTTTCTGTTGAGGCTGATAAGGGAGTTTTTCCAGTCTTGGGACTTCACCTTATTTCTCATCAGTTTCCTCCTTCTGTTGTAGAGTTTGTTTATGGCAGGGGACCACCAAATTGGTTTCTTTTTTTTTTTTTTTTTGGAGGAGAGCATCTTGGTTCTATTGGGTATGTTGGGTATGGCGAGAGCCATGCATTTGTGTATGTGTTTGTACAGTGCATTGGTGTATGTATTCTCCATTTGCATGGGTGCCGTGAGGTTAGCCACCTCTGTTTTTAGGAGCCCAAAGTTAGCTTTGGACAAGTTTTTCATTGTGGTTACCTTTCTGGGGGGGGGGGGGTAGATTTCCAAGATGTTTAGTTTGTGGTTGGATCTAACCAGGGAGAAGTTGACTGTTGGTGTAGAGCAGCAGTCGCCATGTTAGTAATGACCAGAACAAAGATGTTGCTACCTCTAGTGAGGGTAAGAACGAGTTAGTCCAGGGCATCTTCACTACAATCTTGCAGAAATAGGTTTGATTCCCAAAATGCACACTTACCAAAAGATTGCTGTTTCATGTAAAAGAACAAATGGATAAAGCTGTCAGGATATACAGAAGAATATGAAAAGGTGGAATTAATAAAAATGTAATTTACAACATTGTCAAACACAGCATAACCCACAAAAAGAAACTGTGATATTGAAAACTAGAAGATGTTTTAACTATATGAGGTATGCTCCTAAAAGGGTGAAGAAAGATTATTCATGACTACATAGATTCCTTATAGAATGGTATTAACATAGCTGTCATGACATCTGAAGTTAAAAGGTGGCAGAGATCTTTCCCCAGTACAATGCATACATTTCTGAAGGATTCATCTGGTTTCTTCTTCACACCTACAGGGTTCAGGATTCAATTCTGATCAATGCCTACGGTTAATGTGGAGTTTGTATTCTTCTCTTACATCTTATTACATTTCTCAAAATACTCAACCTTCATTCGGCTTCGTAAAAATATGTTGGTTGAACTGGTTTCTACATCTGTATCCATATTCATTAGCCACAGTGGTCCAGGTCATGGCTAAAAGGGCCTACAATGGACCAGATCACTTATCAAAATTTTGAGATATCTTGACACAGCATTTTAAGAGGACACCCCTACTTCTAACAGTAAAGGTCTACCTAAAAAGGATAAAACCAAACTTACCTACTGAAACCAGTGTTTCATAGTTCTGTACCATCACTTCTTTGTGAAGCTCCTTGTCTTGTTTTCTTAACATCTTCCACTCTTCTTCTGAGAACATAACGGCAACATCTTCAAAGCTTTCTGGAACCTGTAAAGAAGCACGTGGTGTGGTTCATTTTTTTTCTTTTACTGCTAATGACATAAAAGCTGCCATTTTCAGCATGGAACACTGGCATTTGCCCCTAGAAGGGACATTCTTATACTACAACAGCAACAGTGGTCACACAGTAACTAAGAATTAAGTCCCCCTTTCATTCTAACGAGTACAGGCAGCCACACCCCTTCAGTAATTCTGAAGGGTAATACTTACAGAGAAAAGAAAATACCAGAAGTCTTTGTAATGCAAACTCAACAGAACATCAACGGAGATGGGAGGCTGACATTTGGCTGGTTGAGCTTAATAAATGAGCAAATATGATAGGAAAAATGCCAGCATAAAGGCAAATGGCCAAAGTTTAGCAGACTATCTACATGCCAGTGATTTTAATTTCTCTTAAAGTGTGTTTGCCGTGTGCTCTGTTGGAAGAAAGGAAGAAGAGCAAGCAAAGGAGTCCAAGGACAGACAGTTAAACCGCCCATTTCTTGGCACGTCAACAACTGATAATAGGAAATGAGCGATTGGGATGGTCAATCTATCCTTGAGGTGAACTGATCAAGGACAGGAGTAACATGTCATGAAGTTAGGAGGAAGTACCCCAGCAGTTCAACAGACTGGTACCCCTCAAACTAAAGTTAAAAATAAAAAAAAGAAAGAAAGAAATCTCTTCATCAACCCTGAAAAAATTATTTCTCGTCTTCTAATTTTATAAGTTCACTTCATTTAAATCCACCACACAGCTGAGACTTGTCAAAACAAATGAATTCTGGCCTCAGTATTGAATGACTACTGCTGGCTCTACATTGCTGGCACTCCATTTCTGCTTGACCAGCACTGTCCATCATGGTCCCTAACAAGTTGCACCTGGGACAGCCACCACCTTCACCCCTTCCTAGCCATGGATCAAATTAAGCTACAAGGAAACAGGTCCATTTTCTGCATTTGCTGACTTAAGGTGATAAAGGAATAGAAAGCAGACATTTACCTTTCCCAGTTGTGCAAGTAAGGATTTCTGAACTTTGTAGGTTAAAAATAACTCTCCCCTCCATTCTACTTTTCCACAGGACAAGTTCAGCAATGAGGCATGAATGGGACATCATCAAAAAAAATATATTAAGGAAACATCAATTAGGACTGGATGACAAGATTCAGAGACTGGAAAATGGGAAGTTGGAGGGTAACTTAGAAGAACAGTGGGGAGCAGTAGGACCATGACAGAGTGAGGGGTGGAAACACGAAAATGGACATAAAATGTAGTGATTGGGGTAGCAGTATGGTTGAAGAAGCTATTGGGAGGCAGCTGCAGAAAACAAACAGGAAAGTTATATGAAGTGGTCTGGGAGATCAGTCAGGGTTTAGGGGAGAAAGGTACCTAACCTGTGGTAGAAGATTGAGTGGTCTGGATTAATGTAAGGCCTATGGAATAGTTAAGGAAATTAATTTAGTGGTCAGTTATAGAAGTATGCATGGAGTGACCGATGAGATGGGGGTATAAGGAGAACTGATGGTAACAGTTGTGGGGAGAGCCTATCCAAAGGCAAGCATCTGATGATTCCAGATGTTAGCTACACTGGTGAATAACAGCAGCAATTTGGTTAGTGAGGAGAGAGACAGAATGAAAAATAGACAATAATAGGTACATGCAGCATATAAAACCATAGTATAAAACTAATTCTAAGGGGTAATAGTCTGCCCATTTCAAGGGCTGTAGCAGTTTCTTTATACTTATCCCTGAAATTTAGCATCCGTGGAAATCTGCTGCTGCTCTCTCTCATGCAAGAATTGCTTTAAGATTTCCACCATAGGGTGATTGTTTTATATATGTCGATACAGGGCATTTCTATCATCTTGATGCATATATCGTCGTTTAAAGTATTATCTTTCTTTTGCCTATGTAGAATGCATTGCATACATTGTCATCTTTATTTCTAGTGATGTTTTATAATTTCCTAATAGGATAATATACTTATTAATGCCTTTTAATAATTTCTCTGGATATCCTCTGTTAATAAACATCATTTTAATACATTCAATTTCTTTTAACATGATGTCTTTTGTCGATGACATGCGGGCTGCCCTTATGCATTGTCCTTTATAGATGTTTCTAAGTAATCATTGGAGAATGTGTCCTTTCTAAAAATACGTGATATGAATCCAGATTTTCCATGACTAATATGTGTATCTAAATATGATATTCCATCTTCCTTTATAACATGGGTAAACCTCAAAATGATGGTAATATTCTGATTTGAAACATACTTGATGTAATTATGATCCAATATCAATCCCATCATGTCAGTGATTAAACTTATCCTATCCCATGTCATGTTGGTATGTTTCCTCAAACTGCTGCAATATACTTGCTTCCCCATGTGTAAATGGTTTGATGCTGAACAGAACATCTGGCAGCATTCATAGTCATTGCACTTGGGAATAGCGGGAATTTGCACTGGCTGTGCCAAAGTACAGCTTAGTTACAATGGAGGACAACTACACTTAGAACCAGCTACTTTAGTAAGCTTGTAAAAAAAGTATGTAAATGATACAGTAATGAAATGTAAATCAGGAATGGCTGCAATCTGTTTGATGAGCTTACCTAAGCAATGCATTTTCCTGCCTGCTTGCAATTCATATTAACTATTTTGTGCACATATACCTTACAAAGGGGAAGTCATGCCTTTTCTACCTTTGTAATCTGTGAAGATGCTTGCGGTAACTGCTATCTTGGGCATTTCCTGCTGAGAACTGCTTGCCCTTATAAAGACTAGCGGTGCTCGATGGTCAGGAAGGTACATACATCTTGGCCTTTGACTATTTCCATGTACTCATTTTTCTACTATCAATGGATAACATGGTCGGCATCCCCCCCCCCCCCCCCCCACCAAGTGAATGGTAGCCAGGAAAGCTGCCAACAGCATGACCTTCAGAACCTGGTAAAGGCAGAGGTTGATTAGACAGTGGGGAGATACCGTCAACCAACAGAAACTCTTCTTTAGCAGGTAAGAAAACTTGCTGACCCAATTTTCTTTGACTATTGAGCCACCAGAGGCCTCCATCCACATATCATCAGGGTTCCCTCTGAAGACCCATCAAGGAGGGGTGATATTTGTGGTCCTCCAGACTGGGGTGTGACTGGTGCTGCACAAGTCATCACCCTTCCACTTTTGTGTCTGATATTAGTATGTCCTCTGTCCCTCACCAATGTCAGCCCACCATAATACTCCTGTCTTGTCCATCTTTTATGCTGCATCCATTCCTTAACTCTTCCTTAAGCCTCTCCCATACACCTTCTTCCCTTACTCATTCCTGAAATTCTCATATTAAAAAATAAGGGGGGGTCTATCCCATGCAAAAAACATACTGCCCCTCCCCTCCTCTCCCATCCCCTCCAACACAATCTTCTTTATGCCTTCCTTCTGTGTGTCCATCTTCTCTTTCCCTCATTTCCAGCTCTCCTATTTTTCCCTTTCCAACCTTTTAAAAGACCAAAGTGTCCACTTAAACACATCCCTACGCTCAATAAATAAAACCTTTTAGAAGATTAACTTGATTTCTGAACAGCTATACTGAGCACAGCTTTCCTCAAATAACTGTTAGTGGTATGTACAGACTAGCACAGGCTTTCACTCACTTATAAACAATAGAAACAGCAGAAAGAAATTGCCAATTTACATTCAAGTGGCTTCCATGACACACAGACTATGTTTAATACATTTTACAATGCTTCAGATAGCCACAAATGTTGTGGTCATTTCTGTACAGCACACCATTTTTCTGTAATCAGCACCATTCAGTTTTGCTTAGTACATTTATGTAAAGGTGCAGTGGCACTCTTCTCTAATTACCGTTGCACATATGCAAGCTAAGGGACTATGAATGCCACCCAATGTTTTTCTTCTGGTGTTTCCACAACAGCACATAACCTGCTCAGTTAATCTGTGCATTGTCTATACATGAAGTTTACTGCATTGTGCAGGACAAATACAAAACAAGAAATGTAAATGCAACCACAGAGGCAATAATCCCCACTCCTACACATCTCACTGAATAGATTCTAATACATATAAATGTAATTACAGCAGTAATATTTATGAAAGATGAAAAAAAGGATGAGATGCAAGCACAACACTGTAGATTACTGCTTTACAGATGTGACTTGTGTACCACTGCAGAACCGGCATAAATATTCTTCATATGTAAAGAAAAAAAAAACACATCAGGTTTCAAAATGTTTACAAACAGTGTGCAAACAAAATGTTTTACTGTTACTCACTTTAGGTTCATAGGTTGGTACTAGGTTATCGGCCCTAGGGCCTATACAAGCCTAGCCATAACAATTCCCTGGATATTTCTTCCCACAATATTTACTTCCCTGGACCCCTGTCTAGCAGGGCGACTGACGTGATCCCTGGAGTGAATTTCCTATCTCCCATCCAACTGTCAAGGTTCCTTTTGAAAAGGGCCAAGGAGGTGCTCTGCTTGACATGTATGGGCAGTCTATTCCAGAGTATGGGGAGTCTCTGGGTCAGGAACCTATCCTCCAACATGTTTTGTTCATTGTGATGACAAAGTTTAGATCCCTGGAGTGTGTGGCTCTGAGGGATTGGGATTTCTTTAAGTGGAGCATGTCCAACAGCTCTGGGTTTGACATGGCCCTGTATGTTAAGCAAAGATCACCTCTGAGTAGACAATATGCCACAGAGTATAGCTGGAGGTCTTTTAGACGGTCAGCATAGGGCATCTGCTTTAGGCCTGTGATTCTTTTAGTGAGGTATAACTGCAGCCTTTCCAGCTGTTGCAGATGTCATGTGAGGTGCATACCAAAATGGGGCATTGTATTCTATAATGGGTCTAATGAGGGAAGAGTACAGTGGGACAATGACCTCCTTTTTTCTGGATGAAAAGCCCTTAGTGATGAGGTGTTTCACATAGGTTCATAGGTAGGTACTAGGCAATTAACCCTAGAGGCCTATATAAGCCTAGCCAAAAAGGTACCCTGGCTTTCGCCACCAAGAAAATTATTTTCCTGTGCCCCTGTAGAGCAGAGCCACAGAAGTGATCCCTTGGGTGAATTTCCTATTTCCCATCCAATCATCAAGATTTTTCTTGAAGAGTGCTAATGAGGAGCTCTGTTTGACATAGATAGGTAGTCTGTTCCAGAGTATGGGAAGTCTGTGGGACAGGAATCTATCCCTCCAGCATGTTTTGTTTATTGTGTTGACAAGGTTTAGGTCCCTAGAGCATGTAGCTCAGAGGGATTGGGATTTTTTTAAGTGGAGCATGTCTAACAGCTCTGGGTTTGACATAGCTTTGTATGTTAGGCAGAGATCGCCTCTGAGTAGGTGATATGCGACGGAGTAAAGCTGGAGTTTTTTTAGACAGTCTGCGTAGGGCATCAGGCACAGTTAGCTGTCTGTTAGCAGCAACAAAAAAAAGTTTAGTAACAAATGCTCATACACAGACACAAGTTGACAGGTCTGAATTATCAAACCATTACTTGTGTAATGAGACTGGTACCACTGAGAGCTATACAACAGTCAAGAGAAGAGTGTCTGTGTGTGTGTGTGTGTGTGTGTGTGTGTGTGTGTGTGTGTGTGTGTGTGTGTGTGTGTGTGTGTGTGTGTCCACAGGAAAGGTGGGTTCAGCATTTATTTCGTGCACTAACCAGTTAGCAGAACTATAAGCCAGTAGAATAAATGTGACATTTTTACTTCCCCATTACAGACATCATTGTTCTAACATGTATATGCAGACTGTTACCATCACGCCATCAGTGCACTGGCCCAGAGATCAGCGGGTTTGTCTTAGTCACCCAATTCTCTGAGATGGAAATCAACAGGAAAACCTGAGGAGTGGGTGACAGGTGTAAGTCATCAATGGAAAAGGAGGAGGGTTTTGCTGACCATTTCAGACCATGGAGACACGCACCACCGAATCCTCTTAGAATCAGTTAACTTAGCCAATTACTGAAGTCAATTATTTTATCCTTGAAGTTCGGCATCATTCTTGGTAATGGTAAAATGCTGCTAAATAACAGAGCCTTGCCTTCTTCAAAGACATGAGAAGGGAGAGTTTGACACTGTCTCCTCATTTCCCTTAAAGTGGAATGCCTGTCGTTCATCCCCACCTGCTCAACAACAAAGCTGTAATTATAAATGGGGTGCTGCAGAGACTTAAGGGCCATAGTGACATCCCTAATCCTAGTAACAGAGACAGCTGTCAACTTGTCCTTTGCCGCCTGGTGAGTGTGGTCTCTCTAGGTCTTGAAATGTAATTAGCAATGACCAGCACATTTCCTGGAATGTGCTGATGCCTTATAAGACCTTAATGGTACATGTGGCATGGGTGTAGGTGCAGTGTTATCATTTCGACAGCATGGCCAACATAAGCTAGCAGGATGTCAACTAGACATTGGAGGTTTAGGAAAGGTTTCTTTACAACCTCAGCATATGTTGCAGTGAAGTTGTGGAACTGTGTTACTTTGTTATGCTGTGTTGTTTAATGGGTTATGGGTGGGACACAGAGTGAGAGACACTAGCCTCCAGCTTTGACAAACAATGCATCTCTCTCTAGTGCAACCAGTGAATGTTAGAACTTGGCTAACAGTAAACATGAAACGGTAGTTATACTGCCTCAAAAATCACATACAAATAAGTTCAAGGATGCGACTAAAACATGATCAGACACAACACTTACAGGTAGTGTTCTTTTACTTCAATTAATTACAGAAACAACAGCTGACAGAATATACTCTCAGTACACATCAACAACCAGTGCAAACAGTGATGGTTAAGGACACCCAATGTATAACTAGCTTACTTACACAGTAAGTAGATCAGCTCTCAGTGGAGTCTTTTAGAGGATCCTTGGTTTCACCCGCAGTTATATGTGGGCATTCAGTATTCTGGGTCTGTGGATCACAACAGGAGGGCAAATGAATTTAAACAGTTTAAGAGGAGTGGCTTCATACAAAATGGTACTTTCGGGTGTTTATTGGTGAGAGTCAATGAAAGATGAGAAGGAGGGCACTTTTGTAGTAAAATTAATATGAGGCAGATGACTACAATGTCACTGGGTTTAATAACACAACAGGAACACAGTGGAAGGGTGTTAAATCTTCTAATTCCTGGGACATGCAGCACATTTATTTTTCATTGGAACTATAATGGTTTAGGACTCAGTAGATGCTTATGAGAATGACATACAACACAATGAAAGACTGAGTTTGATTTGGTGCTTTGCATAATTTACTGATGGGAGACAGAATTGCATGTAGCATCAAATTGATAAGAGGGGGACTACAAAAAGAAATAGCGATGACACATGACAAATCACTGGTTATGTGGTTTGAGTATTTTAGACTGAAGGCATGACTGAGAAGCTGGACATGTGTAAAATGAGAGCTGTAACACAAGGGGAAAGTACAACTGAAAACGAATAAAAAGAAATAAAAGTGAACATGAAATTATTGGCAACCTTGAGATAGGATGGGCCTGCTTATAAATTAGCAGTTAGACAGTACACCAAATACAAGCAATCAGCCTACAACTCTGCTATTCACTCAGAGAAGATAACCAAAGATATTCTAATCATTTGGATACTGTTTACAAGTCATTCATTCATAGCTTTTCTGCACTGCATCGTAAGAGTATCTATTATACATCTCAACTTCTTTGTTCCAAGAATTCAGGCCAAAGCCAAAAATAATGGGAAGGCAAAGGCCCAAAACCAGAAACAATTGTTAAACATTACTCTAATTCACTTAAAATGTTAATAAAGCAACTGGTTCTGTATCAGGATGTAATTCTGAAGGACAAAGAAGAGACTCTAATGTCTAGCATTAACGACTGCCTCTAATCCTCAGTAATTTAGTTTGGAACTTTACAATCAATAAATAAAAGTTTAAACAATGCATGTTCTGTCTTAGTGGTGTTTTGCATTATTTGGAAAATCCTTAATAAATACACTTTTGCAATACATAAAGAAAAACATGTCGCTGTTATATAATCATGATATACTATATACAATCAACTGCCTGATCTTGTATATAAAATAAAACACACGTAATGAAAAGTACACTTACAGTTAGAAAATCAGCTGTTTTCTGTTTTCTAGGCTCTGACATATACAATGATTTACATGTTGCAGGAGCATCATTTTTAAGGTTTTCAGCATTTTCTTTCATCTCTTCCACAGTCAGTGTTATTTCCTTCCTGAACTCCAAGCTGGCATTGGGTGCGTTCACATTGCTGACCACAGCATCATGTTTTGTACATTCAAGGTTTTCTTCCTTCTGTTTCAGAACTGACACTTTGTTGTTTTTAAGCTGTTGTAGTAATTTTTGCTCCCAGTCATGTAGTAACACTTGCAGTTTTGTAAACTCTTGTGTAATGTATTGTTCCAAACTATAAGCATCATCCTGGAAAACAAACACAGAAAGAATCAAGTTGAGTGACTGTACATCACAATGTCAGTTTTATTTATGCACTTCTTCTCATACAACCAAATGAGTGAAGGTCAGTCCTGTTGGAGAGGCCAAGCACCTGTCCACAACATTTGTGACCCGATTTCAACACTTAGTCCATGGCAAGAAAGAGGGACAACTATCTAGGGTCCTTTCGGACAATGTGGAAAGGAGATATCAATATAAAGATGACCCTTAAAAAAAAAAAAAAAAAAAGGCACTGAAAATTGATGATTAGGGGTGGAAGGAAAAGGCAGGTAGCTGTGTATTTGAGGGAGGGGTTGGTTTCTGCCAGTTCAATCTCTGCTATACAGCCTGGATGGTGTCTGTTGACCAAAGCGTTTCTCTGGATATGTACAATTGTCAAGAGGCTATAATCCTAGGAAATGGAATTTGTTTTCAAAAAAAGTGAATAGGTGGGGGATTATCCATATAAAGGTTACTTCCACAATGTAAAAATTAGTACATAAATTACAAATAACTGTGCCATGATTCAACCACAGCAAATAAGAATTTGCAATGCAACTGTAATTATGTGTTCTACATTGGGCCAGTGTTAGGTCTTTGTATGAAATTTGGATACATGCATGTGATGTAGCATGACTTGTAGGTGTCTGATGTTGGGGAACACATGGGATGCAGAATGGACGGTACTGACCTATGGGAGATGCTGTTCATAGCAGGTACATAATGGCTCATGTGAGACTTTCATAACTTCCTTCCAATACGTTAACCAGAAATGGGGATTAGCCAAGTATTAGATAAAAAGGTTCAGTGCCATTAGCTCAGCCTTCAAAGACAAAACTAAGTCTGCAGTTTTTTTTTCCTATTCCCTTCATTAGGAACATTGCAGAAAGTACACTTGTGTAAAACTTACCATAAGAGTAGACATCCTTCTCATCACTGTTGCAGTATTCCTCATTGAAGGGACCTCCTGCCAAGGACAGCCCAACATCCAGGCAGCGTACCAAAGCCTTTACATCTTAAAGCTGCCATACGTCTCACTTATGCTCTTCGTACTGAATGTGGGGCATGAAGGTGACAGACACAGACAACCCACTCCTCTTACCTCCCAACACTCAGACTTGTGACATCTCCAAAGTGGAAGCCATGCACTCTCCAGCCAAGACCGGAATAGCTGGTCAAGAGAAGGTGGTCAACACCTGCACCACACCACATGGAACATATAGCCCTGTAGAACAGCCACCATCACAGCTCTCATATAAAAACACAAGCCACACACCCACCTTCAGAGAGGCTCTCAATAGAAATCTACGCAAACAGCAGAGATCTCCAAGGCAGAAACGCACTCAACCACCACAACACAGTACAAACCACAAGACACATAACTCACCTACACAGTGAGCCCCTCACAACACAGTACAAACCACAAGACACATAACTCACCTACACAGTGTGCCCCTCAACCTAAGCCCCTAAGGCAAAACAGCTTGCCCAGTACACTAATCATAGATGACTCAATAGTGAGGCACACTGATGTCTCACCTTCTCCTTATTCAACCTAGTGAGTAACAATCAGCTGAGAGGTGCCAGAAAGTACAGTTTTGTACCTACCATAAATGTAGATGTCCGATAGACATGCAACTGCAGTCATAACATGTGGGTTGTCCTGCCTCATGGAAGCCCTCGGTCGGACGGATTCCAAAGTCTGGGTCCGACGTCGGCTGATGTCGCATTTCTCTCCGACGTCAGAGCGGCTGGAGTACATAAGCATCAGCCATTTTCTTCAGTGTTTCTTGCCCCAGATGCCAGGTGCCCTCCAAGGAAGGCTGTAATCAAATTGGAAGACAAAAACAGGATTCCAAACAGATAAATGAGCAATAAAACAAATACACCATAACAGATATCCCCAGTTAAGAGTAACAGGGATAGGAGTGGACCCTAGGCATAGAGGGGTATGGAGGGAGGGATCCGACTGCAGTTGCATGTCTATCGGACATCTACATTTATGGTAGGTACAAAACTGTACTATGTCCTTCAAGAATGCAACTGCAGTCATAACATGTAGGTAGAATACCATAGCTTAGCTGGGGGAGGAGGTATGCTCTAGGAAAGAGATGGTGTGGCAATCAAACCCTGCAGGACTGCGAAGCAAAGCCTGCTCTGGATCTGGAATATAGAGGAGATTGTAGTGTTTGGAGAATGTATGCACGGAGCTCCATGTAGCAGCTTCTAGAATGTCCTTGGTAGGCACCCCTCTTAAGAATGCTGTAGAGGTGGCTGTAGCTCTGGTGGAATGTGGTCTGACATTGGCTGGAACAGTCTTTCCATGAAAGGAATAACAGAATCTGATGCAATGTCCAATCCATTTAGAAATAGTCTGTTTTGAAATTGCTTTTCCTTGGACTGCAGGCGTAAGCTACAAAAGTTGTTCAGACTTCCTACTGGCCTTGGTTCTGTCCAGGTAGTATCGAAGTTGTCTGTGAATGTCCAAGGTATGCAAAAGTCTTTCCCTCTTATTCCCAGGATTGGGGAAGAAAGCAGGCAAATGAATGGCTTGATTTAGAGAAACCCTAGATACCACCTTTGGCATAAAAGTAGGGTTGGTCCTTAATGAAACCCTATCTCTGTGGAAAATAATAAAGGGTGGTATTGCCATTAGGGCCTGTAGCTCCGAAACCCTTCTTGCTGAGGTAATTGCCAACAGGAAAGCTGTCTTCCATGACAGAAATTGCAAGTCAACTGAAGCTGCTGGCTCAAAAGGAGGTAGAGTCAGTTTTTCTAAGACAAAATTGAGGTCCCAGGCTGGTACTGGGGCCTTTCTTGGTGGCTTAATGTTCTTGATTCCCCTAAGGAATTGTCTTAGTAAGGGGTGAGAGAAAACAGGAGGATCAGTGTTGTATCTAGCTGAAATAGCAGATGCATGTATCTTTATGGAAGAATATGAGAGGCCGTTCTTTAACATATCTGCCAAATATTCCAAAATGAGTGGGATGTTCAACAATGATGCATCATGTCCCTTGCTGGTATTCCAATTGCTGAATCTTTTCCACTTTGCTAAGTAAACCTTTCTGGTGGATGGTCTTGAGCCTCTGTTAGTATCCGCTGAACTTCCTTGGAGAGAGATAAGTTGAAGTTATTTATGGGATCTCCCAGGCTGTTAGCTGCAGTGTCTGAAGATTTGGATGCAGTGTTTCGAAATTGTGTTGAGTCGAAAGTAGAGGCCACTGAGGAGGGCCCACCTCCTGGTGTGACATATGCTCCGTAGTAGTGGGTACCAGTGTTGTCTTGGCCAATCCGGAGCTATTATGATTCCCTTGGGCTTCTCTGCTTTGATCTTTAGTAATACTGAGGTCATCAGTGGCAGAGGTGGGAATGCATAGATTGCTAGGGAGTTCCAGTTGAATGAGAGGGCATCTATTTTCCAAGCTTTTGGATGGTATGTCCTTGTGCAAAATTTTGGTAGAAGATGGTTGAGGTGAGAGGCAAATAGGTCCACTTCTGGCTTGCCCCATGTCGAAGTGAGTTGTCTGAAGGCCTTCGGATGTAACCTCCACTCGTGTGGATCTGTGAAATTCCTGCTTAGGCTGTCCGCCAACACATTGTCTTTTCCTGGAACAAACTGGGATTGTAACTGGATGTTTAGGCTCAGTGATTTCTCCCAAAGCTGCATTGTCAGTCTGCAAAGGGGGTAAGAGTGGGTGCCCCCCTGCTTGTTTATGTACCACATCACAGTGGTGTTTGTCTGTCCGTATCATTAAATGACCTTGCTGGAGTTGGTGTTGAAAAGCCTCGATGGCATGCATTACTGCCAGCATTTCCTTTTGGTTTATATGCAGATGTGTTTCCTTTGGAGACCATTGTCCTTCTATACACCTGCCTTCCATGTGCGCCCCCCATCCAAGGTCTGAGGCATCTGTAGTCATGGTCTGTGTTATCTGTGGTTTTTTAAAAGACATACCTGTGTTTTCCTGGCTCACCGAGGCCCACCATAGGAATTCCTTTTGTAGGCATGGAATGAGTGGTATGATTGTCTCCAAGTTGTTGCTGTGTTGAGACCAAATGCTTTTTAGGTACCATTGAAGCTTTCTCATGTGTAGTTTTGCTAATGGAACCAGTAGTATGCAGGATGCCATGTAACCCAGGGCCTGTAGGAATCTCCTTGCAGTCATCTGGGTGAGTTTTGCTAAACCTTTGAAGTAATGAGTTAACTTCTCTTGCTTGTCTTCTGTCAGGTAAGCCATCTGAGAGGCTGTGTCTAGTTTGGCTCCTAAGAAGATTATTTGCTGGGATGGCTGCAGTCTTGACTTTTGGAAGTTGACTGTGTATCCCAGAGCTTGAAGTAATTGTATGACATAATCCAGGTTTTTGTCAACATAAATTTGTAGATCGCTTGTGAGAGGCAGTCGTCCCAGGTGCGGGTAAATTTGTATACCCTGGAGCCTGCAATGAGCAATTACTGAAGCCAGGCATTTTGTAAATACTCTTGGCGCAGTAGATAAGCCAAATGGCAATGCTGAGAATTGATAATGCTCTGGCCCTGCAAGAAATCTGAGGTATCTTCTGCAGCTGTGTCAGATAGGGACATGCAGGTATGCCTCCTTGAGGTCCAGAGTAATCAGCCACGACTCCTTGCCCAGCATGGGAAGGAGTTGCTGTAGAGTCAGCATTTTGAACTTTGGTACTATGAGAAAGGTGTTTAATGCGGACAAGTCCAGTATTGGTCTCCATTGAGATTCTTTTCTTGGAACAAGGAACAGTCTTGAGTAAAACCCCTGGTCTTGTTCTTGTTGTGGAACTCTTTCTATTGCTTTCATTCGAGTCAGCAGAGTGATTTGTTTGATAGCCTCTGCCCTTTGATTTTGTGGTAGGTTTGGAATGCCTTGTTTTCTTGGTAAGGTATGAAAATGAAACCTGTACCCTCGGTCTATAATGTCCAAAATCCATTTGTCCTTTGTCAGTCTGTGCCAGTTTTCTGCAAACAGAGATAATTTCAAGGGAGCTTCTAGTTGTTCCCTGGTAGGCGGTAGTAGAGGAAAGTCATTGAGATTGTGGTTGTTGGGCAGGTGAAACCCCTGCGTCACTTCTTTGGTTTCCTGGCTGCCATTGCCCCTGTAAGGGCCTCTGTATTGGCCTCTTCCTCGGCCATGTCTGTTCTTACCCCTTTGAAACTTTTCTGGATTAGGAAAGGACCAGTTTTTGAAGGCCAATTCCTACTGAATCTGGGGGTTGAACCTGGAGGAAATCTTTCACAGTCTGAACTGATTTTGCTTTTTCTTGATGGTCTTTAACACATCCTTAGCATTTGCACCAAAAGCTTGTTCTTTTCCAAAGGTGCATCCAGTAGTTTTGCTTTTACATGATCTGGTAGAGGTTGATCTTTTAACCAAGCATGTCTACGGATCACTGCCCCTGTCATAGCTGCCCTACATGAAGCTTCCAGTGCATCATATCCACACTGCAGGAAGTGATTGCTTACTTGCTGAGTGTTATGTACAGCTTCCTGCAAAGTCTTCCTGTCTAAAGGATCCGGAGCTAGCGTTTTTTTTAAAATCTTCTAAGAGATAATCCTAATATTGAAACATATGAAAAGGCAATTTAAAGCTCTCATAGATAAGGTAGTGGATGTGTAAACCTTTTGCCCCATCTCTTCCCTAACCTCGCTTCCCTGTTGGAGGGCAAAGGATTTTTGAGGTGGAGGCTGAAACTCCTTTAGGCCCCTGTGAAATAGTTTCCAAATCAGCAGTATGGGCCCTGAATAAATGGGAATGAGTTTCTGGGACCCTGTAATACCTGTCTAGAATCAGATGTTCCTCATGGTGTGCAGAACTTCCCCAAAAGAGCTCTTCCTCTCAGGATGGGCCCTCTAATCATGGAAATTAAATCAGCAGCCATGGACATAATTTGTGGGCTGCCTTAGCCCTAGTGTAGGCCTTATCTATAACTGGCATGGCATGGGACAATTGTTAACTTTTTCAGTAATTTCTGACATCGGAGGCAAGAAGACCCAGACTTTGCTGCCTGAGGCAGGACAACCCACATGTTATGACTGCAGTTGCATTCTTGAAGGACATCCCGCCACATATCACATACACTCAGGTCACTCCACAACAAGTACAAGAATGACTCTGTCATTGTCCATGTGGGAATGACCTGAGATGCACCTTACTGGTCTACATGAAGAGGGACATGGTGGAGCTCTCAGATTATGTGGCCCAAGCAGTTATGACCCTAGCCCTGAGCAGCATCCTACCATTACCCAGAATACCACCACAGTACAAGCAGAAAATAACTGATTTCAACAATTGGCTAAGTTTCTGGTATCATTCTAACGGGATCCTGTATCTGCCTGCTTGGGATGACATGACTGACAGACCTCGATGCTTTGCCAGAGACGGCCTGCATCTGTCACCCCTGAGTGTCTGGATACTGGCTCTTGCCACCCCTATAGTGCCTTTTTTAGGCAGTGTTCCACAGACCAAATTACCACCATAACAGCTATACATAAATGCAATCTGTGGGTCATGCTGATCAGCGTCAGAAGTCTAAATCTCAAGATGCACTCACTTGAAGCACTCCTCAAAATGGAGAACATCAATATTTGTGCTGTAATGGAGACCTGGTTTAAAGCAGCAGAAAGCACCCCTGCACTACCAGGCTATAACTCATTCCACACCTTTTGGCCCCAGAACATGGACCGAAGTTCTAAAGGCAGTGATGTCTCCATATTCATAAAGGATATGCACACCTCCAGACTAGTAGCCCAGCATAACGCATCTGAGATACTTCAGGTACAACTAACATTGGGCAAGACAGTGATTCAGGTTGTAGCCTGCTATAGGTCCCCAACCATGTCCCAAGACTCTCATTCCATGTTCCTAACCACCCTGGAAACTATTAGGGTCCAACCCAACACTCTCATACTAGGTGACATTCAACTACCCCTCCATCAACTGGGAAAACTACTCATGCACCAATACACTGGCCCAATGCATCCTAGAATTCATCAATTCCAATGCCCTGGACCAGCACATTATTCCCCCCACTAGAGGAAGCAACATTATTACTAGCATGGGCAACCTTTGCTCTACACCAATAGTCAATTCCTCCCTGGTTAGATAGGTTCATAGATTAGTACTAGGCTGACTGCCCTTGCAAGCCATTTTTTTAAGCCTAGCCAATTATCCCTTGTGAGACTTGAACCCTGCACCTTGTGTTTGTAAGGCAAACGTCTTAACCATTAGGCCACCCTCCCAAACTAATCATCATGGAAATCCACATCTCACCCACACCCCCCGCAAAGGTAACCAACATGAAAAACTTCCCCAAAGCTGACTGTGGGCTCCTAAAAACAGTGGTGGCCAACTTCACGGAAACCATGATAATAGAAAATAGATGCATGACTGCAGAATCATACACCAATGCACGGTATGAACAGGTACATAAATGCATAGGACTAGTCACACCCAACAGAACCAAGACACTGTTCTCCAAAAAATGGAAGCCAACCTGGTGGTCCCCTGCCATTAATAAACTCTACAACAGACGGAAGAAACTGTTGCAGAAAAAGGTGAAGTCCCAAGACTGGAAAAACTCCCTTATTAGCCTCAACAAAAGTTGAGATCCCTCATCAAAACCTATAAAGCCATCTATGAAAGCAGAATTGTGGCATACACTAAAAACAACCACAAAGTCTTCTACAGTTATATCAAGAATCTCCACGGCAATACCCAGATTTGCTCAGTGGTGCTGCACAATGGTACCTCCTATACTGAGCCAACAGATATTGTCAAGATACTGGCAGACAGATTTAGTGCCAGCTCCCCCCCCCCCAAAGGACCAAACACAATACCGGAAGAATGCCAAGGCACCCAGCATCACTGCAGCACAGGTTAAAGCTGCACTGTCCAAGGCCAAGAATACAGCTTCCATGGGACCTGACAATATTCCTGGCTCTGTTCTACATGAACTACAAAGTGAAATGTCACCACATCTGTGTGCCCTGTTCACCCACAGCCTCACCTCAGGCTTTGTCCCTACGAAATGGCGCACTGCTATAGTCATTAATCTCCATAAAGGGAGAGGGACTACGGACCCTGGGAATTATCACCCAATTAGTCTGATGAGTCTGATATGTAAGGCATTGGAGCACATCATCATGGACCTAATTAACAAGGATACAGAGAATCTTCAAACTCTAGGTCCCATACAATTTGGTTTTGTGAAAAGTAGATCATGCCTGCTCAACTTGGTTGACTTCTTTGAGACAGTCACCAGAGCTATGGATGAAAGTAAGGCAGTTCATACAGCCTACCTCGATCTAGCCAAGGCCTTTGATACCATTCCTCACTTAGGAATCATTGATAAGCTCACCAAACTAGGCATCACCCTCTATATCACTAGGTGGGTTGCAAACTGGCTCACAGATGGAGTCCGCTACTATCACACTGTGGGTTCTAAGCAGGGTTGCCAGACGTCACTATTTGGGCAGGACTGTCACAAGATCAGCAGCCTGATCCAGAGTCCCGCACTGCCGGTTTAAATCCCGGGCAGCCTCTGCTTTGCTTTTTTTTTTTTTGATTGGCCCATATACCGGCACACAGGCCAATCAGAAATCGCTAAACACAGAGCTTGTGTGTTTAATGCGGAACATTGCAGTTCCGCATTAAACAGAAGTAGCTTCGTGTTTAGCGATTTTTGATTGGCCTGTACACCTGTATACCTGTATACAAAAAAATTGCAAAACAGAGCTACTTCTGTTTAATGCGGAACTGCGATGTTCCGCATTAAACAGAAGTCCTCGTGTTTAGTGATTTTGATTGGCCGTACTGGTGTACAGGCCAATCAAAAATCGCTAAACACGAAGCTACTTCTGTTTAATGCGGAACTGCCAATTTAAAAAAAATCGCAAAATAGAGATAAAATAAACACATAGCTACTTTTGTTTAATGCGGAACTCTGATGTTCCGCATTAAAGACCCTGGCATGGAAGACCTTTTTTTTTTTAGTCTTCACTTTTTGTCTCTACCTGGCCAGTCAGAAATCTGGCAACCCTGGTTCTAAGTCAGACTGCCGACCAGTCACGAGTGGAGTCCCACAGGGTTCAGTCTTGGGCCCTCTTCTGTTTGGCATCTGCTTCTCAGAAGTCGAGGTCAACATGGAGGGACTCTGGCTGATCAATTCCATTGATGACTGCAAGCTGGGAGGCATTATTAACTCCCCAAGTGATGCAGACATCCTACAGAAAGGCCTCACTGAGACCAATGATTGGTGTTGAAACCATTGCCTTAAGCTTAATGCCAAAAAATGCTTTGTCATCCCCTTTGGGAAAAACTCATTTCCCACTAACTACTGCATTGATGGGAACCCACTGAACACTGAAGGCGTTATAAGAGATCTGGGCACACAGGTTGAAAGCAACCTCTTCCTTGACCAACATATTGTCACTGTGGTCAGAAAGTCCTTGGTATGTGGCACATCTCTTTACCAAGAGTTTTGCATCCAGGAAGAAAGAGGTCATAATTTCTCTATACTCTTCCTTCATTAAACCAATCATAGAGTATAATGCCCCATTTGGCATGTAGCTCACTAGACACCTGCAACAGCTGGAGAGGCCACAAAAGTACCTCACGAAGAGGATCCTATGCATTAAAACACATGTCCTGCAGACTCCAAAAACTCTAGCTATTCTCTGTCTCATATCGTCTACTAAGAGGCGGTCTCTGCTCAACATACAAAGCCATGTCTGACCCAGCCCTGTTAAAAATGCTACATCTAAAAGAAATCCCAATCGCTCCACACCACACGCTCCAGAGACCTCAACCTCATTACCACAATCAACAGAACATGCTGGAGGGATATGTTCATTACCCAGAGACTGCCCATGCTATGGAACACACTTTCCATACATGTCAAGCACAGCACCTCACTGGCCCTCGTCAAGAGAAGTCTTGATGAGTGGATGGGAAATAGAAAGTTCACCCCAAGGATCACTCCAGTGGCTCTACTTGATAGACACTGGGATCCAATGTTGGGTGGCATGATGCCAGGGCACTTCCATGGGCTAGGCTTGTAAAGGTTCCAGGGCCATTAGCCTAGTACACACCTATGAAATTATATGATCACAAATGTTCAGAAATTAATCAACTCAGGAGGAAAAAAAAAACACGAGCCAGAGGACAACGTAGAACATGTACATGCTGAAGAAAAAAGTTAGGAAGGGAAAGGAAAAGAAAGTACCTCAGCCCATAGGTTAACACAAGACAGGGGCAAGAGGCATAACAGAGGGGGGAAGGATGGTAGTGCCGAACACTGCAACAGTGAAGAGAAGGACATCTACTGTTATAGTAAGATTTTCTAAGGGACAACTCATTGACCACCTTATGTGTAAAAGGAGGATTAATACAGAGAGAGAGAGAGAGAGAGACAGACACACACCCCATCTCTGTGAAAATTTAAAAAAGGAAATATGGCCATAAGAGCCTGAAGCTCAGGCTCTCTTGGCAGAAGTTAAAAGCCAACAAATGGACAGCCTTCCAAGTACAAAGGCGCAAGGAAGCTGAACTAGTGGGTTCAAAAGCAGCCCAATTTAATTTTAAGAGAAAAACTGAGGTCCCAAGAAGGACTAGGCCTTTTTCAAATGCATATCATTGTTGGAGACTTCCTGTGTCCTGAAAGAGTGCTCTTCAAACTATTTGGACATGTACAGAGCTGGGTATATTTTTCTGGCATTTCAGAGTTGTGTATTGGTAATTGTTATTTGACTAATTTTATATCATTGCTGGCTGACTTCAGAGTTGTGCACTGTTATTTTTGCTTCACTGTATAGTTTTTCAGATCTCTGCTGAAGGTGTTTTTCTCCCCTCCCCCTATTTCTCTGTGTCTTAAGTTGGTATAACTGGTTTTACATCCTGTGTGTTATCTGACCATCTCAAGGATTACTTGCATACAATTAGACCCTCTTAGTAAAAAAGTCTGCATATCATTGTTGGAGTCTTCCTGTGTCCTGAAAGAGTGCTCTTCAAACTATCTGGGGATATACAGAGCTGAGTATATTTTTCTGGCACTTCAGAGTTGTGTACTGGTAATTGTTGTTTGACTAATTTTATATCAGTGCTGGCTGACTTCAGAGTTGTGCACTATTATTTTTGCTTCACTGTATAGTTTTTCAGATCTCTGCTGAAGGTGTTGGTTTTTCCATACCTACCCTCCCTATTTCTGTGTTGTTGTTTAAATTTGGAGGTTTTTGCAGTTGCCCGCCCCCACTGTAGATTTGATCTGGGCACTTCCCCCAGTCCCATCTCTTTACCTCATTCTACCTAATAGATTCCTTCTGCATTGTTTTTAGTCATTTTTAATTTAATTGCATTTTTTAAACTGTTTGGTGTAACATTGCTACATACTCAAGTGTGCTAGCTTGCACTGTATTTGAATTGTTTTGACTGCTGTTTTAGCTACTTTTCTGTATATTAAAAAAAAAAACCAAAAAAAAAAAAAAAAACCTTTCCTGTAACTAGTGTAGTCCAGATTCAGATTTGCTGTAAGCTTCTGAGCCCCCCCAAGCTTTCTGTGTTGGAGGGAAGCCTTCTAGCTTATAAGTGGGAGTGGTAAGCACTCGGTAACCTATCTACCACATAAGGAGTGGTTCTAGCCCAGAAACTGTAGTTATTGGCCGTTTGGGCAGTTTTTCCATCTCTCTCAACTTTCTGATTTAAAAGCCCACATTTGCACTTGTTTCCCCCCTTTCCTGTGCCTAGTTTAGTCCAGATACAGATTCTTACTTTTAGCACTTGAATTTGCTTATTCGTGATCAGCACTTGTTCAGAACTTGAAAGCACTAAATAACCTACTAATTACTACAGCACTCAACCTTCCTCATTACCTAGAGGAAAACAGTTTTGGTACTTACTCTCCTCACTTGCTTAGAAAAAAACAGCTCTAGTACTCACTTTCCTCACTTGTCTAGAGGAAAATTGTTTTTTTTATTCAGGCATGTCCAAGGGTCAGCTCCCAGTGTTCTCTCCTGTCTATCTGATGAATCTGGGCATCTTGGGGCAATGCAGAAATTGCCTCATATACACAGACAAACCTCTCCTCCTACGACCCAACACTACAACCTGTGAGAGATGCACTTATCTAGCCAAACTGGAGGTAAAGCTCTCTCCAATCAAGACTAAACTTGACAGTCAAGAGAAGGTAAACACCTGCACCACACCACACTCATCACATAGTCTCACTAAATCTACACCACCAAAATCCACACATAGAAACACAAAAACATTCGCTGAGGCTCTCAATAATAATCTGCTCAAGCAACAGGGACCTCCAAACCAGAAATGCAAGCAACCTCCACCCCAACACAACCCAAATGACACATAGCCCACAGAATCAGTGTGCCACTCAACCACAGCCAATAAGGCAAAACAACGTACCCAACACACTAGTCATAGGCGACTCTATAGTCAGGCACACTGATGTCCCACTCACCAGGCTAAACAAAGAGAAGGTTACTGTCAGCTGCCTGTCAGGTGCCAGGATCTGCCACATAACCCACGCACTCAGGTCACTCCACAACAAGTACAAATAGGACTCTGTCATTGTCCATGTTGGTGTGAATGACCTGAGACGTACCTCTCTGGACTACATGAAAATAGACATGGAAGAGCTCTCCAATCTTGTAGTCCAAGCAGGTAAGACCCTAGCACTGAGTAGCATTCTGCCATCACCCAGAATGATGCCGCAGTACAAGGACAAAATGATTGACTTCAACAATTGGCTAAGCTTCTGGTGCCATTCTAAAGGGATCCAGTACCTGTCTGCCTGGGATGACATGGTCGACAGACCACGATGCTTTGCTAGAGATGGCCTGCACCTGTCACCCCCTGGGATTCCGGATACTGGCTAAGGTTCTTGCCGCCCCTATAGTGCCTTTTTTAGGCAAAGTTTAAATGACAAATTCACCACCATAACAGGAACAGGCAAGCAAAAACTGAGGGTTATGCTACTCAATGCCAGAAGTCTAAATCTCAAAATGCACTCACTTGAGGCACTCCTTAAAATGGAGAACATCAATAACTGTGCAGTGACTGAGACCTGGTTCAAGACTCCAAAGAACACCCCTGCACTACCAGGCTATAACTTATACCATAATTTTCGACCATGTAACCTAGACCAGAACACCAAAGGCGGAGGTGTATCCATATTCATTAAGGATATCCACACCTCCAGGCTAGTTGCTCAGCATAATGCAGCCAAGGTTATCCAAGTGCAACTAACTCTGGGCAAAACTGCAATCCAAATTGTAGCTGGATCACCCACCATGCCCCAGGATTCCCACTCCTCTTTTCTTGATGTACTGGAAAATATTAGGGTTCAACCAAACACCCTAATAATGGGCGAGTTCAACTACCCCACCATTAACTGGGAAAACTACTCACGTACCAACTCCTTCGCTCAACGCTTTCTGGAATTCATAAACTCCAATGCCCTGGATCAACTAATCCACACCCCCACCAGGGGCAACAATATCCTAGATCTAGTCATTACCAATATGAGTGACTGGTGTTCCACACCTGAAGTCAATGCCTCATTGGTCCGATTCGACCATAAGCTAATTACCCTAGATATCCACATCCTGCCTCCACCCCCATTAAGGAAACCACGGTAAAATTTTTCTCCAAAGCCAACTTCATGCTTCTTAAAACAGAAGTGGTGAACTTCATGACACCCATGCAGATGGACAATGCAGTTATGACTACTGAATCCTACACAATTGCACTTTATAAGCACTTACATGAGTGCATGGATCGTGCTATCCCAAACAGAACCAAGACGCTATCCTCCAGTAAAGGAAGCCAATCTGGTGGTCCCCTGCCATAAACAAACTGTACAACAGAAGGAAGAAACTCTTGCAAAAGAGAGTAAAATCCCACGAGTGGAGGAGCTCCCTGGTCAGCATCAGTAAGAAGCTGCAATCCCTGATAAAATCCTCCAAAGCTAGTTACGAAAACAAAATCGCCACTGATTCTAAAGACAACCACAAAGCATTCTATAGCTATGTCAAGAATCTGAATAGCAACACTCAGATCTGCTCTGAGTTACAGCACAATGGCACTAAATATACAGACCCAACTGATATTGCCAACATCCTGGCAGATAGGTTCAGTGCTAACTTTACCCCCCTCACCCCCTAAAGAGCCCATCTCTATACCGGAAGAATGCAAAGTTCCTGTAATCACGGCTGCACAGGTAAAAACCACACTCTCCAAAGCCAAGAACACAGCATCCATGGGACCAGACAATATCCCAGGCTGCGTTTTTATACGAACTACAGAATAAACTGGCACCCCACCTAAGTACCATGTTCAATCATAGCTTCACCTCAGGCTTTGTTCCTGCTGAATGGCGCACAGCAATGGTTATCCCACTCCACAAGGGGGAGCCACCACGGACCCCGGGAAAGTACAGTTTTGTACCTACCATAAATGTAGATGTTCGAGTGCTCACCCTGCTGCAGTCATCACACTTGGGTTATCCTGCCATCAGGTGGTCCCGCAGTCGGCCCGAGTTCCAAAGTCTTGGTCCAGCATCGGTTGCTGTCGCTTCTTCCCTGATGTCAGTGTGCCAGGGGTATATAAGAGGCATTCAACGCCATTTTCGGTGCCCGGAATAGTTAGGCTATATATATATACATATATATATATATATATATATATATACATATATATATACACACACAATACCTTCAGGCACAAGCAAATACACCACAGAGGTTGTATAGGATAGAGTGGTATAGATAAGTTCAGCTAGTTCAGAGGGATGGAGGGAGGGTAACCTGGACTGCAGCAGGGTGAACACTCGAACATCTACATTTATGGTAGGTACAAAACTGTACTATGTTCATCATGTTACCCTGCTGCAGTCATCACACTTGGGTTGAATCCCAAAGCTAAGGATGGGTGGTGGAGTTAAACAGGGTTAGAAGAAGCGAGTTGGCCCTGCAGAACTGCAGTGGCAAAACCAGCTCTAGTCTTAGAATATAGACGCAAGTGATAGTGTTTGGTGAAGGTGTGCACTGAACTCCAAGTTGCAGCTTCCAGAATATCCTTGGTTGGCACTCCACTGAGAAAGGCTGCTGATGTAGCTGTAGCCCTGGTGGAGTGGGACCTAATGCTAGCAGGTACCGGTTTCCCATGATGCGTGTAGCAGAAACGTATGCAATGCCCTATCCATTTAGAAATGGTCTGTTTTGAGATAGCTTTTCCTTGTGATCCTGCAGCATATGCTACAAAGAGTTGGTCAGATTTTCTGAAAGCCTTAGTTTTATCCAAGTAGTAACGTAATTGTCTGTGAATGTCCAAAGAGTGCAAGAGTCTTTCTCCTTTGTTCTGGGGATTTGGGAAGAAGGTGGGCAAATGAATGGTTTGGTTTAGGGCTACACTGGATACCACCTTTGGCATAAAGGAAGGGTTAGTTCATAGAGAAACTCTGTCTTGATGAAAAATGAGGAAAGGCTCCACTGCCATTAGGGCCTGTAGCTCTGAGACTCTTCTAGCTGAGGTTATTGCTAGTAGCAGGGCAGTTTTCCATGAAAGAAATTTTAAATCAGCTGAAAAAGCTGGTTCAAAGGGCTGCAGTGTAAGCTTTTCCAGAACAAAGTTGAGATCCCAAGTCGATGTTGGTGCTCTCCTGGGCAGTCTTAAGTTCTTAGCCCCTCTGAGGTACTGTCTTAGGAGTGGATGTGAGAATAAAGGAGGATCCGTGTTGTAATGAACTTAAATTGCTGAGGCGTGGATCTTAATAGATGAAAAGGAAAGTCCTTTGTGCAACATCTCAGTTAAATATTGTAGAATCTGAAGAATGTTTGGATCTGTCAAAATCTTTTCCATTTGTCTGAATAGGTTTTCCTGGTGCTGGGTCTCCTGGCCTCCAGAATGACATCCATAACAGCTTTGGATAGAGGTGTTGGCTGGTTGTTTAGGTAATTTGCCATGCAGCCAGGTTTAAAGTTTTGAGCTGGCTGTGTAGAATCGGATTGTCTTGCTGGGTGAGCAGGTGAGGGATTTGTGGTAAAATCCATGGTGGGCCGTGGGCCATGTTCCTTAGAAATGGATACCAATGCTGGCGTGGCCAGTCTGGTGCAAGGAGTATCATTTGTGGCCTCTCTAATCTGACTTTCAGCAGTACCTTTGCTAGAAGAGGCAGTGGAGGAAAGGCATACAGTGTTAATGTTTTCCAACTGAATGAGAGTGCGTTCACTTTCCAAGCTTGTGGATGGAATGTCCTTGTGCAAAATTTTTGAAGTTGGTAGCTTTGGGGGCTGGCAAACAGATCTATGTCTGGGCGTCCCCATTTTTGAGCTATCATTGCAAATACTTGTGGATCTAGTTTCCACTCGTGTGGATCCATGATGTTTCTGCTTAGGTCATCTGCCAATGTGTTTTTCTTTCCTGGCAGGAATTGTGCTTGTAATTGAACCTGGTAAAACAGTGCTGTGTTCCACAAGGTCATTGCTTGCCTGCATAGAGAGTAGGAATTTGTGCCCCCTTGCTTGTTTATGTACCACATTACTGTGGCATTGTCCGTCTTTATTATTAGTTGTCCTGGGTGTAAGAGGTCCTTGAAAGCTGTTAGGGCATGCTGTACTGCTAGCATTTCTTTTTGATTGATATGCAGATGCCTTTGATCTGTAGTCCATTTGCCCTGAATGCACTGTCCTGCCATGTGTGCTCCCCAGGCATAGTCCGATGCATCTGTTGTCATAGTTTGCCTGGCTGTGGGTATGCTGAAGGCTGACCCTTGTTGAGGTGACATGCCTGTGCCCACCATAGAAACTCCTGTTGAAGGCAGGGAATGAGTGGTATCATTGTTTCCAAGCTGTGGCTGTGCTGAGTCCATACGCTTTTCAGGTACCATTGTAATTTCCTCATATGCAGTTTTGCAAATGGTACTAGTAGTATGCAAGATGCCATGAATCCCAAGGCCTGCAGAATTTTTCTTACAGGGAGTTGGGTCTTTGTTGCCATTGTTTTGAAATATTGAGTCAGCTGTTGTTGCTTGTCTGGTGTGAGATAAGCCATCTGGGCCGTTGTATTCAAGCTGGCACCCAGGAATATTATGTTTTGTGAGGGCACTAGTTTTGATTTCTTTTTGTTTACTGTGTACCCTAGGCAACTCAGAAGGTGTTTGACAAATGCCAGATGCTTTAAAAGAATGTTCTTGCTTTCTGCTTGAATAAGGCAGTCGTCCAGGTATGGGTATATTTGAATTCCTCTTTGTCTGCAGTATGCAATTACTGGTGCCAGGGATTTTGTGAAGACCCTGGGTGCAGTAGATAAGCCAAAGGGCAGTGCAGAGAATTGATAATGCATTGAACCTGCAATGAAGTGGAGGTATCTTCTGCAATTTTGTCTGATAGTACATGCAGTCATGCCTCCTTGAGGTCCAATGTTACTAGCCAAGCATTCTTGCCCAGCATGGGAAGAAGCTGCTGTAGTGTTAGCATCTTGAATTTTGGTACTTGCAGATAGGTGTTCAGAATTGAAAGATCCAGAATGGGTCTCCATACTTTGTCTTTTCTTGGGACTAGAAAGAGTCTTGAGTAAAATCCTTGTCCTTGCTCCTGTGTAGGTACCTGTTGAATGGCTCTCATGTCCATGAGAGCTGTAATTTGTTTTTGTGCCTCTGCCCATTGATTTGGTGGCAGGTTTGGTATTCCTTTTATCCTTGGCAACGTATGAAAGTGGAATCTGTATCCCTGTGAGACAATGTTTAGGACCCATTTGTCTTTTGTGATGATGTGCCAGTTTTCTGCAAAAAATGCTAATTTTCCTCCCAAGGGAGCTACCAGGAGAGATTTGCTTGGTAGTTTGAGGATTGAGTCATTGTGTTTGTCTTCTGCTAGCTTGGAGCCTGTCTTCTCCTCCTTTCTGGGTAGCAGTACCCCATTGGCGAGGTTTGTAAGGGCCTTGTGACTGGCCTCTGCCCCTTGGGCTTCTGTATTTGCCCCCTCTGTGATCTGTCAGAAGCTGGAAAGGA
The DNA here is from genome assembly GCF_019279795.1 of Protopterus annectens. NCBI lineage: Eukaryota > Metazoa > Chordata > Ceratodontiformes > Protopteridae > Protopterus > Protopterus annectens. Next base: position 1,723,736,779 of record NC_056744.1, on the reverse strand, counting down.
CCAGTTTTTTGTTGGCCAATTTCTGCCGAAACAAGGAGGTTGTACCTGTAAAAAATCCTTGACAGTCTGCATAGACTTTGACTTATCCTCCATTTTCTTTAAAACCTCTTCTGCTTTGACACCAAATAATACATCCTGCTGTAAAGGTGCATCCAATAATTTTGCTTTAACATGATCAGGTAGGGTTTGTTCTTTTAACCAAGCATGTCTACGTATGACAGACCCAGTAACAGCTGCTCTACAGGAAGCTTCCAATGAATCAAATCCACATTGTAAAGTATGTTTGCCCACCTGTTCAGCTGCATGCAACAGATCCTGCATTTCCTTGAATTCAGACTGTTCAGTATGTGTGCTCAGTTTTTGTTTTAATTGAGACATTAGGAATTGCTGACATTTCAGCATGTGAAACTAACAATTTAATGCTCTCATAGTCAGAGTTGCTGAGGTGTATATTTTCTTTCCCCATCTATCTAGGGCTCTGGAATCCCTTTCAGAGGGCACAGGATTTTTAGCCATAAAAGTTTTAGCCCCCTTGGGACCCTGGGAAATAGTTTCTAGGTCAGCCACAGGGCTTTTATAAAGGAATTTGTGTGAATCAGGTACTCTGTAGTATTGGTCTGGTTTGGCTGGAGCAGGAGGTAGAGAGTCTGGATTTAGACTAGACTCCAAGTAAACATCATCCACAATATCTAAAACTAAGAGGTCTGTGCTGGGGTAGTAAAAGGAACTCTCGGAGCCTTTTCTTAGAATCAGAGCAGTCCTGGCCTTCCCAGTGGAAATGTTCCCTCATGGTATGTAAAGTTTCCCCAAAGGGGTAGTCTTCAGAGGGAGATGCTGAGGGAATAGAGTCTTCAGCATCAGAGTCCTCATAAGGGGGAATAGTGTAATCCTGTTCCTCAGAAGAATCTGAGGATATAGAAACCTGGTCAGAGGAAGCATAATGCTCTCTACCCTCATAAAGCCCTACCACAACATGAGGAATCTACGTTCCTTTAACAAAACACTTGTAAAAACCTCTAGAGCAAATAATGTAGCAGGTGACTCCATATTTTCTAACTCAATTGGCAAAATATGGAATCTACTACCACCAGACCTTACATACCTGACTTCTATTTCACTATTTAAAACCAATCTAAAACTCTTCCTAACTAACCACTGGCTTTGCTCTTGCAATAACCCTGGGTAACCTTGCTCTCTTGCTTTCTTTCCCTCCTTTCCTCTCACCTGATCTTCCTTTCCTCTTTTCCATTTACTCTAGCACACTTCACTTTCCCTTAAAAAATAAAAAAAATAAATAAATAAAAAAGTTTATGGCTATAGCTCAGTAGTTATATATAATTATAGATTTTGTTACTTATGTCTATAGTAAAACTTTCATAACCTAGTAAAGCATCTATTATAGACTCTTGCTAGTGACTCACATTGTACTCAGACACTTAGATAGCCAGTAAGAAGTTTATGAAAATGGTTTTATTGTATAACTTGTATATTCTTAGCTTGTTAAGTATTAGTTAGTGGAGCTTTTCTCCTCGGGCCTCCACTGAAAATGGACATGTATCCAGTTGGACTAGCCCGGTTAACAAATGTAAAATAAAAATAAAATAAATAATCCTCCTCTTGTCTTGGTCTTTTATCTGGAGGGGGATGGGAACCCCTGATTAGGGTAATCAAATCTTCAACCATCTTAAGCATCTTTTTCTTAGGCATGGGGCCTTGAACTGCAGAGTGATGTACAGTCTTTTTTGGTTTTAAAGGAGTTTTAAGCTTAACATAAGATTTAATGGTGAGTGTAGTCGGTCTGAAGACACCTTCTGCAACCGAAGGCGTTTCCACTGCACCGGGGTCTCCTTCTGCTCCGGTGTCGGAAGGGCCTAATAAGGATGGCTGCGTCGGCCTAGTACACTCTGCTTGAGAATCCGCAGCTGTCTGGGGTTCCAATTCTGCGGTCATCAGGGACTGCGTAGGCGCCTCACTGAAAACCGGAGAACCGGCGACAGGCCCAGCAGAGGTCTCAGAGTCTGGCTTGTTCCTAGGCTGCCTGGCCTTATCCTTGCATTTTTTATGCATGCCAGTCGTCGGCTGCTCCGACGGCATGATATAATTAAATTTCCTACCAAAGTAATGTCGAGCGAAGTCAAAACAGCATTTGATAGTTCGTTTATTAAACCTAGCACAAAACTGACAACCTGTGATGTCGTGGTCTGGGCCTAGGCAAGGAATACAATAAGAATGGAAGTCCTTATGAGGTATTTGCTTCCCACAAGAAATGCAATTGTTAACTTTTTCTAACATCGGACTGAGGCAAGAAAAGGTTCCCCAATGGGGTACTTAGCTTTATTGAAGACTTCGGACTGAAATTCGAATCGAAAACCTCAGGTGTCGGCCGACCGGCACTTGTGAACTGCTTCTGCTTCGGGCACCGCGCGGCAAGAAAGACTGAAGAAAATGGCATCGGATGCCTCTTATATACCCCTGGCACACTGACGTCAGGGAACAAGTGACAGCAACCGACGCCGGACCAAGACTTTGGAACTTGGGCCGACTGCAGGACCGCCTGACGGCAGGATATCCCAAGTGTGATGACTGCAGCAGGGTAACATGATGAACATCTACCGCCCCATTAGCCTGACGAGCCTGGTCTGCAAGGCCATGGAGCGTATCATCATGGAACATATAAACAAAGACATTGGTAATCTCCAAACTCTGGATCCCACCCAGTTCGGGTTTGTAAATGGCAGATCATGTCTCCTAAACCTGATAGACTTCTTTGAAGCAGTCACCAAAGCCGTAGACAAGGGTAAGGTGGTTCACACAGCCTATCTAGATCTTGCCAAGGCTTTTGATACCACCCCCCACACTGGAATTATAGATAAACTCACTAAACTAGGTATAAATCCCTATGTCACAAGATGGGTTGCCAACTGGCTCACTGACAAGAACCCACACTGTGAAAGTAGCAGACTCCAAATCCGACTTCAGACCAGTGACAAGTGGAGTACCACAGGGTTCAGTCCTCGGTCCTCTCTTGTTTGGTATCTACTTCTCTGAAGTACAGGCTAACACAGAAGGTCTTTGGCTAATGAAGTTCGCAGATGACTGCAAACTAGGAGCCATAATCGAAACTCCTAACCATGTGGACATCCTACAAAAGGGCCTCACTGAGACAGATGCCTGATGTCAAAGCCATGGCCTCAAGCTCAATGCCAAAAAGTGCATTGTCATCCCCTTTGGTAAAAACTCTGTACCCATGCACTACAACATAGGCGGTAGTCTACTTAACACCGAAAGTGTGGTAAGAGACCTTGGGACACAGGTTGACAGTAGTCTCTCCTTTGATAATCACATCGCCACAGTAGTCAGAAAATCCTTCTACATGGCACAGTAGTCAGAACATCCTTCTACATGGCACACCTCATCACAAAAGGTTTCTCATCCAGAAAAAAAGAGGTCATTGTTCCCCTCTACTCATCACTCATTAGACCCATTATACAGTACAACGTCCCTTTTGGTATGTACCTCACAAGACATCTACAACTGGAAAGGCAGCAGAAATACCTCACAACAAGGATTACCAGCCTCAAACAGATGCCCTACGCAGACTGTCTCAAAAAACTCCAGCTTTGCTCAGTCGCATATCGCCTACTCAGAGGTGATCTCTGCCTAACATACAAAGCTATGTCAAATCCAGAGCTGTCAATGCTCCACTTAAAGAAATCCCAATCCCTCCGAGCTACACGCTCTAGGGACCTAAACCTTGTCACCACAATAAACAGAAAGTACAGTTTTGTACCTACCATAAATGTAGATGTCCGATAGATATGCAACTGCAGTCATAACATATGGGTTGTCCTGCCTCAGGCAGCACTCGGTCGGCTGAATTACAAAGTCTGGGTCCGGCGTCGGCCGCTGTCGCCTCCTCTCCGACGTCACAACAGCTGGAGTATAAAGGCATCGGCCGACGCCATCTTCTTCAGTCTTTCTTACCTCGCGGTGCCCGAAGCAGAAGCAGTTCGCAAGTGCCGGTCGGTCAGCTCCTGTGTTCTCAGTACCGAAGTCATCTAAAAGCTAAGTACCCTGTTGGGGAACATTTTTTCTTGCCTCAGCCGATGTCAGAACAAATTGAGAAAGTTAACAATTGTTTGTCTTGTGGTAAACAAATACCTCATAAGGACTTCCATTCTCTCTGCCTTCCTTGCCTGGGCCCAGACCACGACGTCTCGGCCTGTCCTAGGAAGGCTAAATTTGGTGAATGGATAAAAATAATTCCAAACATGCACAACAGTAATAAACAGATACACCATAGGAAATACCCCCAGCTTATAGGAAAAGGGGTAGGGACCCATAAAGCAAGTTACAGAGGGGTAGGAGGGTGGGAAAATCCGACTGCAGTTGCATATTTATCGGACATCTACATTTATGGTAGGTACAAAACTGTACTATGTCCTTCAAGAATGCAACTACAGTCATAACATATGGGTTGAATACCATAGCCAAGATGGGGGTGGATGGAACTTTGAGAAGGATGGTGTAGCTAAAATCCCCTGCAGGACTGCTGAAGCAAAGCCTGCTCGGGATCTGGAGTATAAGGGCAGGTTGTAGTGTTTGGTAAATGTATGCACGGAGCTCCATGTAGCAGCCTCTAAAATGTCCTTTGTTGCCACTCCTCTTAGGAAAGCTGTGGATGTGGCTATAGCTCTGGTGGAATGTGGCCTAATATTGTCTGGCACACCTTTTCCATGGAAAGAATAGCAGAATCTGATGCAGTGTCCAATCCATTTTGAAATTGTTTGTTTGGAGATTACTTTTCCTTGTACTCCAGCAGCATAGGCTACAAACAGTTGGTCAGACTTTCTGGTGGCCTTAGTTCTGTCCAAGTAGTAACGTAGTTGCCTGTGTATGTCCAAAGTATGCAGTAGTGTTTCCCCCCTATTTTGAGGATTGGGGAAGAAAGTAGGCAGGTGAATAGCTTGATTTAGAGACACCCTGGAAATAACTTTTGGCATGAATGTAGGATTGTTTCGTAGAGAAACTCTGTCTTGATAAAAAATGAGGAAGGGAGGCACTGCCATGAGTGCCTGTATCTCCAAAACTCTTCTTGCAGATGTGACTGCCAATAAGAAGACCGTTTTCCATGATAGAAATTGCATTTCTGAAGTTGCTGCTGGCTCAAATGGAGGAAGAGTTAATTTTTCCAACACAAAATTGAGGTCCCATGCAGGTACTGGCTCTTTTCTGGGAGGTTTGATATTCTTTATCCCTGTTAGAAACTGTCTTAGCAGAGGATGTGAAAACACTGGAGGGTCACAGTTGTATTTTGCTGAGATTGCTGAGGTGTGAATCTTTATAGAAGAGTATGAGAGTCCAGTATGAAACATTTCTGCCAAGTATTCTAATATCTGAGGTATACTCAGTAATGTTGTGTCCTGACCCCTGTTGGCATTCCAGATGATGAATCTCTTCCACTTGGCTGAATAGGTTTTTCTGGTGGAAGGTCTGCGTGCTTCTAGCAAGATCTCTTGAACTGTTTTGGAAAGAGAGATAGTTGGAGAAGTCATGGTAGCCTCCAGGCTGTCAAATGCAATGTTTTCAGGTCTTGATGTACAGTCCAGTAACTGGGTTGTGTTAGAAGCAGGGGCCATAGGGTCAGAGGCCATGGTTTGGTCTGAGTTATGCTCAATAGCAATGGGTACCAGTGTTGCCTTGGCCAGTCTGGAGCTATCAAAATGCCTGTTGGTTGTTCTGCTTTGATCTTCAGTATCACCTTGGTCAGCAGAGGGGGGAATGCATACATTTTTAGAGAATTCCAGCTGAAGTAGAGAGCATCAGTCTTCCAGGCTAGAGGATGGTGAGTCCTTGTGCAGAACTTTTCCAGGTGATGATTTAAGTGGGAAGCAAAAAGATCTACGTCCGGTCTTCCCCATGTCCTTGTCAGTTGAGAGAAAATGTGAGGGTGCAGCATCCATTCGTGTGCATCCATGAAATTTCTGCTCAGCTTGTCCGCAAGTACATTGTCCTTGCCTGGCACAAACTGGGATTGTAAATGTATCTTCAGGCTCAGGGATTTTTCCCAGAGAAGCATTGTTAGTCTGCAGAGGGGATAAGAATGAGTGCCTCCCTGCTTGTTTATATACCACATGACAGTGGTGTTGTCTGTCCTTATTAGCAAATGTCCTTGTTGTAGTGATTTTTCGAAAGTCTCGATTGCATGTATCACTGCCAACATCTCCTTTTGGTTTATGTGCAGATGTCTTTCCTTTGGAGTCCATAGACCTTGAATGCATCTGCCCTCCATGTGCGCCCCCCATCCATGGTCTGAGGCGTCTGTTGTAATCATTTGACCTGCTTGAGGTCTGTTGAAAGACATGCCTTTGTTTAGCTGACTGGCTTGAGCCCACCACAAAAATTCCTTTTGCAGACATGGAATAAGTGGAATTACGTCCTCTAGGCTTTGGCTGTGTTGAGACCATAAGTTTTTTAAATACCATTGCAGCTTTCTCATATGAAGTCTTGCCAAAGGTATCAGAAGAATGCAAGATGCCATGAACCCCAGGGCCTGCAGGATTTTCCTTGCAGTCAGCTGGGAGAGTTTTGCTAGGCCTTTGAAGTACTCTGGTAAATGCTGTTGTTTTTCCTCTGTGAGGTAGGCCATTTGGTTTTCTGTGTCCAGTTTGGCTCCTAGGAAGATAATCTGTTGGGATGGCAGTAGTCTTGACTTCTGAATGTTGACTGTGTATCCCAAGGCCTGCAGAAGATGCATGACATAGTCCAAGTTTTCTTTTAAGGTTTGTTTGTTGTCTGCTTGTATGAGGCAGTCGTCCGGGTAGGGGTATATTTGAATCCCCTGGAGCCTGGAGTGTGCCACTACTGATGCCAGGCATTTCGTGAACACTCTGGGCGCAGTAGATAAGCCAAACGACAATGCTGAGAATTGATAATGCTCTGTCTCTGCAAGAAATCTGAGGTATCTTCTGCAGTTTTGTCTGATTGGGACATGCAGGTATGCCTCCTTGAGGTCCAGAGTGACCAGCCAAGACCCCTTGCCCAGCATGGGAAGGAGTTGCTGCAGCATCAGCATTTTGAACTTTGGCACAATGAGAAAAGTATTTAGAGTTGACAAGTCCAGTATGGGTCTCCATTTGTTTTCTTTTCTTGGAACAAGGAACAGTCTTGAATAGAATCCCTGGCCTTGTTCCTGAGGAGGAACCCTTTCTATTGCTTTTATACTTAACAGCTTTGAAACTTGAATGAGTGCCTCTGCCCTTTGATGATGTGGCAGGTTTGGCATGCCTTGTCTTATTGGTAATGTATGGAAGTGGAATCTGTAACCCTTGTCTATTAAATCCAGAATCCAGTTGTCCTTGGTTAAGATATGCCAGTTTTGTGAGAATAAGGATAATTTTCTGCCCAAAGGTGCTTCTCTTTGAGCCTTTGTAGGCGGCACAAAAGTCAAGTCATTGTGATTGTCCTTGTGGTGCAGCTGAACTGTCTGCGCCACTTCTTTGATTTGGAGGTTGCCATTGGTGGCCCCTGTAAGATCCTCGGTATTGCCCTCTACCTCGGGCACGTCTGCTTTTTCCCCTTTGAAACTTGTCAGAGCCTGGGAAGGACCAATTCTTTGAGGGCCAGTTTCTGCTGAATCTGGATGGCTGAACCTGAAGGAAATCCTTGACTGTCTGTACTGACTTTGCTTTTTCCTCTATGGATTTCAACACATCTTGTGCATTAGCACCAAAAAGCTTCTGTTTTTCCAGAGGTGCATCCAGTAACTTTACTTTAACATGGTCAGGCAAAGACTGATCTTTTAACCAAGCATCTCTACGTATCACAGCCCCAGTCATAGCTGCCCTACATGAAGCTTCCAATGCATCATAACCACACTGAAGAAAATGGTTGTTAACCTGCTGAGTGTTATGTATATGATCCTGCAATGCCTTTTTATCAATAGGCTCAGGAGAGGCTAACTTTTTCTGTAAATCATCCAGTAGAAAATCTTGGTACTGAAACATGTGAAAAAGGCAGTTAAGTGACCTCATGGCTAGGGTTGTAGAGGTATAAACTTTTTTACCCCATCTCTCCAGGGACCTTGCTTCCCTGTCTGCTGGCAGTGGGTTTTTGGCAGAGGAGGTAGCTACTCCCTTGGGGCCCTGTGAAATAGTTTCTAGATCCACAGAGTGGGCCTTAAAAAGGTGCTTGTGAGTGTCAGGGACCCTATAATATCTGTCCGGCTTGACAGGAGCAGGAGGAAGAGAATCAGGGTTAGCACTGGAGTCAGAGAAAACATCATCCAAAACATCCATAACTGGCGGAATAGCCAAAGGTCTGTGCTGGGGAAGCTTGAGGAAGGTATGTAGCCTTTTCCTGGAATCTGAGAATTCCTGACCCTGCCATTGAAAATGTTCCCTCATGGAATGCAGGACTTCACCAAATGAGAAATCCTCTGGAGGGGAGGCAGAGGGAATTGATTCCTCAGCATCAGAGTCCTCGTAGGCCTGGAAGGATTCTTCTTGGGTATCAGAATGCTCAGAATACCCAGAGGCTTCCTCTGAAGAGAGGTCGTCAGCCTGCTTAGTTCTGGGCCTTTTGTCTGCAGGTGGCTGAGAACCCCTGTCCGGGTAAGGCTGAGACCCCTTGATAAGAGAAATAAGATCTGCAGCAAGAGACATGATCTGCTTATCAGAAGAAGGGCCCTGGGCAGCAGGTTTAGGATGGGCCTTGGCCTGACTGGCGGCCTTAGCACGTGCAAAGGCCTTGATGGACATGGATACAGGAGGCCTAGCAGCCCCACGTGCTGGAGTAACCTTGTCCACAGAAATGGTGTCGGGTAGATCCAGAACTTCGGTTTCCGGAGGAAAATCAACAACCGGCACCGGAGAGATCTCCGAGACCGAAGGTCGTGTTAACGCTGTGTCATCGGCCTGGAGCGGTTGAGTTACCACTTCTGAAGGGACCGGAGCACTAGCAGAGGGTTTAGGAGTAGCACAGGTAGTGGACGCGGTCCGAGGATGTCGGTCCCGGTCCTTGCGTTTTTTAGCAGATTGGGTTGTCGGTTGATCCGACGGCATGGTATACGCAAAGGATTCACCGAAAAAGTCCTCGGCAAATTCTGCCCGGCGCCTGAGAGTGCGCTTATTAAAGCAAGCACAGGCCGAGACGTCGTGGTCTGGGCCCAGGCAAGGAAGGCAGAGAGAATGGAAGTCCTTATGAGGTATTTGTTTACCACAAGACAAACAATTATTAACTTTCTCAATTTGTTCTGACATCGGCTGAGGCAAGAAAAAATGTTCCCCAACGGGGTACTTAGCTTTTAGATGACTTTGGTACTGAGAACACAGGAGCTGACCGACCGGCACTTGCAAACTGCTTCTGCTTCGGGCACCGCGAGGCAAGAAAGACTGAAGAAGATGGCGTCGGCCGATGCCTTTATACTCCAGCCATTGTGACGTCGGAGAGGAGGCGACAGTGGCCGACGCCGGACCCAGACTTTGGAATTCGGCCGACCGAGGGCTGCCTGAGGCAGGACAACCCATATGTTATGACTGCAGTTGCATTCTTGAAGGACATCATGCCAGAGGGATAGATTCCTGTCCCAGAGACTTCCCATAGTCTGGAATAAACTACCTATCTATATCAAACAAAGCTCCTCATTAGCACTCTTCAAGAAAAATCTTGATGATTGGATGGGAAATAGGAAATTCACCCCAGGGATCACCTCTGTGGCTCTGCTTGACAGTGGCACAGAAAAATAATTTTCTTGGGTGGCAAAAGCCAGGGTACCTTTTTGGCTGGGCTTGTATAGGCCACAATAGCCTAGTACCTACCTAAAGGCCTGATATGATGGATGAGTTTCAGTAACTGCTTAACCTCAAACCGAGGGGCCAAAGGAGGGTTGAGGGTTAGACAAGCAGAGATAGCAGGCAGGTGAGCTTTAACTCAAGAATACACCAAGCGAGCATGGAGATGATCACAGAAATTATAAAAATCAGAGGAACCCCTACCGAGGACAGATCCTGATGGAAGACAAACACCAAGCAGAAAATCTTTGTCATTTAGACATATATGCTTTTCTTTAAGAATTTTTTTATTAAAATTTAACATCTTTACAATACATACATAGAAGGGAAGAAATTCAACATCACAAACTGTTATACAACATTAGGAATACATTGAATCAAGGTAATTTATTTTACATTTGGTTACCAGGAAAGTCTGACTGGACACAAGTCCTTTTTCAGCAGAAGCCTGGGGAGAAAAGCTCCATTTTTATGAACAATAATTATTACAATAAATGAAGGACACACAAAATTCATACACAGAAGTTAATATATACAATTTAGGAAAAGTGTCATGATACAGAAGGGGTTTCCATAAAATACAAGTTTCATTCACGGTAAACATTATAAACAGCTTTACAAGTAAGGGACGGTATCAAGACACTGTCAGTATGAGAAGCGCAGTCACTCACACACAAGTCTGAGTGATATAGGACATTCCCTATATTACGTAAGTCAGGAAACAGGCAGGGAGTCTTGCATGGAACAAGTCGATTACACTGTGCAGGTTCTGTGGCCTGTACTGTGGACATGCTGAAAGATGAAAGAGAAAGTAGACAGTAACTGGTACGTGGGAGACATAGTTAAGGAAAGAAAGGAGAATAGTGTCACACTGTGGACTGGTGGTAGCCAGGAGTGGCACAAGAGCACAGCCATGTGTCGGCCAGGTGAGCTTTTAAAGATCGTTTGAATTGTATTATTGAGGTTGTAGTTGTTAAGTTGGTGGGCAAAGAATTCCATTTTCTAGTTATAAAACCTGAGTAGAGGGATTCACCTGCTGTACTATTAGCTTTAATTACATCCAGGACGGGTCTATTATTAGAGTTATTATTGGTGTAGGGATAGGTTTTTAGAGCAGGGTGTTTTTGGGGTGATACAGAATTTTATGGGCTAGACTAAGCTGTTTATAAAGGATGAGCTGTGGTAATTCTAACCACTTCAGTTGCTTTAGGGCTATGCTGTGGTGAGCCCTACAACGAGAGTCTGTGGCAAACCTGGCAATTTTATTATAACATGAGTCATGTTTTGCAATCTCTGTTTTTCATGGATTAGTGAGAATTGGAGAAGTGTAGGTAAGTGTTGAGAGGAGGGGTGTGCATGCTATTGTTTCTTTAGTTGTCCTTGTAAGAAATGTCTTACTTCTGTATAAAATACCCCATTTTTGTGGACCTTCTTTATTGTTTGGGAGATATGAATATTACATTTTAAAATTAGTTGATTTTGACCCCAAATAGGGTAGTGTGGGTGACAGGTGAGATAATAGCATTATTTTCGCATGTGATGTTGGATGGAGGAGATGGTGGAGTATCTATTTGGGTGGAAGAGCAGCAGTTTAGTTTTATTAGGGTTTAAAATAAGCTGGGAATTGGACAGCCATGATTTGACAGAAAGAAAGGAGGCTTGTGCTAGTGAATGAAGATCTTGAAGAAAAGAAGTGGCACATATTAATGAGGAATCGTCTGCATACTGGATGACAGTAGCATGTAATGTAGAGGTATGAAGGTTGTTAGTGAAAATAGAGAACAGTACAGGACCAAGGATGGAGCCTTGGGGAACACCTAGAATAATGTAGTAGTGGGGAAAGTTCTTTCTGCTATTGAGATCCTTGCTGTCAACCTGAAAGCTTTGGAACCAGGCATTAGAAGGTTCACTGAGAGCTATATTGGAAAGAACATTATGTGTCCAGCTGTATCGGATGCCCTAGAGAGGTCCAGAAAGATTGCAGATACATATTTTCCATTGTTTCTCTGGTTAATAACTGTGTTCATGAATGACATTAGGGCAGTGGTGGTGCTCTGAAAATGCTGGAACATGTGCAGTGTATTAGACAAAAGATTGTGAGTATTCAGGTGTTCCATGACTTGAGTATGTTATACACCTCTGTAGGATTACAGATAGGGGAAAGAATGGCGATAAGGTGATTATTTGTGAGTTCTTCTGAAATACCTCCTTTGTGAAGTGGAATTATATGGGAAATTTTCCAGATATCAGAGACTAGATTTTCAGATACAGATCTGTTAATAAGAATGGCTACAGGGTAGGCTATTGCGTCAGTAGCAATTCTTAGAAAATCAGCTTGAAGTTTACCTGTGGCTAATGTTGTGGGTTTTAACTTTTTTAGAGGTTTTTTAATCATGTCCATAGGAACAGGTTGTACGGAGAAGCTGTTAACGTTACTGTTTGGTTTAGGTGGTTCTTTGGGAATGGAGGATGGTTGAGGGCTGGCAAGGCTGAGAACAGATTCAGTGAAATATTTGTTGAATTATTGTGTGGCTACATTCCCAGATGAGTTTGTGCTTGGGGAGGGGGTACCAGTTTTTAGAAGAATGTTGTTAATGGCTGACCAGAATTTTTGAGACTTATTTAGATGCTTTTTGTTGTATATTGTGATAGTAGTTGATCTTATCTTGTTTGACCAATTTCTTTGCTTTATTTCTGAGCACTAGGTATAACTGTTTAGAGGCTTGAGATCTAGTTTTAAGCCATTGGTCCCAAATTTTGTCTCTAGCTTACAGTAATGATCTAGTTTCTTTGCTAAGCCATGGTTCAAATTTGGATTTAATTCTGACAGATCTGGGAGGGACATGTGAGGTCGGTATGTCTAGGAAGGTAGCATTAAAGTAATTTACTGCTTCATTTAGGTTGAGGATTTCAAGTGGTTCCCAATTACAGATTTTTAGAGTAGTAATAAAGTAAGTGGGGTTAAAGTTTTTGTTTCCTATTAGTTGGTAGATTGTAGGTTTGGCATGACATATACATTGTTTAAGTATGAAGGTTGGTAGGTGGTTATTCAAGCTGTTGGGTAGGCAGCCAGAATGACATGAATGAACTGGTCTATTTATCAATATCCAGACCAGAATTGACTGTCTCGGACGATTTATCAATTCTAGTCGGTGATGGCATTATTTGATTACATACATGGAGGTTTAAATAACTGGTAGGATTGGTTAACTTGTAACTCAAGCAATCTATATTAAAGTCCCCCATAATTATTTTTTTCATGAGAAAATGCATTGAAGGCAAAGTGTAGTTAAGTTCACTAATATGGGTATGTTATTACTAGGTGGGATGTAGCATCTAATTATGTTAATAAATTTTTTCGGGTTAATTTTTAGTCTGGTAAGGATAACTTTAGCTTTTTCAAAAGTAGGGATGGAAGTTCCAACATTTCAAAATAAAGCTGATTTTTAAACAAAATGGCTACATTGCTTCGTTTATTTTTTCTGTCATTACATAAGAAACAAAGTCAGTAAGTACTTCCAAATTAGCGAGAAGTTTTTAAAGCAAATTATATACATAAAATACTGCCAAATGGTCATAAGAAGATATTACACAATATAAATAGAAAACAGAAGAGGAAGGAGATAAGAGTTAGTGTACTGGGAAAGAAATACAGAAGAAGGGAAAGAGGCTAAGCACTGCTGCTACTGTACCACTAGAAGGGGAAAATAAGGCTATAGATTTGGAGGGTGAGTGGGTAACAAGTATTAAAAAGAATGGTTTAGTTAGGGGGAGGAGGGAAGAAGAAAGTGGTAAGAAGACAATAGAGCAGTAAAGTGCTAGGTCTGCAGGTAGGTTAAGAGTAGTAAGCAGCAGAGGAGACAGGCAATGGGTAATGAGCTAGAAAACTGAGTAGTAATTTAGAGGGAGGCAGAGTGCTGGGGCTAGCCTTGGTATTCCAAAAGTAACATTTCAAGGCTATCCTAAATACTAAAATTAGTATGATTTATAGATCTTATTCTAATCTCTTATTTTTCAGTTTTACATAGTACAGCTGTTAAATTTATTTTTTTAATTTAGGAACTGAATTTGATTCCAGTATTTTTGTAATAACTCTTCTAGCTACTACAAGAGACTCCAGAACAATTGTTTTTGTTTGGCCTTTACAGATAAAGAAAGTAGAACACTCATTTATATTATGAATCTAGTTAAAGAACAATTATCAGACCATAACCCCTTAAAAACACACATCTCTTCCCAATATACATTTCATTTTTCACAATCCATGCTACATCTCCAACAGACTGAATAAGTCATTTTACCAAACTTAAGAGATTTTATAGGGAGTTAAAACATTCTGTTTATATTTCCACATAAAAAACTTTCCATTATAAACCTGAATAAGTTCGATTAACTTACTTAAAGCAATAACATTTTATTCTCACCATCTATTGAGTCAATCAACCCAGTCTTATCTAAAAAGTTCCAGAATGTTGCATCAAAATTATTATTTATAATTAACTTATATAACTTGGACAAGTTTTCTTTGTAGGTCAATTTACCTTTGATAATAGTATTCATATTCACTCATATTATCATGTATCTGGTTAACAGATGCATCCAACTTGTATTCTTTCATTAAATATTTTGTCAACTTAGTTTTTCCTTTTTCAGAGCAATCAGACTACAACATCAATCCATCCTATTTAGTATATTAATTTAACATCCTTCTGAGTTTTCTTAAATCTAGAGGTGTGTGCAACAGGAAAGCACAACATTTCCAATTTTAAATTAAACAGTCTTAAAATGTATTTTTAAACTATTTTAAAAATTGATTTCATATATGCAGATTCTAAAGAGTGAAATGGAATTTCCTTCTAAGGCAAATTTTATTAATCAGATGAGAGGATTGTTACAAATTTCTAATTTACCACATTTGATAAACTTCTAATTATTTAGTAACATCTGCTCCAGAAGGTTTTTTTATTGACTAGTGTAGCTGGAGCCTATCCAGAGTATAACAGAGTTACAATTTGCAGCAAAAGAATTGATTCTACATATGGGAAGTTGATACCACCATACTCCCATAATCGTACACTATTGAATGCAATGTATACATATTTGGTAATGTAATATTTTTAATAAGTACTAACCTAGCCTCAAAAGTTAAACATTAATTCCATTTTTAATAAGTACAATTTAAATTTTTTCTAAAATTAATAATCTTATTCACATCTTAGTTGCTTCCTTCCAAATTCTATCTATATTTATCTTTAAACTTATTATCTAGCAATTGATTTAACAGTAAAGTTTATTTTATCATTACTGAATTTCATCAGCTATACTTTTGAAACTATTCAATTTCCTCATCTACTTCAGTTGAATAATTTAAATCTGCTATAGCTGTATTTTAGATTAATACTTGTTAATTGAGAATCCATCAATTTTCCATTGCTTTTTATACTATGAGCTGACGGTTTAACAGCTAACGTAAACAGTACAGATGACTAAGGACATACTTGCTTTTTTGTCTTTCTTAAAATGACTCCCCAAGAAATGTAAGAACCATTTTTAACATAGAGAGTCCACATACAGGTTCTTAAATATTCCAACAAATTGTTCTGGAAATGCAAGCACTTCTAGTTTTGATTTTGTAAACTGGAGCTACTTATTTAAAAGCTCTCTTGATAAGTAAGATAATTATGGCCAAATTAGTGTTCTTCCTTTTGCTAAATCTAAGGCAGATATTAACATATGATAATATAAATAGGTTAATTTACTGACTATAAATTCTGTTCGATCTTTATATTAATCTACTATACCTCAATTTTGTAGTGAAGGTAAAGTACATATAGTATAGTCTACATTTAATAATGAAATAGGTCTATATGAGGAAACTTATAATTTCTTTGTTTAAATATACATGAGATTACAGAAAATTTCTATGAAGGAGGAATTATTTTGTCACTCTGTAATTATGAAATATTTAATGGAAGCATTCTATACTTAAACATCTAACCCTGAAGCGTTACTATTTTCCCCCTTTTTTAAAGCTTCTTTAACTTCTATTAGGGTAATAGGCCTATTCAACACAGTCATTTGTTGGTCATTAAGCTTATTAGTAACATTTTACTTTAAAAAATTGTCAATTTTGTAAACATCAGGATTATTTTTATCTTTGAGATTCTCACTGATTTAAAACAATATTAAGCATTTCATCTATATCTGAAGTAAGCTTATTCATGTGAGGATTCATGATATTACTGATTTGTGCCTCTTTGCTTAACATATGTAGGTTTTTTGAAGTCCTCACATAGATTTAGAAAAAAGATTGCATAGCCATCTCCACTTTGCGTGTTAAAACTGATTGATAGTGTCATTTTAATGACTTTATTTTCTAATTTGTTTGCTGTATAATCCTCGATTTGCACATTCCATCTTCTATTATTAACAACTCTTTATGCCACTCTAATTTTATTACTACCCATCTTCTCATTCCATCTTTAATATTCATTTTTAAGGAAACCCATATGATTTTACTAACCTAACCATTATCATTCAAAGATAAAAAAAATTCTCAATTTGTTCCTTAAGATAACTTTAAAATTCTTTTAATTTCATCATAAATCCTGGGATTCTATAAAACATTCAGAAATGTCCTTGCATTAATTAATTAATATAATAGTACTTAATGCATTATGATCAGATACAGACAAGGAATAGGTTTAAAATAATTCACTTTATTAAGTCACTCTGTCTAAGCTGCGGTGGTGCAGCGGTAGCATTGTCGCCTCACAGCAAGAGGTCCTCCCGTTTGATTCTCAGTTGGAGCGCCTTCTGTGTGAAGTCTGCATGTCCTGCCTGCGGTCGAGTGGTGTTCGAAAGACATGTGTAGAATGTGTAGAATGGGCGTGCCTTAATTGAAGGTTGGGCATTGAAAATCTACTGCCAATCATTAGGGGACCGGAGTTCCGCTGTGGTGATCCCTAACCGGGAAAAGCTGAAAGAACAACTTTATTAAGTCACTCTGCAGGGCATAAATCTAATTAATTCTAGGTTTATGTCTCATGCACATAAAAATGAGTGAAGAAAGCCAAAAACACTGCGTTAATGGGGCCAGACAATATCCCAGGATGCCTTCTAAATAGCATGAAATATGACCTATCAGGTCCTCTGGAATTGTTATTTAAGTGTAGCCTCCAAACAGGCTTCATGCCTCATGTATGGGGAACAGCAACAGTTATCCCTCACAAAGGTTGGCCATCTACAGACGCTGAAAACTACAGACTCAAAAGCCTCATTAGTCTTGTATGGAAAGAATTATCATGGAAATGATCAATAGTGATATAGTAAACCTCCAGACACTGGACCCAACCTACTTTGGTTTGTCAAGGGCAGATCATGCCTACTCAACCTGGTGGACTTATTTGAGAAGGTCACCAAAGCAATGGATGAGGGCAAAATGGTTCAAACTGCCCACCTTGACCTGGACAATGCATTTGACACAATATCCTACTCTGACATTGTTGACAAACTTAAGAGGTTGGATACAAACCTATATGTCACTCAGTGGATAGTCAACTGGCTCACAGATAGGACCCAGGAATTTAGAATTGGGAGTCTACCTCTACAAAGAGGCCAGTCACAAATGAAGTCCCTCAGGAATCGGTCTTTGTAAATACGAAAAAAGGGCTGGCTAAGTTTGCAGATGATTGCAAATTAGGAGCAGTCATTGAATCCCACATGGACAAAATGTTCTGCAGGAAGGGCTGACACACAAACAACTGATATCAGAGCCATAGATTGAAACTAAATGCCAAGAAATGCATAACAGTATCCCTCAGGAAGTCATCCACCCCTGGTAACTATCATATTGACAATACACCCCTTAGAGCTGACCCAGTAGTCAGGGACTTAGGGACAGACAGTAATCTAGGCTTTGACCATCATGTGTCTACAGTAGTAAGGAAATCATTCTATGTTGAGCAACATACAAACAAAGGTATGGCATTTAAGTTCAAGAAAGTCATTGCTGCAATGTATTCGGCATTCATCAGACCCATCATTGAGTACAAAACCCCCTCTGGTATGTACCTAACCAGGAATATCCCAAATTTGGAATGTCCACATAGATTACTCAGTAAAAGAATACAGGGCATAATTAAACTGTTCTATGCAGAGCCCCTCTAGGCCCTACCCCTGTATTCAGTCTCCTACAGGCTTTTGAGGGGAGATCTATGCCTGGCATACAGGGGACCATCAAACCCCACTCTGATGGACTTCCTGCATATCCACAAAACAAACCACACCAAAACTGTCCATTCTAAACACTTAAATCTTGCCTGTGATATAAATAGGACCTGCTGGATAGACAGGTATGTATCCCAGGAATACCCAGTCACTGGAGCAGGCTCCCCATTCATGTGAAGCAGAGTTTCTCCCTAACCCAATTCAAGTGCAACTTGGACAATTGGATGGGGAACAGGAAATTCATCCATGGTTTGGCACCTATGTCTCTAATGGGTACAGGCACTGTAAATGGTTCATCTCCCAAGCCCTAACTGTAAATGTTTCATCTCCCAAGCCCCTGCTTCCACTTATCAATGATATCAGAACTTGTCAGAGATTTGAGATGCACAGCTAGGCTTAAGAAGTTCTTTGTGCTGGTTAGAGTAGTAAATGCCTATGAACCTATGAATCTTAACAGGTGTGGAAGACCAGGGAGGAGCATAGACTGACACCCCTTGTGGGGTTTCAAGGCCATCAATGCATTAAACAAGCACCGAATAAAATCCTGCCATTCATGTTAGGGATATTTAGGATTAGGGGAAATATGGTTGGACTTTTGCTTTTCTTACACAGAACACCTGCATTAACAACCCTCAGCAGCTCAGTCCCTTGGCAGGATTCAATTATATTAAGAATTGCTTCCCTGGCTAAGATTTGAGGAATCCATCTCAGCTCTCAGAAATAATCAACCGTGATTCTCCATCAATGTCTGGAACAGACATTTGAAAAGCATCATAGAACATGCGAGAACTTGGATCCATGGTGACCTCAAACAGGGTTGCAGCAGAGAAATCTGATGAAAGCACCAGACATTCTTCAAGGCTTTCATTAGCTTCTACAGAGACTTCCAATGAAGGCTGTTCAGTAACCGAATCAGACCGAAGCTGTTTAGCCTTCTTGGAAGATGGCCATCTCTGAGGATGGGAGGATTCTGCCACAGCACCCTTAGCCAATAATTTAAGATGTTGGTTCTCAAGGTATATGGAGAAGCAGGACAAGCAGACTAAGGAGGGTCTTAGAGGATTCCCACAACCATACCTGTTGTGATGATCTTTATGGTAAACTGACTACCACACTAACAATTTTCCTTCTTGGGTGACATGAACACAAGTAACAACAATACTGAGGAAAAAGTTGGAAGAAACCCCAATGGGGAACATATCCATGGGCGGCTCGTGCCATCGGATCGCAGAACTGCAGCTCTCCCAGCAAAAAGATGGAAGTATAGACATTTTACATTATATAAAAAAATGTATTTAAATATAATTTGTTTGAATGTTGTGTTCCTAAGCGAGTCTGCAAAGTCCCGGAACTCGAACTGCGCATGCTCGTCGAGTTCCAGGTATTTTTTTTTTTTTATTTTTTTGTGAACGTCTGGAAATCTAGAATGCTGTAAAAGCAGTCCAGATTAAAGAGAAGGCATCAGTGTGATGCCCAGAAGTCTATGCGGTTTAACCACACAGTAAATTAGAAGGGGGTTCAGACTGCCACGTCCACAGGCATGTTACGTGATGTAGACGGCTGGATTGCTACTGACTGGTTCTCACTCTCTTCTCAAAAAAGTGAGCGAGAACCAATCAGTAGCACTAAGCACACTAGCACAGTACTTGTCTTTACTTCTGTGTTACGGAGGATACTGGTGAAAGTTAGTAATGTTAACTTTGTTTTTTTTGGCTTGCTTGCCTTTTGCCTTGCTCACTGGCTTGCTTACGAGCAGCTGCAGTCATCAGTGATCACAGAGTCAGAGAGAAAAGAGAGAATTCCTTTTCGTGAAGATAAACTGAGGTAAGGTGCTGGACTTGGCTCTGTACAGTGAGAATCAGATCAATATAATTTTTTTTTTACGCTACAGTTCATTTTTAATTTGCATACTCAGCAAAGATTTAATGTTACTCATTTTCCCTATATTGCAACAACTGATATTTGCAGGTATAACTCAGGGTTGCCATAAATAAACTTTCTAAATACATTGAGTGCTTTTAATATAATATGATTAGAATGATTTATTAATATTATTAGTAAAGTATTTTTTTGCAACCATATAAAATTATTAGATACAATTTATATATGTGAAAAAAAAAAAAATATATATATATATATATATATATATATATATATATATACTTTAATTAATATGTTTCCATTAATTAATTTCCATTTAGCTGTATAATTTGAATTTAGCCATAATATTAGAGTTTTAATGACAGATAATAATGCATATAGTTGTATATCAGGAAAACTACTGCTATCATCCTCTCAGTCTCTTACACAATGTTCAAAAGAATTCATTGATTTATTGTGATACCAAAAAAAATTTGAAGAAAGGTATTTTTTTTTAAAAAAATGTTTTAGAAAGAAACATTGTAATAGTTTGACTACTATATGAGATTTTTGGAATTAGCATTTGATTAAAATTAATCTTTTTTCCATAGTAAAAAAATTACCGTACTTTTAAATAATTGAGTCATATTTTCCAAAACATTCAACATATTTCTTCATATGATAAGATGGTGGAAAATGTATTGAACAGGCTTTATTCTTGACTGGAGGCTAATATTTATTTGTTTATTTATAAGGAGAGTCCTACTGGGTAAAGACCATACCTCTCAACTGTGCAGATTTTTACTGAATGTCCAGATTTTTGCCTCATATTTTTGTTCTGTTTTTCAGAAAAAATGTGCTTTTCTGGCAAAGTAGTGGCAAATCATTAAAGACTGAAGTTAGAAAACAATGTTACACCCCTCATAAATATCATGCTAATGCAAAACCTGTTATTCTATTAACTCTAAGTTTGCAAGAGCAGTATTTAAAAATTGTCCCTAGTTTTGGGCTTTTGTTCCACTTTTATTTATGGCTTTGTCCAGATTTCTTGCTCTAAGAGGATGAGAGGTATGGTAAAGACCCCTTTTTGCACAATCCCTGGGAGAACAGTTCCCCAACATTATGTAAGCTTTTAAAGGCTTAGAAAAATGTAGTTAAGGATCAAATAAAAATATGGATTGGGCCATTTAAATAATCTGTAGAGTAACATCAGTTTCTGTTCATGTGCTCATTACAGATTTTCTGGGTTGCATTAGCCTGAGCATGGATATTCAGTGATTTTTTTTTTCTGTTCTCTCACTGCATGTTGTAGCAATCTATCTAGGATCACACTTTAGCAAGTGATGCATACATTGAGACTCTGACATCACAGAGAAAGAGCAAGTTATATTTTATGATTTTTCTCTACTAACCCCCTTTCTGCGAGTTATAGTGAACTTGGAGTGAAAATAATTTAAAAAGTGGGTGAAGCCCCTCTGCAAAACACTTAATTTTTGTTTGTGGCTATGTGCTGGCACAGAGGTATGCTTAATTTTGACTACTAATGCTTAAATAGTTTTTATACTTGATAGAATAGTTTTGTGCACTTATTGTCAAGCAACTATGTTTCAAGGAGATGAGGTTTGAGGATGTGCAGTGAAAGCAGTAATGCCCTTACTGCTGGAAGACTGAATAGTAGACGTATAACATCAATTACATATCAACTGCAAAGAGAGACAGAGCTTCCCTGTATGAGCCAGTAGAGATGTCTTGTGTTGTGCTGTCTGGTGTAATTATAGTCACTACTATCTCCAGCAAGAGGGAAAGAGCAGACATGGTACACAATACCCTTCTTAGTCCTTATGTCAGGCCTACTGCTGTCAGATGCTGTATTACATCTTAATATACATCCTTTGCATTCAGTATGAAATTAAAGCAGTAAGGGACATGTAAAAATGCAATTATTTGTAATGTGGTAAAGAAAAATACTCAGTCTGAGGACCTTTTTTATATTATGTTTAACAGAAGAGGCATAACATTTTTGTGTGCTACACCAGGCAACAATAAAATATTTTTAGTACTGCTCTGCATTTTGAAAAGTGAATCAGTATGATCCAACTGAACAAGATTACATGTAAACCGTGAGTATTAGAATATTATAATCAACATTTTACAGTAATATAGAACTACAGGAAAAGCAAAGCTCTGAATCTTTTCTATGTTTATTTATAATTCTAGGCAAATTGTTTGTTTTAAGATGCTACTGAAAGTGGAAAATGCAAATAGCGAAGATATTTGCTGGAATGCTGCACACAGATGACACTTTGTTAGGCTTTAAATTGGGAAGTGCATACTTTAGTTCTGTTTGACATAGTTTTGAGAAATGAATCAATATAATTATTTCAATTATTTAGAGCTATTTGACTGCAGCAATGTTTTAAGATTATATTTTTCTGAATTTGGAGTTGTAATGGTGATGGACAGGTTGACAGACGAGATCAGACAGGAGATGTTTGCAGATGACATTGTGATCTGTAGTGAGAGTAGGGAACACGTGGAAGAGACCCCCAGAGAGGTGGAGATATGCTCTAGAGAGAAGAGGAATGAAGGTCAGCAGGACTAAGACAGAATATGTGTGTGAATGAGAGGGAGGATAGAGGAATGGTGAGGATGCAGGGAGTAGAGGTGGCGAAGGTGAATGAGTTTAAGTACTTGGGATCAACAGTTCAGAGTAATGGTGAGTGTGGAAGAGAGGTGAAGAAGAGAGTACAGGCAGGATGGAGTGGGCGGAGAAGAGAGTGTCAGGAGTGATTTGTGACAGACGAGTACCTGTAAGAGTGAAAGGGAAGGTCTACAAGAGGGTAGTGAGACCAGCCATGTTGTACAGGTTGGAGACAGTGGCATTGACAAAAAGCCAGGAGTCAGAACTTGACGTGGCAGAGTTGAAGATGTTAAGATTTGCACTGGGTGTGATGAGGATGGACAGGATTAGGAATAAGTATATTAGAGGGTCAGCCCAGGTTGTAAGGTTTGCAGACAAAGCCAGAGAGGCAAGATTATGTTGGTTTGGACATGTGCTGAGGAGGGATGCTGAGTATATTAGGAAAAATATGCTAAGGATGAAGCTACCAGGTAACAGGAAAAGAGGAAGGCCTAAGATGAGGTGTATGGATGTGGTGAGAGAGGACATGCAGGTGGTTGGTGTGACAGAGCAAGATGCAGAGGACAGGTAGAAATGGAAACAGGTGATCTGCTGTGGCGACCCCTGACGGGAGATGCCGAAAGAAGAAGAAGATATACATTTTTGAAAGTGAAAAATGTTAGGAAATGAGCAGTGACATCTTTGATAGTAGAATAATGCCTTATTTATTTTATTTTATGTTTGTTGACTAGATTAAAGCTCTTGTTTAAGACTGTTTTCAGGTCAAAACCAATTGCATACAGCAGGGCAAATATACAAGCAATGCAACATGCTTAATTGTATGTAGACATGTACAAGTAAAATAAAGCTGAGCATAAACAACTTGGTTTATAACTTGTGTGCGAAATTAAGTCAATGAAGTTTTAAACTTAGCTATTTGTGTCTATGGAGAACCAAGATAAGTTTGCAAATTAAGTTTGTCTATTGCTGTTGCAGTTTTATTGTCTAATATTTGTTGTAGTCTAATGCAAAATGAGCAAATAAAATTTGTATATATTGAAAGCCAGCATTGTGATTTAATATTTATACTGTCTAGGCAGGTTTAAATGATTACATTTCCTAACTCCATCTTTAAGCTTGTTTATCACCTAGCATTTTATTTTTCCATGAAAATGCTTTTCAGTATAACACACAAAACACCCTTATACCGTGAGGCTTTTTATTTTAATATTTTCTCCCTGCGGTCGAGTAGCCTCCGAAAGACATGCATGAATGGGCGTGTCTTCACTGAAGGTTGGGTATCGGGCTGGCAACCCAGCACCATAAAAAAATCTACTGCCAATCAGTAGCAGACCGGAGTTCCGCTGTGGCGACCCCTAACCGGGAAAAGCCAAAAAGACAAACTCCTTTGTTTCAGCTGACAATCAGCTCTTCTTTTCTTGGGGAGGGGGTGTATCTATGTAGCAGTGTGGGTTTTATGCTTCTCTAAGCTCATCTGAACCCAAAGCAGCATGATTAGTATAACTGCTTACAATGGCTGGCCCCCACGTATGCATGCTTATAACTACTTACAATGGTTGGCCCCCACGGATGCATGCTTCCATGAATGTAGAACCACTGGCTACAGCTTATGCTCTGTGGACAGCATCCATGTATTGTTGGTTTCCAACACCCAGCCTACACTGACCAACACTGATGCATTGGCCAATGCTACTTTCTTCTCCCCAGGATGGCCAAGATTGTGCTGGCTACTCACTTCTGCACTACTTGTCTGGCTTCTTCAATTCTCAAGTCATTTATGGACATCAGGTCATCCCTTTGTGCCACTGAGCTGGACATATTGAGAGGTTTAATTTCAATTTAAACAATGGTTATGGAAATGTATGTATTTTCCCTCCCTCGGGGTTAGTATATGTTTGTATTTTTATTTTGGAAGGTTCAGTTGTTGCGGCTCAAAGGTTGTTCACATTCCCCTAGGATGATAACATTAATGGTAAACATAGTTTGTAAGCAGTGCATAATGCATTTCAAGTTAGTGTTAGCAAATTCTTATGGTATGCATATACATGAGAGATTGTCATTTCCTGCTTGTAGTTTGATGACTATTTCTTCCATTCTTTTCTTGCAGAAGGTTGTTAAATCATTAATACAGAGAATGATGTGTGAATGTCAGTTATTTCAAGAAAAAAAATGCAACATCTGCAGACTTCTTGTTGCTTTGGCGATTCCTGCAAGAGATGGATAACTGAGGGAGAAATAATTGCTTATACTAGCGCAAAGAATGGGTGACCTAAACATCACTGCACTCAGTAGCTTAAAAAGAATGAAACAGAATTGCCATTCAATATACTTGCATGACTGAAGTTTAGATACTGTGGGCCAAAGACCAATAGCTGGTGCATCAACACAAAGTTCACATTTGCTCTTTCCAGTGATATTTTTTTGCTTACACTAGTGGAAAAAGAGCAATATAGTTTAAATTCTGTTTTTGTGAAACTGTACAAATGATGTTCAAAGTAAATGTTATTTTGGGTTGGGAGGGTGGCCTAATGGTTAAGGTGTTTGCCTTACAAGCACAAGGTGCAGGGTTTGAGTCTCACAAGGGATAACTGGCTAAGCTTAAAATGGCTCGCAAGGGCAGATAGCTTAGTACTAATCTATGAACCTATGAACCTATGAAATGCTAACATTTGTGGTTGATAGCACATAGCTGTGTTTAAATATGAGATGAAACCAGTTTACATGCTATACAAGACATCTGAGTCATTATAGCTACATCTTATCCAAATAGCTCTTCTAAGCACAATTACATTTTTTCCATACATGTTTTGACATTTACTTCTTGTGCTAAATGGTGCAGCATATTATTGCATCTGTATATCTGTGTGTTAGCTTAGCAAGAGGTCAACATGCACATATCATGGCCAATGTATATAGCTAGGTAGATTTTTAAGATATTCTTGCATCTGCAAATATGTTTTGTTCATTGTTTAATAACTGTCAAAACTGCAATATGTTGTAAAAGAATAACAGAGTAAACATTATGACAATATTTTATTTATCCGTTTTTGTTTTAGTCTGTTTACTGGGGTAGTATACTGATTTCAACAGAACAGTTGCAGGCACAGCCCTGGTGAAGAAATTCACAAAATATAAACCAGACTTAATTTACAAAATTGTAATCAATGACAAAGTATAGAGTCTAGCAGGCAATTGAAACAATGATTAAATATTATTTTCATTTAATCATTATGCATTATATGAGCTTGCAGATATTTCCATGTGGACCAAGAGATACTTAATAAAATAAAATAAGAAGTAATGACAAGATTGATTTAAATTTAATAAGGTTGCTAAGTAAGTGCAGAGGCTCTAAAGATACAGTTGGGAAAACAGCTGTCTTATGAAGATGTCCACCTTGGTAGAATCTGCAACAATTCCAATTTCCTTTATAATTATTATTACAGAAATGTGGAAATATATACACAGTTTCTATGGGGCCTAGCATTGATAGATCTTTCCTCTCTGTTTTTATGATCCTGCTTTGATAGCACTTGACTTAGCACACATATGAAGTATGTTGCTTGACATTGTATTACTGTGGTTTGTAGGTGTGGGTATATTAAGATTTAACAGCGAAGATTTTTCTAAATTGTAATATTGATGCTGATGCAAGACAGTGTGGTTCAGCTTATTATCCAGAGTCAAAGTAAATTGATAGAATGCTATACGATCGTGGTCATCCTGGGCCAAACTAGTAATGTTATGCATGCACAGTCATTATAAATCCAGGTGTACTGACACACTGTTATATACATGTGGTCATCCTGGGCCAAACTAGTAATGTTATGCATGCACAGTCATTATAAATCCAGGTGTACTGACACAGTGTTATGTACATGTCGTCATCTTGGGCCAAACTAGTAACGTTATGCATGCACAGTCATTATAAATCCAGGTGTACTGACACAGTGTTATGTACATGTGGTCATCCTGGGCCAAATTAGTAACGTTATGCATGCACAGTCATTATAAATCCAGGTGTACTGACACAGTGTTATGTACATGTGGTCATCCTGGGCCAAATTAGTAACGTTATGCATGCACAGTCATTATAAATCCAGGTGTACTGACACAGTGTTATGTACATGTGGTCATCCTGGGCCAAATTAGTAACGTTATGCATGCACAGTCATTATAAATCCAGGGGTACTGACACAGTGTTATGTACATGTCGTCATCCTGGGCCAAACTAGTAACGTTATGCATGCACAGTCATTATAAATCCAGGGGTACTGACACAGTGTTATGTACATGTCGTCATCCTGGGCCAAACTAGTAACGTTATGCATGCACAGTCATTATAAATCCAGGGGTACTGACACAGTGTTATGTACATGTCGTCATCCTGGGCCAAACTAGTAACGTTATGCATGCACAGTCATTATAAATCCAGGTGTACTGACACAGTGTTATGTACATGTGGCCATCCTGGGCCAAACTAGTAATGTTATGCATGCACAGTCACTATAAATCCAGGTGTACTGACACAGTGTTATGTACATGTGGCCATCCTGGGCCAAACTAGTAATGTTATGCATGCACAGTCACTATAAATCCAGGTGTACTGACACAGTGTTATGTACATGTGGTCATCCAGGTGTACTGACACAGTGTTATGTACATGTGGTCATCCAGGTGTACTGACACAGTGTTATGTACATGTGGTCATCCAGGTGTACTGACACAGTGTTATGTACATGTGGTCATCCAGGTGTACTGACACAGTGTTATGTACATGTGGTCATTCCAAGCAGAAACAGGATGGGTGGTGATGCAACAGAACTTGTACAATACAAAGGACCAAAAATTATTTTCTTGTAACTTTCATATCAGTTTCAGAACACGTTGAGGTTTACTTTTTAAATCTTACTTCTGCTACAGAGTGAACTTTACTTGGGGTTAATTGGAGTCTCTTTAATTGATGGCAAGTGTGTACCCAAGAAGACTGAATGCTGTAATTAAATCAAAAGGTGCTTCCACAAAGTATTAGTTTAAGGATGTGCACATTTATGCAACCAGTTTATTGGACATTTTTTTTTTTATATTTTTCCCCCAACAGATTTGTTTTTCAATTGAATAGGTCACATTAAGGGTGGGAAATGTTTTGAAATGATTTCTCATTTTTTTTTTATATCACAAAAACCTAGCACTGTACCAGGGATGTGTTCACTTTTTATATCCATGGTATATACATCAGCTGAAAACACATACTTTGTGTCCAGCTTTTTTTGACTGTGTTTCTTTTTAATGCCTGGAAAAAAAGCCAGTTGGATAAATATAGAAAATACATACATTTAAATACACTGATAAAATGGTAAATGAAAAGTACCACAATTAAAACATTTAAACTTTTATGTCCAGAATTAGGGACAGAGCAAACACAGAATTCGGGGAAAAGCCCCAAATCAGGAAACTATATTATTTACTTATATTTTCTTAAAATAATTTCTACCTAAGGAAATATAAAGCCAAAGTTCTTAAGACATAACTCTTAGGAAGAGAGGGAAGAATAAAGAAGACATTGAGTTAATAACTATATACACCTCAGTGAATCATGCTAGCTTCAGGCTACATCTGCCCAAACAATACTGAGTGAGATAGTTTAAACATTCATTTGGGCCTTTTTCAGGCAAGACCCACTTCAGATGGCACCAACTTTTACAGAAAGGATGCATGCAGAGTACAACCGATAAAAGATTATACACAGTGTTAAGAGCAGAATAGGTAACTACCCTTATTTGATGCTGGAAGATCAGAAGCCTGTGGATTCTATTCCCACCCCAAAATAGCAGCCCAAACTAAATGGCTTTTAAGTCATAAAATGATTTCACACTCGAACAAAGTTGGAGACAGAATGCCTAAGATGATGAATAGCTTGCTAGTCTCAGCAGGAAGACAGGACTGATTTTTATAGTTTTATGACAGGGCAAGGTACACACCTGCATTGAGAATTACTGTTCCATATGTTTCTTTTAGTGTACTTTGTTGTGATCATATTTACTACACCTTCCTAGATAGCAGCAGCAAGCAGTCAGTAATGACACATTTATCTAAAACAGCAGTTGATGTGCTTCTTCTTAACAAAGGGCCTGAATGTGTCTAAGACCATAAAGAGCAG
This sequence comes from Protopterus annectens, assembly GCF_019279795.1. Classification (NCBI taxonomy): domain Eukaryota; kingdom Metazoa; phylum Chordata; order Ceratodontiformes; family Protopteridae; genus Protopterus; species Protopterus annectens. Next base: position 1,723,708,098 of record NC_056744.1, on the reverse strand, counting down.
GATTAGTGTGTGTATGTGTATGTGTGTGTGTGTGTATTTAAAAGAAATAAACTTATATTATTAGTAATAAAACAGTGTTTATATTTTTCTGATTTGTTGTACATTTTTCCCAGAACAAGAGGTCTGATTGAGTGTAATAGTATTTTGGGGGGAGTCATTAGCACAACAACTGCAGTTCCATTTTTTGGCAGTATTGTCTGAGAGCACCAAAAATTAGAAGAAAATGAAAAACATAAGATTAACATTTTTAGCTAGGGTAGAATGTGGGGGCTTACATAATCTAAAAATAAATAAGCAGGCAGCGTACACATACATTGCATTGTTAAATCAGTATCTGTGGTACTTCAGAATCAGACTCCATACATGTAAAATGGAATGCCTGGAAAATCACTTCTGTTAGGTTTACTGGTCTGGGACTGGTACTATATGTTAGATTTGCTTAAGATTTTTGGTTCTACTCCATATGCTTCCTCCTTTTCTGGAAAATTTATTTTGGGCATAGAAATAAGGAAATTACTGCATTTGAAAATGTTTGGCTATGATGATGGTTACAGTATGATGGTATTTTGGATATCTGTTGGGGCATTTTGTATCAGCTGTGTGTCAGAAATAGGTCTCTGAAATAACAGCATGTAGTTAAGTCTTTCAGCTTTTTCCAGTTAGGGGTCGCCACAGCAGAACTCCGGTCCGCTCATGATTGGCAGTGGATTTTTATGGTGCCGAGTTGCCAGCCCGATGCCCAACCTTCAAAGAAGGCACACCCATTCATACTCACACTTATCTGCATGTCTTTAGCATCACTCGACCGTGGGGAGGACATGCAGACTCCACACAGAAGGCACTCCAGACGAGAATCGAATGGGAGAACCTCTTGCTGTAAGGTGACAACGCTAACCGCTGCACCACCATGGCACTAGCCTAAATAGCCTGTAGTTTACATCCACAGAAATCAATAGCATTAAACACTACCTGTCTGCTCTCCGCCGCCCCCACACACACTGCCACCACTAAATGAAGTAAGATCATGTGCAAGTTCTTGGCTACTGTGATGTGACAGAAATTCAGTAATGTAACCATGGAGATTTATTTTACTTAGGCTGAAAGCAGTTTCTCTGGGTAGGCAGTTGGACTGTGGGAAATGCCTGTGTGTGAATAGCTGCAGTTCTGTCTTGCTTTGCAAGAGTAATGTACATTTCATTATGAATGAAGATCGATCACAAGTTCTGAAATCGGAGTATGGTTTATGTGGGGGGATGTATACTCACCTTTAGGACAGTGTCTTTTTTGTGCCTTGAACCTGACAAGATTAAGTCATATACTGTGGTTGGGCTGTGGGCAACTGGAACAAAATGGCCCTGATGCTTACTGTTACTCTAGCTTTGCAAAACTATAATGTCTGTACTTTAAGATGGATGTACAATAATTAGCAAGCTTATGAGTTGTTCATGTATGTTTCATATATGTTCATTCTCTATACTGAATGTTTATTTAAAATGGTTTCTAATATGTTGAGCTTTTCTTCCTGGACATTGTTGACAAGGGATTTTTGATTTATAACACACAGTGTTGCATTGTAGAAACTCAGGTAAATAAAGTAAAATACAAAAATGAAATGTGTGCTTGACTGGCACACTCATTTAGTTGACAGAAGCATTAGTTACAGCTTGTAAAGTTTTCCAATAGCAATAATAACGCCTCGGTAAACCTTCACTGGCTATGATATTACCACTGCGTAAGTATGCAACACAGCTGTTACTATTATTTGTACTTTAATCCCGACAGGTAAAAAGCAGCTACTTTACTTAGGTAATGGGGGGTGTTTGTGAATTCATTGAGGTGACTGGCCTCGTTTATTGTCTAAATTATGGCTATTCAAGATAACAGTTTATTTGGGTAAAGTTGGCTGTTGTGCAAGCCTGTAACTGCCGTTTCTGTGCAACAACAAACTAAATGAATGCAGCCATTAATATTTTCATTTTAATCCAGGCAAGGTCAGCAGATATTTTAGGTTAGCAATTGATATGATGGTCGTTTCTTGATGAAATGCTTGGCACTGTAGCTTTGGTGTAATTCTGGCTTTGCAGAACTAAGTGAGGGGGCTGTTTGGAAATGAAATGACTGGCCCTACTACTAACTGTTAAGACTGCTGTGCAGTTGGATGGAGTGAGAGGGATTGAGTACAAGTGCTGACCTCTGGATAATGTTTATGTAAAAGATGCGGTTACATTACTGTTTTGCTTTCTGATTTCAGAGGTTCAAGCCAGATACTTTTGGCAGCCTATTGGGATGAGAGACTATCATGTCAGTGTGAGAATGAAATAGCTGACCTTAGTGTTGTAATTCTGGCTTTGCAAAACTAATGTGTCTGAGGGAGTGAGCAATATGCATACAGGCTGTGACTATCGTCTCTGTGCAGCAGATGTATTTTGATGCTGGAAGGATGAAAGTAGAAACTGTAGTGATGGGCAATGAAATAACCGCCCGTTTTATTTTTAGTCCTGCAAAGCCAGAATTAAGACAGAATGTAAGCTGTGACCGTGGTGCATCACAAATGTATTAATATAGCCTTTTAAATCCTGGCAGGGCCAAGCCAGATAGTTGGTAGGTCATGGCTGTGGAAGACAGTCAATGAAATGAGTGTTATTCCTGAAGCTGTACTTTAAAATGTACAGCTTCAGGAATAACACTCATTTCATTGACTGTCTTCCTGAAGCTGTACTTTAAAATGTACACAACAGTGGCACTTCATTTCTGTAATATCTTCATTTTAGAGTTACAACCACGATAACCAGAATGAGTGAGCAGAGTGTTACAGTGGCCTATCTGAAATCTATTAATTTCAGAGACTTAACTCTGAATGAAAAGTTAAGCATCAAGAGGACTGGAAGACCCACACCCGATCTGAAGATGGAGTCTCCGGGTAAAAGTAGGTCAAGAACATACACACGCAGCTTCAGCAGGTCAATGCACAACAAACACACCTGGATCTGTGGTTGTGAGTAAACAAACAGCTTGTACAGCTTCTCAAGTTTGTTGTTCGGTGGAGAGGATGCCTGGACATCAAAGGGTATGAGTGACCTGAAGAGAATGGAAGAAAAGTCCAGAAAGCATGGACAGTCTGCTAAACATTTTGACAACCAAATGAGTCTAGCAGTGTTGGGAACTGTGGCTATCAGGTCTCAGTTAAGTAGTGGATACCAGTTAGCAGTGGAAAGACACAAGAAAGTGGAAGAAAACCGTCATGTTCTATCACTTATAATAGACTGCATACCAAGCTGTATGCTGAAGAAGTTGCTTTAAGAGTCCATGATGAGCCTGAAGAGTCACTGCGTGCAGGAATGTTCTGGAGACTTATAAACTTCACCTGCAAGACTGATCAGAAGTTGGCCGAACACTTGAGAACTTCAACTGTTTTTAAAGGAACATCAAAAAACATTCAAAATGAACTCCTGGACTGCATGCTAACAATATGCAGAGAAGAAATAAAAAAGGAGATTCGTACTGCAAAATTTGTAACAGTAATTGCAGATGAAACCACTGATGTTGCTGGGCTATGGCAAATTGCTATTGTGTTCCATTACATTGTCAATGGACAGGTGTTGGAACGTTTTTGTGGATACTTTACACCACCTGGACAGACAGCAGAGCATACTGCTGATGTGATAAGATAACAGTTGAAGAAAGTAGTGGGAGACCAGCATGAAAAAGTGATTGCTCAGACTTATGATGGTGCATCTGTTATGAGTGGTGTTCAGCATGGGGTCCAGGCCATCATAAGAGAGGAGTTTAAATATGCCTACTATGTAAACTGCTATGCCCACCAACTTAATCTGGTAATGCAAAGAGCCACACAACAGAATACTGAAGCAAGGACATTTTTTTAACACTTGCTGGAATTCCAGCCTTTTTCAAACGTTCAGATAAAAAGACAAGCTACTCAGGATAGTATAGCATCATGACGCATGCCAAGAGTGTCAGGAACATGGTGGAATTTTAGCATCCGTACTGTAAATGTAGGGTACAAGAAAGTACAGTTTTGTACCTACCATAAATGTAGATGTTCGAGTGCTAATACAGCTGCAGTAATCACATATGGGTTCTCTGCCGTCAGGCGGGTCCTCGGTCAGCCGAATTCCAAAGTCTTGGTCCGGCGTCGGTTGTTGTCACCTTCTTCCCTGACGTCAGTGCGACAGGGGTATATAAGTCACAGCCGATGCCAAATTCTTCAGTCTTTCTTGCCCCAGATGTCAATATATATATATATATATATATATATATATATATATATATATATATACAAGCAATGCAATGTTATCAAAAAAGAGTAGTTGCAAGCAAATACACCATAGGAGGATAACCCAAAATAGGATGTATGAGGAGGAGTTAGCCACTAATCCTTTATCTAGAGGGGAAGGAGGGAGGGAAACCTGTATTGCAGCTGTATTAGCACTCGAACATCTACATTTATGGTAGGTACAAAACTGTACTATGTTCATTGTGCATACAGCTGCAGTAATCACATATGGGTAGAGGCCCAAAGCTACGCACAGGGTGGTAGGCCCTAGGTGGAACTGGGATGAGCCAGAATGCCCTGCAACACAGCAGTAGCAAAGCCTGCTCTAGTTTTGGAATATAAAGGCAGGTGGTAGTGTCTTGTGAAGGTATGTACAGAACTCCAAGTGGCTGCCTCCAAAATATCTTTGGTAGGAACTCCTCTGAGGAAGGCTGTAGAGGTATCTGTGGCCCTGGTGGAGTGGGGTCTGATGCCTACAGGGACAGGTTTCCCATGATAGGAGTAACAGAATCGTATGCAGTGACCTATCCATTTTGAAATAGTCTGTTTGGTAACAGGCTTTCCTTAAGCTCCTACAGCATATGACACAAAAAGTTGTTCAGATTTCCTGAAAGGCTTTGTTCTGTCCAAATAATAACGTAGCTGTCTATGGATGTCTAAGGAATGTAGCAGCTTTTCCCCTTTGTTTTGAGGGTTAGGGTAGAAGGTAGGTAAGTGTATGGCTTGATTTAAAGCTACCCTGGATACCACTTTAGGCATAAATGACGGGTTGATTCGAAGGGAGACCCTGTCCTGATGGAAGATGAGAAAGGGCTGTACAGCCATGAGGGCTTGTAGCTCTGAAACCCTACGAGCTGAGGTAATGGCCAGAAGGAAAGCTGTTTTCCAGGACAAATATTGCAAATCTGTAGAGGCAGCTGGCTCGAAGGGAGGCAAAGTTAATTTTTCTAGAATGTAATTAAGATCCCAGGCTGGCACTGGTTGTTTCCTTGGGGGTCTTATATTCTTAGCCCCTCTGAGGAATTGTCTTAAAAGTGGGTGAGAGAATAAAGGTGGATCCGTATTGAATTCTGCAGAAATGGCTGAGGCATGGATTTTTATGGAGGAAAATGAAAGTCCACTGTTCAGCAGCTCAGCTAGATACTGTAATACTTGAGGCAAATTCAGTTTTCTAGGGTCCTGGCCTTTTTTCTCATTCCAAGAGCAAAACCGTTTCCATTTTGCGGAGTAAGTCTTCCTAGTAGATGGCCTTCTTGCCTCCAGAATGACATCCTGCACCTCTTTGGTGAGTAGGGTCTGTTGTGGTATTAAGCAATTTTCCATGCAGCGAGATTGAGTGTTTTCAGCTGACTGTGAAGAGTTTTGTAGCTGTGCTGAGTCAGCAGAAGAGGAATTAGAGGTAGTGGCCAGGGAGGAGTATGTGTTAGGCTCCTTAGGAGTGGGTACCAGTGCTGTCTTGGCCAGTCTGGAGCAATCAGTATCATCTTCAGTCTGTCTGCTCTTGCTTTCAAGAGCACCTTGGGTAGAAGAGGCAGAGGTGGGAAAGCGTAGACTGTCCATCCTGTCCAACTGAATGAAAGGGCGTCCACCCTCCAGGCCTTTGGGTGAGAAGTCCTTGAACAAAACTTTTCCAGTTGATGATTCCTGTGGGAGGCGAAGAGATCTATGTCTGGCCTTCCCCACGCTTGGATTATCTTTGTAAACACCTGTGGATGCAGCTTCCATTCATGTGGATCTGTCATATTTCTGCTTAGATTGTCTGCCAGCGTGTTTTCCAAACCTGGCAAGTACTGTGCTTGAAGTTCGATTTGCCTTTCCAGAGCCAAGTTCCAAAGTGTCATGGCTAGTCTGCACAGGGGATATGAATGTGTTCCTCCTTGTTTGTTTATATACCACATTACTGTGGTGTTGTCTGTTCTTATAAGCAATTGTCCTGGATGCAGGAGGTCCTTGAAAGCTGTAATTGCATTTATCACTGCTAGCATTTCTTTTTGATTGATGTGAAGGTGCTTTTCCTTTTGGGACCATTTGCCCTGAATGCACCTGTATGTCATGTGCGCCCTCCAGGCGTAGTCTGAGGCGTCTGTTGTGATGAAGTGATTTGCTTGAGGCTTGCAGAATGGGAGGCCTGTGTTTGTTTGGCATGCTTGGGCCCACCATAGAAATTCCTTTTGCAAACATGGGATTATTGGTATTATTGTTTCCAAGCTGTGGCTGTGTTGAGACCATAGGTTTTTTAGGTACCACTGAAGTTTCCTCATATGCAACTTTGCACATGGGATTAAAAGAATGCAAGATGCCATGAAACCCAGAGCCTGCAGGATTTTCCTTGCAGTAAGCCTGGTACAATTTGCTAATGCTTTGAAGTACTGAGTTAGTTGCCCCTGTTTTTCTGGCGTTAAGATAGGCCATCTGGGTGTTTGTGTCCAAGCTGGCACCCAGGAAAGTTATTTTCTGAGATGGTGTTAGCCTGGATTTCTCTTTGTTGATTGTGTATCCCAGAGAATTCAGTAACAGTGTTGCATAGGCCAGATGTTCCAGAAGTGTGTGTTTGCTGTCCACTTGGATCAGGCAGTCGTCCAAATAAGGGTAAATTTGTATCCCTTGAAGTCTGCAGTATGCAATTACTGATGTCAGGCATTTCGTGAATACTCTGGGCGCAGTAGATAAGCCAAAGGGCAATGCAGAGAATTGATAGTGGATTGAACCTGCAAGAAATCTGAGGTATCTTCTGCAGCTTTGTCTGATTGGGACATGCAGGTATGCCTCCTTGAGGTCCAATATTACCAGCCAAAACTCCTTGCCCAGCATGGGAAGAAGCTGCTATAATGTGAGCATATTGAATTTTGGTACGAGTAGAAATGTGTTTAGGATGGATAAGTCCAAAATGGGTCTCCAGTCGGTTCCTTTTCTTGGTACCAGAAAAAGTCTGGAATAAAAACCTTGACCTTGTTCGTGAGTAGGAACCTCTTGAATAGCTTTCATTTCCATGAGTTTTGAAATTTGTATTTGCGCCTCTGCCCTTTGATTGTGTGGCAGGTTTGGCATGCCTCTCATTTTTGGAAGAGTGTGAAAATGAAATCTGTAGACTCGGTTTATAATGTCCAGGATCCATTTGTCTGTTGTGATCATATGCCAGTTTCTTGTAAATAGTGCCAGCTTTCCTCCCAGGGGAGCTGCCAGCTGGCAATTGCTGGGCAGGAAAAGGAGGAAGTCATTGGGTTTGCTTTCTGTATTGCTGTGCACTGTCTTCGCCACCTCTTGTTGCTGGAGTTTGCCATCGCCTGCCTCTATATGATCCTTGTGATTGCCCTCTGCCCCTTGTGCACCTGTATCTACCTCTTTGGGGCTTGTCTGTGGCTGGAAAGGACCAGTTTTTTGAAGGCCAATTTCTGTTAAAACGTGGTGGCTGTACCTGTAGAAAGGCCTTGACAGTTTGCATAGATTTAGCTTTTTCTTCCATTTTTCGTAGTATCTCCTCAGCATTAGTACCAAATAACACATCCTTTTGTAAAGGAGCATCTAGCAGTTTAGCTTTAACATGATCAGGCAAGCTTTGTTCCCTAAGCCAGGCATGTCTACGAATAACTGATCCTGTAACAGCAGCTCTACTTGAGGCCCCTAAGGCATCATAGCCACATTGTAAGGTGCGTTTACCCACTTGTTCTGCACTATGCATCATATCCTGCAATTCCTTTAAATCTGGTTGTTCAGACTGAGACATTTTGTTTCTTAATTGTGATAACAGAAACTGCTGATATTTAAGCATATGGAACTGACAATTTAAGGCTCTCATGGCTAGGGTGGTCGAGGTGTATACCTTTTTTCCCCACCTTTCTAAGGATCTAGATTCTCTTTCGGAAGGTAGTGGATTCTTAGCAGTAGAGGCCTTCATTCCCTTGGGGCCTTGAGAAATGGTTTCAGGGTCAGCATTATGGCCTTTGAACAGAAATTGGTGAGAATTAAGAACTCTGTAGTACCTATCAGGTTTGACTGGGGCAGGAGGCAGGGAATCCAGATTAAGACAAGCCTCCGAGTAAACATCATCAAGTATGTCCAGGACAGGAGGTATAGCCAGAGGTCTGTGCTGAGGTAACAAAAGAAATTCCCTAAGCCTTTTCTTGGAATCAGAAAAGTCTTGGCCTTCCCAATGGAAGCGCTTCCTCAAGGTGTGCAAGGTTTCCCCAAAGGAAAAATCCTCAGGGGGAGATATAGAAGGAATGGACTGTTCTGCATCAGAATCTTCATAAGGGGAGTATGAGTGTTCCTCTACATCAGAATGTTCTGAGACAATGAAGCCCTGTTCAGAAGAGGGGGAATCTTCCTCCACTCTGGGTCTCTTGTCTGGAGAGGGCTGGGAGCCCCTGATAAGGGTAATTAAATCCTCAGCCATTTTAAGCATCTGCTTTTTAGGCACGTGGCCTGGGGATGGGCCCTGTGCAACAGGCCTCTTGGGATGCATGGCTGATTTGGTCTTAGTAAAGGCCTTAATGGAGAAGGAAGAAGAGGGCCTAAAAACACCCTGGGAAGAAGTGGACCTATCCCCATTAGGTGGTTCAACACTAGCAGTGGTTTCTGTGGTTGTAGTCTGAGTAAGGGCCGAGGTACCTGCGGTCTCGGGTACAGAAGACACCACCAAGGAAGTGTCGTCGGTAGTCAGGGACTGCATAGGCGTCTCGCTGAGAACCGGACCACGTGTAGCCGGTTTTGGCGTGGTGTCGGTGGAGACCGTGGACCTCACGTGTCGGTCTTTGTCCTTGCGTTTTTTGGACAAAACGGTAGTCGGAGTATCCAACGACATTTTATAATCAAAGGCTTTACCAAAATAATGTTGGGCGAACTCCGCCCGACGCTTAATAGTGCGTTTATTGAAAGTCGCACAAAAGCGACAGCCCGAGACGTCGGGGTCTGGGCCTAAACAAGGTATGCAGAGGGAATGGAAATCCTTATGCGGTATTTGCTTCCCACAAGAAATACAATTGTTAACTTTGTCTGGCATCAGTCTGAGGCAAGAAAAGTTTCCCCAACGGGGTACTTAGCTTTAGAGAAGACTTCGGTTTCCAATTTTTCGTAAATTCAGGAGCTGGCTGACCGGCACTTGCGAACTGCTTCTGCTTCGGGCACCGTGCGGCAAAAAGACTGAAGAATATGGCGTCGGCTGTGACTTATATACCCCTGTCGCACTGACGTCAGGGAAGAAGGCGACAACAACTGACGCCGGACCAAGACTTTGGAATTCGGCCGACCGAGGACCCGCCTGATGGCAGAGAACCCATATGTGATTACTGCAGCTGTATGCACGATGAACATCTTGGAGTTGCTGTCTGAGTGCTTTATTTATACAAGTGTCCTACATCTGCTGCAGCAACTGTACAGGAAGCAAATGGGCTACTGTAAACAGTTGAAGATGATGAATTTAAATATTGGCTTGCTGTTTTCCATCGTATAATGCCCCATGTTGACATTCTTTACAGGTAACTTCAGTGTCGTACCACAGATGCGACCACTGTTGAAAAGGATGTGCACACATTTTTGAATGAAATTGACTGTGCTAGATCAGGTATCGATGGTATTGCAAAACAGTATCTACAGACAGAGAACATCCTGTCAAGATGTAGATGAGGGCCATCAGCTTCCCAACCACTGCATGAGACATTTTGATTGCTGCAAAGGAAGTGTGTGATGTCATAAAGTTCCAGGCAACATCACGATTTCAACAAACTGGCCATTTTCAAGCTTCTCAACTACTTCTGCCTGAAAAGTTTTCAACATACATAAGAGAGTTTCCAGAAAATCTATTCACAGCAACAACAGACAACTATCCATTCCTGTTGGGGGGACAACTTAGAACAGAACTTGGAGTGGTGTATCAACGTGAAGACTTTGCAGCAACTGACAGTGCAGTCCAGATGTTAATATTCTTGGTGGACAACTCATTAACCAGTGTGTTTTCACAGATTTACAATGTGTTGTTAATTATAGCCACCACACCAATGTCAACTGCTGAGGCAGAAAGGTGTTTCTCAACATTGAAAAGAATTAAAACATTTCTTCTTAGTACAATGGGGCAAGAAAGATTGAATGCATTGGCTATGATTTCCATAGGAAAGGAGTTAAAGCAGAGTATAACTAACTTCAACCAAAGAGTTATTGATTTGTTTGCACAAAATAAAAACAAACGAATGGACTTTATCTATAAGTAACAAACCTGAGAAATACCCAGAGGAACACAATAGAGGCTCTTATTTGGTACTATACTACAAACACTTATGTAACCCACCCACTGGGGTTGCATAGGCCAGTGCATTTCTTTGTGCCGGTCCCAAGCCCAGATAAATGGGGAGGGATACGTCAGGAAGGGCACCTAGTGCAACGTCTGCCAAATGACATATGCAGACAACAATACAGATTTCCATACCGGATTAGTCGAGGCCCGGGTTAACAATGACTGCCACCAGTACGGTTAGCCAACAGGGTGCTGGTGGAAATTGGGCTACTATTGGCCAAAGGAGAAGAGGGGGAAGACATGCCCAATGGTGAGATTGTGTTGATTTGGACATGTGCTGAGGAGGGATGTTTGGTATACTGGAAAAAGGATGCTAAGGATGGAGCTGCCAGGGAAGAAAATAGGAAGGCCTCAGATAAGGTTTATGGATGTGGTGAGAGAGGACATGCAGGTGGTTGGTGTGACAGAGCAAGATGCAGAGGACAGGAAGAAATGGAAACAGATAATCTGTTGTGGCAACCCCTAATGGGAACAGGCAAGAGAGAACTACAAGCACTTATTGTCAATAATGTTTGCTTGGGAAACTTTAAACTGTCCCTTTTCAGCCTCCATGAAAAAGGGGGGAAAAAGAAATCCAATATGACCTGATGTGTTCCAGACCAGACCACAGCTTCTCATCAGGTGCAGAAACAGAGTACGAAGTACTGTTTGACAGCATACCGCAGAGGTAAGTCTTCAAACCAACCTGTAGATACATGTAACAATGTGTGCTGTGTAGAGTATTTAGCATGCGCCATAGTGACTGAGCATTTATTTCATGTAAATTAGTAAGCATGTCCAGCATTGATACCACTGCACCGTAGCTCCACCCCTTTAATTGACCACACCCCTTTTCTGTTGGCCCCACCCATTTAGCTGTCTCTTGCAGCCCCCCTTTGATTTGAAGTCACCAGCCATCAGTGAACATATATGAAGACAGCTTGGTTAACAGCACCACAAATATTTAGCACTTGTTTGCTGCCAGTCTAAATGCTCATCTGCTGTGCTGTCACCAGCCGCCACTGAACATATCTGAAGACAGCTTGGTTAACAGCATAGCAGACGAGCATTTAGACTGGCAGCAAATAAGTTCTAAATATTTGCATCTGTATTTCACTTTTATGCCCTATGTGGGAAGCATACATGTGCTACAGGATGCCAATAAAATCTAAAGGCTTTGGTATACTGGCTGGACATCAAGCTATACCTTCAGGAGATCCATTCAGTGAAGCATACTGAAACAGTGATACAAAATAATATCTCAATTGTATTTCAGTTCTAAAGGATTGGCTTAAGGCATATTATGTTTACAAAGTGCTGATAATCTTAGGAGTAAAGCAAACTGAACAAGATTTTAACATATTCTACAGAAAGGTGCCGCAAGTTACATTTTCATCAAGCTATATATTTTTTTTCACATCAGAAGTAGTTAGCATGTCTTACAATTATGAAAAATCATTCTCTTTAGACTACTGGACACCACAATTGCACATTAAAAATGAGTTTACTGGATAGCATAACACACTATACTGATAACACACTATACTGATGCATTATATCACTGTTAACCTTTTCTTTTTATATTTATTTTGTATTCCTATGAGATAATCTGTAATGTAAATGTGCAATGTGTACTATGTATTTGTATTTTTCTGGAGCTTTTCTACCCAGGATTCCATTGAAAATGGGATCCTTGTGGCCCAATTGTACTGTCCTGACAAACCAACTGCAAATAAATAAATAAAATAAAAATAACTCAAAACTGTTCATTAATACATTAGCTTTATGAAAGTCTTGAGCCTTGAGCAACTTGCTTTCCATCATGCTGTTCTTTACATTTTAATAAAAACCTTCAAGTGCCAACATACGGATATGGATGTTTAATCTCCCAGCTATAACTAAAGCTCCTTGAAATCTCCAGTTTAATTACCTGTCCAATACATAAAAGATTGTTGGATAGACTCAATAAACCCAACATGGTCCACTAAGACTATGTGCACATTGTGGCATGATGTGCACAGTAGCACACAGTTTTAGATTCAGTAAGTGGCTCTACATGGTGTGTAGAGTCACGCAAGCACAGTAAACAGTGGAATGCAGATGACAGCATAAACAACTGAACTGTATGCAAATCAACCAATCCGAGATAGAGAAGCAATTCAACAAGCTATGAATCAACTGACTAAGTGCTGGCTTTCCCTTCGGAATCCAAAATCTGCTGGAATACAGCCATGGAAAGGAATCTACACAGAAAGAATGTTAGGGGTTGCTGTTGCTCTAATCCATGTGTATGTGCAACAGGGTGAAGTCATTGCTGCTGCAGCTGCTAACAGACTAAGGCCAAGAAGGAGGAAAGTTTTCAGACCCCATTTTACTTATCACAGTCTGCATGATGTGGAAATTGTAGAGTGCTAGAGGGTAGATAGAGACACACTACAGGACCTCTGCAACCTCTGTCATCCTCATCTCAGAACCAGGGCAAACAAAGGGGAACCAACACCAGTGGACACAGAGGTATGTGTAGCCCTTAGAATTGTAGCTACAGGAACGTTTCAGAGACCAACAGGGGGCATGCTGAGGGTTTCACAGGCATCCGCATCTAGGATACTCCCATCAATTTCTGATTTCTGTGCTCCAACATGCCAGGGACCACATATATTTTCCCCGTACTCCTAAGGACAAGGCCACAAATATGCAAGAGTTCTAGCCTGTAGTACACTACACTGAAGTACCGGGTGCAATAGATTGTACACATGTAGAAATCAAGGCACCACCTGGGGAACAGGGCCGGGTCTACATAAATAGGAAAGGCTCCACTCCAACTGCCAAGTCATGTATAATGGTAAGGGAATTGTCTTGAATGTGTGTGCAGGCAACTCAGGAAGTCATCATGACTTGCATATCTGGCACACCTCCAAAATGTATCAGATGTTCAGTAGGGGTGATATCCCACATGGTCATTACTGGGGGATGCAGGTTATACATTGGAACCATGGCTGATGATGCCCATCAGGAATGCATACACACCTGCAGAAGAACGCCATAATGAAGCACACCCTTAAACTACAAATATCACAGAGCAAGTGTTTGAGCTGCTGAAGTCATGGTTCCAGTGCTTAGAAACATCTGGGCAAGCCCTGTAGTACAACTCATACTGCCACTGATTCTAAAGACAACCACAAAGCATTCTACAGCTATGTCAAGAATCTCAATGGCAACACTCAGATCTGCTCTGAGTTATAGCACAATGACATTAAATATACAGAACCAACTGATATTGCCAACATCCTGGCAGATAGGTTCAATGCTAACTTTACCCCCCCCCCCTCAACCCCTAAAGGGCCCATCTATATACTGGAAGAATGCAAAGTTCCTGTAATCATGGCTGCACAGGTAAAAAACACACTCTCCAAAGCCATGAACACATCATCTATGGGACCCAACAACATCCCAGGCTGCATTCTACCCTAACTACAGAAAGAACTGGCACCCTACCTAAGCACCATGTTCAATCACAGCCTCATCTCAGGCTTTGTGCCCACTGAATGGTGCACAGCGACAGTTATCCCACTCCACAAAGGGGGAGCCACCACGGACCCCGGGAACTACCGCCCCATTAGCCTAACGAGCCTGGTCTGCAAGGCCATGGAACGTGTCATGGAACTTATAAACAAAGACATTGGAAATCTCCGAACTCTGGACCCCACCCAGTTCGGATTTGTAAAAGGCAGATCATGTCTCCTAATCCTGATAGACTTCTTTGAAGCAGTCACCAAAGAAGTAGACGAGGGTAAGGTAGTTCACACAGCCTATCTAGATCTTGCCAAGGCTTTTGACATTATCCCCCACTCTGGAATTATAAATAAACTCACTAAACTAGGTATAAATACCGATGTCACAAGATGGGTTGTCAGCTGGCTCACTGACAGAACCCACACTGTGAAAGTAGTAGACTCCAAATCTGACTTCAGACCAGTGACAAGTGGAGTACCACAAGGTTCAGTCCTGGGTCCTCTCATGTTTGGTATCTACTTTTCTGAAGTACAGGCTAACACAGAAGGTCTTTGGCTAATGAAGTTTGCAGATGACTGCAAACTAGGAGGCATAATCGAAACGCCTAACGATGTGGACATCCTACAAAAGGGCCTCACTGAGACAGATGCCTGGTGTCAAAGCCATGGCCTCAAGCTGAATGTCAAAAAGTGCATGGTCATCTCCTTTGGTAAAAACTCTGTACCCATGAGCTACAACATAGGTGGTAGTCTACTTAACATGGAAAGTGTAATAAGAGACCTTGGGATACAGGTGGACAGTAGTCTCTCCTTTGATAATCACATCACCACAGTAGTCAGGAAATCCTTTTACGTGGCACACCTCATCACAAAAGGTTTCTCATCCAGAAAAAAGATGTCATTGTTCCCCTCTACTCGTCACTCATTAGACCCATTATAGAGTACAATGCCCCTTTTGGTATGTACCTCACAAGATATCTACAACAACTGGAAAGTCCGCAGAAATACCTCACAAAGAGTGAGTTTTTTCTTTTGTTGGACAGATGTTGAGCCATGCATGATAGAGGTAGCAGCTCATCACTGTTGTTCTTGACCACTCATACAGATGCCCTACGCAGACAGTCTCAAAAAACTCCAATTTTACTCTGTTGCATATCGCCTACTCAGAGACGATCTCTGCCTAACATACAAAGCTATGTCAAACCCAGAGCTGTTGGACATGCTCCACTTAAAGAAATCACAATCCCTCAGAGCTACATGCTCTAGGGACCTAAACTTTGTCACCACAATAAACAGAACATGCTGGAGGGATCGATTCCTGTCCCAGAGACTTCCCATACTCTGGAACAAACTACCTATCGATATCAAACAAAGCTCCTCATTAGCACTCTTCAAGAAAAATCTTGATGACTGGATGGGAAATAGGAAATTCACCCCAGGGCTCTGCTCGACAGGGGCACAGGAAAATAATTTTTTTGAGTGGTGAAACCCAGGGTACCTTTTTGGCTAGGCTTATATAGGCCCTAGGGCCAATAGCCTAGTACCTACCTATGAACCTATGTATAAAAAGCTTCACCATGTGTGCCATGGCTCACATCATCATCCTAAAAAAACAGCATCAGCAGGATCAACAAGGGGAAGGGGAATACATCACACCAGCAATGGCAATGAGGGGAACCAACAGCTGCTTTGGGTGTAGGCAGATGTAGGTGTGCTTAACATGCCCTCACATTGACTAAGAGGCAACATATAGTACGCTCACTAACCACCTAATGGGCTAAAACCTTCATCCTACACACATACATATAGTAACACTGATGCCAAGCAATGCTCAGAGCTTTTACCTACCCATGTAATGGGTTGTGTACTCCTGGCATCAGACAGGCTCAGCCCTTAAACAAATCTGTATCAACTTCCGAATTTACAAGTAAGTGTGTTGAACCTGGAGTATTAGACCAGAATTGTGTGATAAAAATGAGTGGCATGCCTTTGCATGTTCTTGCTTACTAATCTAAGTTTGTAAAAGTTAGTTCATTTGTACAGCAATGACTTTCAAATGTGACAGCAGAGACTTATGTGAATGCACATGTCCTCTATCAGGTAATAGGCCTGAGGCAAAGACTCCTACATTCATACTTCTCAAAAGTACTGACGCTCAAACGTCTTCAGTCTGTCCTCATACTTTGTGCTGGAAAACATTAAAGAGGGAAGTTAGAAAGTAATGAGATGCATTTCAGTTTCAGACTTCATAACCCTCAGAACATTCTTAAAAATACTGATGCAGAAAATGGTTCTGATTCTATCAACTGTCTAACTTTCCAACACCAAAATATGTGAAGAGCACAATTAGTAAAATAACCACAAAAACACAAATATACTAAGCATAAAGGCAGCTATGCACCATCAGCATCAGACACAAAATATTACGTATCCCTGAATTCAAATAATAGAAAACAATGGTATGGCACAGGTATCATCACTTGCATAGGGCATTTTTATTTTTGGGGGGGAGCCTAGGTAGACACAAAAGGTAAGACAGTGCGTGTGAGTAAGAAAGATAAACAGGAGACCTTTGACTAAAGTAACAAATGACCAGTGAGACAGAATGAGCCTGATACAGGGTTCATCCATGAGGTAACTGTTGTGTGCGTGTGTATCTGTGTGGGCCCTCCACTTGAACTTCCACTTGAACTTGCTGTGTGAGTGTATGCAAGAACACAGCTAAACTGTGTGCTAGCTCTACGTCTTTTGTTGGACAGGTGTTGAGCCATGCATGATAGAGGTGGCAGCTCATCACTGTCATTTTTGACCGCAACATCTGGTTCTGCCAGGAGATGCAGTGGCATGTCCATGCCCCCATTCAGATGCACTGCTGCTGTTTGAATGCGACTGAGGTCTGCCAGATGTCCTCTCCTCATGAGGACAGCCAGAACCATGGCCCCATGGTCTGCCATATCTGAGAGTGATCACCCCAAGAAGTGATGAAGCAGTGGAAGTCGACCCACTATAGGAGCATGATCTGTCACAGCCACGTCTGCTAGCATCAGATGATGTTGATGAACTACTCCCATGTGAATGCCGCGTCCCTCCCAGCAGACGTTCCATCACAGACGCTGCATGTTCCAATCTGTCATTCATCTGATCCATGGAATCGGCAACACAGTGGAGGCAGTCACACATGTCAGACTGTGCAACACCTACAACCCAAAGCATCACTCTGGAGTACCTAATGGAATGTGCCTGTGCCTTTATGATGGTCCTAAACATATGTTGAGTGGTACAGGAAGACACACCTGCATCAGGTGGAAGATGGACAGCAGGCTTCCTACGAGCACCCCTAACAGCCTTCCTGTGTGGCACCTCACCCACACGTCGGCTACTGCCAGAGTCACTGGGTACTGAAGCCACAGCAACCATACTACCCTGATTGAGTGCATCACCTCCACCTGTCCAATATTTGATGGCTCACTGGAATGTGCTGGCATAGGCATACTGGCTGTGTCTGAATTACAAGTGATGGCTGATGTCAACCTCAGTGTGAGATTCAACCTCTGCACCCCCCACTGTGCCTCTGTTTGCCCACCACTATCATCAGAGTCTGCAGATATACATCAGATAGTAGAATGCTCACACTTCCACTGTCAGGATCACCTGTGATAATAAGCAACAAACAAAGGAAAGCAATTAAACCCTACACTACTATAGTCCAATATATGCTGACACACTAACAGTGGTGCCACTATTACAAACAGTATAGCAATACACACAACAGTCCTGACAAACACATCAGAAAATAAAAAAATTCTTTTAACTCCTCATCAGTCGTGATAAAAAATGTTTGGGCTACCATGTGTAGATGTTCCACTGCTCAGTACATGTGATGGTCCTGGAAGAAGTTAAGCAAAAGGTAAGGACACCTGCATCACAATGAAGGGTAACACAGGGGGGGGTTTAAAATTGTGTCTTTTGTATGTCCATTAACCATACTTTTAATAACAGCTTGGAAGACATGTCCAGCCTAAGCCCATGTGTAATCAATCTGAATGTGTTAACTTTATCAATGTATCACCCACCCAAAAAATCATTACAGTTAAACATTCTTGTACAGAAATTATTTTTGCTGTTAATATTTTACTATCCATTTTCTGTCAATGTTTTCCTATCCAAGAAATATTTAACAACTAATACAGTTAAGCCTACCTGGAAGCTACTCCTGGGACATACCTGTCCTCTCTGAATCAGCAGCACCAACACCAATGACATGTTGTTGTGCACTTCCCTGCTTCTGAATCCGTGACAGTAGATGGGAACTCTTCATTTACTGTCAGTGGTGGCTCTGTAGCAGGTCCCTACAAGTTGCTATCTGGTCATGGGCCACTGGAGGTGCTCTCCTCCTGGCTGAAGAAATCCTGTCAGAAGGCCTATGGTCCCACCCGGTCATATGTCTAGCTGTCTTCCCACTGCATTAGCATCAACTACTATCTACTGTCAAATTCACATTCTGTCAGACATATCTCCACATCCTGTCTCAAGCAGAAAGGAACCATGTTCCCTAAATGTTTACACATTTACCTCATTTTCAGGGTCAGTGAAGGGGGGTTGTGGGGGATTGGGACACCTGGGTGCCATATTCCTAGCTGACATAAAGCACAACAGAAGGACAACACACAGGTATCACATAAATAAAAGTCCTGTTTAGACAGAACACATAAAACGTTCACTATTAGACACTGGAGAAATCCAGATATTCAAATATAAAACAAGGAATAATGTGGTTGTACAATACTATAATCACACTGGTTGGTACAAAACAAGTACAGACGCTTCTGTTTTTTTGTGCCAATACAGTAATAGAACTTGGCTCCCCCATCCCCCCAAAACAACATGCAAATAACGCTTTTTGCAAATAAACTCAGTGAACTGCTAAAACCGCTATCAAATAAACTGTCCATGAAATGTGTGTGCACATTTACCACAGAACGTTCAGTAATATGCAACTGCCAGTAATTTCTACCGGTGTCCAGCCCTTTCCTACAGTTATGAATGGGCCATCCTAGAAGGCTAACACCCCTGCGTCATATGACACAGCCTTGCACAAACATAGCAATTTAGAGTTTGAAGAGGAAAACAGTTCTAACATAAGCACTTCTGATGACATTTAATAATGCTGTGCATCTGAGAAAGTAAAATGCCCTGACAAACATGCCTATACACCAGAACACTTATAAGAAATGCATATCTACTATATAGCTGACAAATGAAAGCATACCTTTACCAAGATCAGCAAGTTGTCTGGGCAGAAAAATCCAAAGTAATATTAGTCTTATTCTGTGTTATCCAAGTAAACATGTCTCCTCAACTTCAGTTTCCCTAGCTACACGGTTCCCTTTTTATGGTGCAGATTCAGGGCTGTCAGCATACTGGTTATGCAAATGAGGTGTGAACTCAGAGCTGATGAGCCGCAATTACTTAACTCTGTGTAGCAAATGTAAACATAGTGCAGGCACTCCCTCAGTGCTTGCTGCTAATGGACTGTAACTGTGAATGACTACTGGTAGGGAGAAGGAAAACACAACAGCAAATTCAGACTCAAGTTACCTCCAGTGGGTGTGTCAGCCAGGTTAATCTTACAAAGTGTAGAAGTAATGTTAAAAATGTTTGAAATAACACTAAATCAGCACATATTTCACAATTTCTGTTTGGTAACATCCAATATGTCCTTCATTTCTTGAAAACTGTATATTACTGCCATTTAATATTCTCACACATTTTAGGGACAATTATACAGAATGCATTACAGACTGGCACTGGATGCATAGCCGGCCTTAGGCATGGGCCAGCTAGGTGGCCTCCTTGGGTGCTGCTCTAGCAGGAGCGCTTTTCTAGTAATCTGAATGATGTAGGTAGACCAGGATGGGGCATCGGGTGGTGTAGGGGTTGTTGCAGAATCCTTTTGCTTAGTGCACCAGCTGACCAAACGCCAGCCCTAACTGCATGTCTCAGATTACTGGTCTGAAAAAACAAGAATGAGCAGCAAACACAGAAAGTTAAGACAGAGGTGCATATATGCAAGTAAATCTCATAAATGGTTGTGTGATCATACAGTGCACTACATAGTACCGCTGAATATGTTGTAGATGGCTGTATGCGCATTGATTTTCAGTCTTTACTACAAAGCTGCTTCTGTGGCAAAGAAGGATAAAGTATCCTTAGTGTGTTCAAATCTAGAGATGTGTGAACATGTCATGTACCAACATCAGTTTTAGTCCTGTTGTTCATGTAATGCATGTGTTTGCTTCCTTTGACATAATTTTGGAATGTTTTTAAAAAATGCCACTGTTTGTGCTATGCACAGCTTCACACAAACAAAAGAAAACACAAGTTTCTGCTATGTTTATCTTGCTTGTGCACTGCTTAGCAGTGCACAATCCTGGCCTAGCAGCAGACAGGGTACATATTGTGAAAAGGTCAAAAAGGATACAATGCTGCAGCTTTTGCTTTCCATCATGCAATGTCACTAAGTGATGTTGAGCGGTGCTTAGCAACCTCTCCCAACACCTGCAACAATCCAGCACCTACAGACAGAAAGCAGAACATCAATAATTTCAAAATGGACACATTGAATCAATTCTGTTGGGCAAAGGGCAAACATGCTAACCAGCATTGTTCGGCAGTTAACACACAAATTAAGAATTTTCTATGCAACTCTTATTTCACTATTCCTGTGGCAGCAGGTGTAAATCTAGGGCTACAATAATATGGTCCAGTGTTTTAATACAGGAGGCGTACCACAATTTTAGTGCTGTGACAGTTCAGTTTACAGTACTGAAACAGAAAATATGCAAGTGTTATTTCAATATTCCTGTGGCAGCAGCTGCAAGTGCAGGGCTGCCATACACATGATCCTGGGTTTTGATACAGAGAATTCCATACATCTGCGGTTGTGTTCTGTTTCACATTATGTTGTACATCAACTACAGCACTTTATATATAATTATAAACAATGTAGCTGACATGAATTACGTGTATGAGGGATAACACACCCATACTGTGTTTTGAAGGTTCGATGAATGATTGAGGGTATATGGTCTACTATGTTTCTGTAAGTATAATTCTGATGTCTGGACTTAGTTAAGTGTGAAGGCCATCTAAGTCACATACACAAATGAATGTATATACGAGGACCTTGTCAAGTCACACACAGCCATGGTTAACACCTCAATCTGTCCTCTGTATTTATCAATGTTGCATGACTATGTGACAAAGATGGAAAATCACCACTGTAGAAGAAAATGTTTTGTCCCTCATGCACAGGTTTGAATCCCACGCTGTAAAGATCACTTTTATCAATGTATAAAGCCAAACAAACATGTGCCAGGTCTTGAGGTTTATGCCCCCAGTGTCAGGTCTTGAGATTTATGCCCCCAGTGCATACCTCCAAAGTTAAACCACTCAACAGTTACAGCAACAGGCAAACCCCAAATGTAATATCAAGTGTCAGATTAACCTTCCAATTTCAAAAATTGATTTAATCTCTGGAATATTGCTCACTGCTTAGCAGCATCCATATGTGCTTGGCATAGTTTCTCAGGTTTGCACACTACCAGCAAATGCGATAACAGGAATTCATCATTGTCCACTGCACTATTCTTGGCAGTAGACATGGCTGGTTTTAGAGAAGAAGGTGCCAAATTTAAGGCTTAGAGGTGGGATGTTCATGAGTCCAGAATCTTTACTGGACACCTGGTAAAGCACCACAGTCAAAGGCTTCTGCAGATGGACTATTCTGGCTCCCCGTACAAGTCTGAGGTGTGGAACAGTTTAGCTCAGGCTGTAGCCAGTGCAACTGGTATCCCACCCATTGGATATCGATTAAGCACCACTTTAATGGGCTACACAGACGTAACAGGGATACACTCAACCAGTGGTTGGCAGAGTTCAGAACAGGAGACATCTCACAGCTGTGTAAGTATATCAATATACAGAATTTATAATACATATAAAACTACATATAGGCAGACTGGCATGCATAATGCTCTTCTGTTCTTTCCACAGTGAATCCTGAGATAGATGTGAATCATCAAGCTCACAATGAACATTTGGAGAGGTTGAGGAAAGCTAGAGGTATTTATGCAGCATAATAGAAGTCTTACTGTTGTTTTAAAACTATAGTAGAATATCTTTTGTCTTCTGTATAGCAGTAGCACATTAAGCAAGCAAATATGCATGCACGACTCTGTAGCAGAAACCAACTTAAGGGGTCAAGTGTAAGACTACAGTCAGAGGTTCTGGGTTCAAATACCATAAGTAGCAACTAAACAATACTGCCAAATATTTAATAATATTACAGGTTTTAGAATTTGTACCACTAGCATAAATGGCCTGGCATTAACGTTAAGCTGTATAACTGGACCAAGCATATGTGCAACATATGCACTTTGCAAGTATTAATTTGAGCAAGCCATAATTATAGTATGCAGTTTTTAGGATGTACACTTAAATGTAAAATTTCAATAAAATAGTAGTAGTATTGTGATAACATTGGTACCATCATATGTGACAGTGACACAAAATGCTTTCTGCCATTTCTCTCACCCCAACCCTTATTTCTTTTTTTAATTACATGTCACCCATACATAATAAAAATCAATCAATACTTCACAGCACAGAGATGTTAGCTAACCCCAGTGGATCACCCTGTCCCTGCTCCACAGGATCCAGCACCGAAACCTAGTACATCTGGGACCAAACCTGACAGCACTGACTCTGCTTCCCCTGCACTTTCTGGGCCCACAGGTAGTGGTACTCCTGAAGCTAGTTCTGTGGTACCCTTTGGGAGTACTGGCAAAGGTCATTGTTTCACCCCCCTCAGGAGTTGCCAGGGTTGGTGCATAGGATCGTATGAAGAACCAGTGGTGCACTCCTATGCCAGATGGAGAGGCTGCTCTCCCTCATGGTACTCTCCCTCATGGTACATAGGAGAAGGAGATGGCAAGCACTCTAGCAGCCAGTGGAGTAAGGGGACAGTGATGACAGTCCTGTTGGTGAGGACTAGATTCTTATTGTGTCCATGTTCAATGGTCGTGAGCTTGAGGTGTTCCATCCCTCATCCAAATCATGGTGTCCCCCAACTGTGTGCGTCCCTCACCATCACTGCATCTTGTCTTGTTTGTCTGCATTTCCTTCTTCACCTACCCAACCTACCTGACCCAGAAATACCAATATTGCTTAGCCAGCATTCCTCTCTTAATAAAAATACAAACATAAAATAAAAAATGGGCACCTGTCCCACAAAAAAAATCATCCCATACATAGCTCTCCATTTCACACGTCTACTTGATGCACTTGATTCAGTCCAAATAGCTATACAACAAGATTGCTTTGTTGTCACCCCTCTTTGTGAACGCGACAGTCCAAATTCAGCTAATATTCTGTACACATTTTTACTTTATACTGTTTAAGAAATTGATAGCTATGGTTCTTTCCTACCTCCCTCCTGCAAATTCCTACATTGCTTTCCCTTTGTTCTTCCCCTTGCTTGCTCCCCATTTTACCGCTTTCATATCTGCCCCATTTTTAACATCTACAATTTGGTCAAAAATAGAAACAAACACAACATACATAAGTAGCAAAAAAATGGAGCCCCTTCACTTTTTGGCTTCTATGTTTGCAGATTTTGGCATTGCTCACCAATGCCAGCTGGCTCTTTCTTGGTGGATTTAGCTCTGTTCAATTCTGCTGAAACACGGTATGCTACAACAACACACATTAACACATGGTGATTGCAGATTAAAGTATTACCTCATTCCATTATCACTGCTTCTTTAAAAGTATTATATATACCTGGAATTGAAGCCTATATCATCTTTGCTGAAAAATAAATGTGTCAATGCATTTACACCTGCTGTCACACAGTCAGGTAAGCAGCAGGTATGTTTCATACAGTCAATACTACATATAATTTTAGCAACAAGCCTTGCGTTTGCGCACTGCTTATCTATGTGCAAGCAAGTAAAAGCTAAATAAATGTGCATCTCACATGCACAAACACTTTGCCGCCATCGCACAAACCCACTGCTCTGCTGTGCGCTATACAAATTGGATATTAGCATGTGTTACTGCTGTTTAATGTCCATTTAGTGATTCTGACATGAAAATACATGCGTAAACAGGAAAAACAATGAAGGCCCTAAATAAGAATAGGGCAGATATTTACAATGCAGCCATTTCTTACCTCCCCCAATGCAGTGTGGACATAGTATCTCAGTACTTGTGTTCACAAACATATGAAATCCAGTACATAAACAGCACATGTGTTATACTCCATGCACATCTTTAGAATGACAATACACATTACAATTTTAAAATGCCTACCCATCCATTCCAGGCAGTCCTGCCAAACTCCTCTTTGTATTACCACCTGCAGATGCCATCCACTATAAGTTGTCCTGCAGCCTTGTAAGAGTCAGACTTATGCTGTGGCACCTACCTAAAGTCCTGAGTTCTCTAGTCTATGTACTTAGGTAGGGGGTTCTGTTCCCAGTGCAGTCAACTAGGAGGTGTTTGTGTGTTTGGCCACTTGCCTAACATTAGGGAGAGCATTTTATAACAGCATGTGGGACTGTGGTCTTACCATTTTCTCCTTTTCAGACACTGCTCATGTCATCAGCTATAAAATGCTGTTTAAGATGCTCCAAGTCAGACTTCAGCTGCGGATCTTGCCCTAAATATAGAGTTCTGTAGTTGGTAAACTCAGATAGGAAGGACTTCTGTTCTCACTGCAGTCAGCTGGTGCATGTGCGTGTGTGTGCACACTTACCTGACAGAGAGAACATTTTACAACAGCATGTGGGACTGTGCTCCTACCATGCCCCTATCACCAGACTCTGCTGATTTGTGGATGTGCACTATACCCATCAGGGCAGGCTCACAGATGGCCTGTAGTCCAGGACCAAGTCACCTCTTCCTATGCAATACAGGTTTCAGGAAAAGGGCTTTCTGTCTATCCACATACATCTTAGCATGGTTTGTAGGACCTGTGTTTTCTTGGTGCAAAAACCCAGTGTTCTGTCCAGCTGCTGGATGTGTCTGGTGAGGTACATGCCAAAGGAAATATTATACTGTATTAGTGTTCAGATGAGTCTAAAGTATAGTGCTGTCATATCAGCCTCAGATCTGGATACGATGGCCTGACTTACAAAGTGCATGACTTAGCCTTACCATATCACTGTGAACAGTTGCTGGTCGAAGTTCTGATGGCTATATATGCTCATTCCCAGATCTTGCAATATTGGTTTCAGCAAAGGGGGAGTGTTGCCAACTGTGTACATACTAGGAGATTCCACTTTGTATAAGGCCCAAATCCTGACACATTCTGTATTTATTAGAAGACAGTGTGGCTTTGGTACCAAACATTTGTCTGCATGGTCTTTGGTGCAGGCTGGAGAAGTTGTTTGACCGCAACTGAGCTACAAAATATAAGTATTTTTTGATTATTTTAACAGATTACTGTTTTTATAATTTAATATATATAAAGCACTTTGTCTATTCAGAATCTTCAGAAATCTTTTTCTGTTTAAAAACTTTCATAGCTTGTTGTCTTAGGCTATTTTGTCCCACCCTCCCTCCCTGTTGGTGTCTTGCTCTTATACTTGGTGGCTTTGCAGTTGCCCGCCCCTACTGTGACACACCTCCCAGTCTAGTGTCATTAGCTCATTCTTCTTAATACAGAGAGAACATTTGATAAGGCCTTCTGTTCCTCCTTTTACCTTTTCAAAAGTAAAACAAAACTTTTTTTCTTCTTCGCCTGAACCTTCTTGTGTTCTGACTGTCCTTCTCAAACATATTGGAAATATACAGTATATTTCAGAGCATTTGTTATAACTGTATTTGCTATAACTGATTTAAGTATTTTTTCTGGCTTTTTGAATATTTACTGCTTAGCGACTGCATCTTAGCCTGTTTATACAGCTCTGCATTCTATTTAAACTGTTTTTGTGTTGATTAACTGTTTTGCACTCTTAAAAAGTTATTTGTTGCTTAATTTTACCTGTAGGCTAACACACTCAAGTGTGCTAGCCACTTAAAAGCATTTATAGCATTTACTGTCTGTTTTTTTTCCTTGTCTCTGTAAAAAAAAAAAAAAAAAAAACTCTTGTTTTCCCACCTTACTGAACTAGACTAGTCCAGTTTCAGAGGTGCTGATCCCTGGGCTTTGTTTTTAGTTCCTGTTACTGATCCATTGCCTTATTAGGAAGGAGGGAAGTTTCTTTGCTTACCAGTGGGAGTGGGAAGCACTGAGCAGCCTTTTTGTCCGAATTGGTGAAGTTTCAGCCAGAAACTAGTAGTCTATTGGTCGTTTTGGGCCAATTCCTAGCTCCTTTCAGCCCCCTGCTATAAAACACGCTAAACACGTTTTTCCAGCTTGTACCAACTCTGCACAGATCCTCGTGGTGGCCTGCAGAGTGATCCAAGCAGCAGAGAGCTAAAAGAGTGACTTTCTACCAGATATAAGTATTTTTGTGGCTTTCCCACTGTTATTAAGCTAGCGACTGCATTTCGCCTGTTTTACTGCTACTTTAAGTGATTTCTGCATTTTACACTGTTTATTGCACTTTAAGTTACTAATTGTTGCAAATTGTTTCTGTAGGCTACACACTAAAGTGCTAGCCGATTTACAGCATTTATAGCATTTACTGTCTGTTTTTTTCCTTATCTCTGTAATAAAAAAAAAATCTCTTGTTTTCCCACTTTACTGAACTAGAGTAGTCCAGTTTCAGAGTTGCTGATCCCTGGGCTTTGTTTTTAGTTCCTGTTACTGATCCATTGCCTTATTAGGAAGGAGGGAAGTTTCTTTGCTTACCAGTGGGAGTGGGAAGCACTGAGCGGCCTTTTGTCCGATTTGGTGAAGTTTCAGCCAGAAACTAGTAGTCCATTGGTCGTTTTGGGCCAATTCCTAGCTCCCTTCAGCCCCCTGCTATAAAACACGCTAAACTGTACTGCTGATCTAACCAGCATATCCTATAACTGAAAAGTTCATCTCTACTTGATTCCCAAGTAGACTATTCTCTATCTGTAAAGCCTAGCACTTACTCCTACAGTACTTGCACCTTGATAAAGCACTCTTATTATAGATAGTACCCCACCAGCCCAAAACCCACTTCCCCCGGAGTCCTTTGAAAGTTCTTTACCTACTACTTCTAGTATGTCGAGGGATCAGTTGATAGTGTCCTCTCCAGCTCAACTGGTGAACCTGGGAATATTGAGGCAATGTTACAATTGCCTCATGTACACAGGACAATCCTCTCCTTCTCCCACAAAACACAAATACATGCGAGAGATGCAACTATACGGCCAAACTGGAGGCTGAGCTCTCTCAACATAGGACTGGCAAGACCAGACAGGAGGAGAAGGCAACCACACACAATACATACCCAGTCACACATGGTACCATCACAACTTCAAATCATACACATACTCACACAAAGACATACTCGGAGGCTCTGGTCAAAAATTTACCAAAACAGCAGAGGCCACCAAAGCAGACACCCAAACAACTACCACCTCACGACCCAACACATGCAACACATAGACCACACAGTCAGAGTGTCAAACAGTCACAGCCCTTAAGGCCAAACAAAATGCCAGACACACTTGTCATTGGTGATTCCATAGTCAGGCACACTGACGTCCCGCCACCAGACTGAGTAAGGAGAAGGTCACAGTAAGCTGCCTGTCGGGCGCTAGAATCCGCCACATAACGCAAGCACTCAGGTCTCTCAACAGCAGGTACAAGTACGACTCAGTCATTGTCCACGCTGGTGTCAACTACCTGAGACGTACCTCCTTGGACTACATGTAAAGGGACGCCGAGGAGCTCTCTGATTATGTAGCCCAGGCAGGTATGACCCTGACCTTGAGCAGTATCCTACCTTCACCTAGAATGATGCCACAATACAGTGATAAGATGATCAGCTTTAATAATTGGCTTAAATTCTGGTGTCATTCAAAGGGGATCCAATGTCTGTCTGCCTGGGATGACATGCTGGACAAGCCACGCTGCTCAAGGGACGGCTTGCACCTGTCACCCTGGGCTTCCGGATATTGGCAAAGGCTCTTGCCACCCCATAGTGCCTTTTTAGGCAAGGCTCAAATTCTAAACCTACCACCCTAGAACACCAAAAAGGAAAAAACTAAGGGTAATGCTGCTCAATGCCAGAAGTCTCAATCTCAAGATGCACGCACTCGAGGCCCTTCTCAATATGGAGAACATCGATGTCTGTGCTGTGACAGAAACCTGGTTCAAGGCTCCTGAGAGCACCCCAGCACTAACAGGTTTCACCTCATATCATACGTTCCAGCCCCAAAATCCGGACAACACCAAGAAAGGAGGGGGGTGTCCATATTCATAAAGGACACCCACACCTCAAGGTTGGTGGCAACGCACGATGCATCGGAGACCATCCAGGTGCAATTAACCATAGGCAAGACTGCTCTGCAATTTGTAGCATGTTACAGGCCACCCTCTCAAACTCAGGAACCTCACATGGCCTTCCTGAAAACATTGGAGGGGATAAATGTATCTCCAAACACCATCATACTAGGTGACTTCAACTACCCTAATATAGACTGGGAACACTACTCAAGCCCGAACACTCTAACCCAAAGATTCCTGGAGTTCATAAACTCAAATGCCATGGAACAACTAGTCATCATCCCCACAAGAGGTGAAAACATACTTGATCTCATCATCACGAACATGGGATCAAAATGTTCAACACCGGAAGTATACCCCTCACTGGTGAGATCAGATCATAAACTAATCTCGCTGGAGGTCCTCATCCCGCCCCACCTGAAACAAAAAGACCACAGTGAAAAACTTCTCAAAAGCCGATTTCACACTTCTAAAAACTAGTGTGGTCTCCTTTAAGGCCCCTGAGCCAGTGGTAAACATTACTCAAACCGCTGAATCACTTACAAATGCCTTCTACCAGCACCTACAGGACTGCATGGATCAGGCAATCCCAAACAAAACTAAGACTCTCTGTACCAAAGGCAAGCGTCCAGTCTGGTGGACCCCAGCCATAAACAAGCTCTACAACAAAAGGAGGAAGCTACTACAAGATAGAGCAAAATCCTTGAAAGGTAAGACACCTTTGATCATTATAAGTAAAAACTAAGAGCTCTCATAAAATCATCCAAGGCAAATTTTGAGAGAAAAATCGCCAAGGACTCTAAAGACAATCATAAGGCCTTCTTTAGCTATGTTAGAAACCTAGGAGGAAACTCCCAGATATGCTCAGAATTAGTTCAAAATGATGTGAAAATTACTGAACCTACACACATTGCTAACATACTGGCTGACAGGTTCAGTGCAAACTTCTCCCCTCCCCAAAAGGAGAGATATCTATTCCAGAGGATTGTAGCCCCCAAACATCTCCAACGCCCAGGTGAGAACTGCCCTCACTAAGGCAAAAAACAGCATCCATGGGACCGGATGGTGTCCCCGGCTGTGTGCTTCATGAACTCAACGAGGAATTAAACCCACAGTTAGGACAGCTGTTTAATCTTAGCCTCACCTCAGGATACGCACCCAAGGAGTGGCGCACGCGACTGTGGTCCCACTTCATAAGGGCGGTGCCTCCACAGACCCTGGAAATTACCACCCCATTAGCTTGACAAGCCTTATCTGCAAAGCCATGGAGAGGATCATAATGGAACTCATAAATAAAGACATAGGGAACTTGCAGACTTTGGATCCAACCCAGTTTGGCTTTGTCAAAGGCAGATCCTGCCTCTTAAACTTGGTTGACTTTTTCGAGACAGTCACCAAGGCCATTGATGAGGGAAAGGCAGTCCATACAGCCTACCTCGACCTGGCAAAGGCCTTCACACAATACCCCACTCAGGTATCATCGAAAAACTCATCAGCTTGAATGTAAACCCATACATCACAAGATGGGTTGCAAACTGGCTAAGCGACAGAACCCACAGGGTCAGAGTTGCTGGAGCCATGTCAGACTCAAAGCCTGTCACAAGTGGTGTCCCACAGGGCTCAGTCCTGGGTCCACTCTTGTTCGGCATCTACTTTTCTGAAGTACAAGCAAACACAGGAGGGTTATGGCTGACAAAGTTTGCAGATGACTGCAAACTGGGCGCCATAGTCGAAAACACATCTGACACAGATATCCTCCAGAAGGGCCTCACAGAAACGGATAACTGGTGCCAGAGCCATGGCCTGAAGTTAAACGCCAAAAATGCATAGTCATACCCTTCGGGAAAAACAAGGTTACCCCTAGCTACCATATAGGTGACAATCCACTGAGCACAGAAAAGTCATCAGGGATCTGGGGACCCAAGTTGACAGTAGTCTTTTGTTTGACACTCATGTTGCTAAAGTAGTTAGGAAAACCTTCTATATCGCCCACCTGATCATGAAGGGATTCACATCTAGATCAAGGGAGGTCATCGTCCCCTGTACTCATCACTCATTAGACCTATGATTGAGTACAATGCCCGTTCGAATGTATCTGACCAGACACCTGATGCAGCTTGAAAGGCCCCAAAAGTTCCTCACCAAAAGGATAAAGGGTCTCAAAAATATGTCTTATGCTGCCCGACTGAAAGAACTCCAGCTTTATTCAGTCTCATACCGCTTGCTCAGAGGTGACCTGTGCCTGACATATAAGGCCATGTCAAACCCAGATTTGATGAATATGCTTCACCTCAAAAAATCTAGATCCCTCAGAACCACAAGGGCGGGAGACTTAAACCTTGACACGGTTATAAATAGAACGTGCTGGAGGGACAGATTCATCACCCAGAGACTCCCTATGCTGTGGAACAAAATCCCGGTACATGTGAGGCAGAGCACCTCGCTGGCCTTGTTCAAGAGGAATCTTGACCAATGGATGGGAGATCGCAGATATACCCCAGGGATTACTTCAGTGTCACTGCTTGACAGAGGCACAGAAAAATGATAGGCATAGTTTTTATTCAAACTAAAGGGGTGGCGAAAGCCACATAACTATGGGCTAGGCTTATAAATGCCCTTGGGCAGATAGCCTAGTATGAACCTATGAACCTATGAACCTATTAGCCCCTGGTGCAGTATATTAACATCACTGGTGAACTCAATGATTGCAACCAATAAGCAGGAATCAGCAAAACACCACTGGTTGTATTCTGTAGCCTGGACTGTGAGAAACAGATTCCAAACAGCACAGATCCTTGGGGTACACCAATGGTAACAGCACCTACGGTAAAGTTGGATTCACCAACTTTTACAGTATGTGGTCTCTCAGTGAGGCCATTGGTTAACCATTTAGTGATGCAAGTGTTACTCCCCAGCTGGTAGAGAGTGTGTCAATGATACCCAAGTGGGGGATTGTGGCCAAACCCTAGGCAGTATGCACTGTCTTACCTTCATGCAGGCCTAGCACACAGAATTAATGGGAGTTTGGCAACATCACAGATCACCTATAGCACTAGTCAGAACATACAGCTACCTGACATGGTTTGATACACATCCATCTGAATGGGGTGGAGACAGCAACTGATACAGACATGCATGTACAGACATAGCCTTACTCTCCTATCTGTAAGGTAGACTAAAATGTAATAGTGAACTTTTTGTAAATGGAAACTAGTAATTTCTCAGCTGTGTGCAATAAATATGTGGGCTGCTAATGCTGCATCTATGTATGTCACTTCTGTCAGATGTCCTCAAAGAGGTCATGTACAGCATGCAGGATAACACTATCAATCCTGTGAAAATTCACCAGGTCAAAGCATTTGACAGGAGTCCGCACGGAGGTATTCACTCCACACTGTCAGATGTGGTCCTAAACAGCTGCATCAACAAGTGGGTAGAACGCTGGATCACATACATGACATCTAAATATGTCAGAATTTGTGAAGTGACCTATACCACATGCCCAGTGATAAATTCTGTACATCAGAGCTGTCTGCTAGGAACTTTCCTGACCAGGATTTAAATTACAGACGTCAAGAATGACATACAAGTCCTATGTACAAACAATTGTCTGGAGGAATAAACATTGCGGGCAATCATTGACTGCAACTGTGGCATTAATATAATACAGACAGTATCAACACACACCAGACTGCTGCCACAGAACTGACAGCACAAGATGCAAAAAAAATGCTGAGATTTGTTTCATTATGCAAACAGATGCACAAACCAAGGATCACTCACACCCTTTAAGCAGACCAGCTGGTATGTGGCCTGTGTCCTGGACATATCTCTCAACTGTACAGATTTTCACAGAATGTCCAGATTTTTTCCCTCATATTGTTGCTCCATTTTTTATAAAATTGCATTTTTTCTGTCAAATTAGTGGCAAATCAAGGTTTGAAGTTAGAAAAGGAGACGTTTGAGTTTCAGACTTTATACCCTGCAGAAAAGTCATGCTAATGAAAACCTGTTATTCTATCAACTTTCTAAGTTTGTAAGGGCAATATTTAAAAATTGCCCCCATTTGTGGGCCTTTGTCTCACTTTTACATATGGCTTTGTCGAGATTTCCTGCTCTAAGAGGTTGAAAGATATGGTCTTGCGTTATTTGGTATCTGGACTTTCCACCAGCATGTGTCCACAGTGGTGAGTACTCCCTTGTATGCAACAGAACTACTAAGTATGTGCAGGATATCCACATGAAAGGCCATAATACCTTCATAGTTCACGGCCTTCACCACACCAATACCAAAGTACAATGCACCCTTCCTCTTGTCCCTCCCTACACATGATGTGCAACTGAAGTGTACCATCTCTGCCACAGTGAGCTGTCACACATCTATTTGTGTATCATACCTCTCAACCTATCTGAGCAAGATATCTGGACAACGCTATAAATAATGGGGGTGGGTACAAAAACCCAAAAATAGACACTTTTTTAAAATATTGCCTTTATAAACTTAGGAAGTTGCTAGAATACCAGGTTTGCATTAGCATGTATTTTCTGAAGGGTATGAAGTCTGAAACTCAAATGTTTGTCATTATTTTTTGACTTCAGTCCTCAAATTATTTGTCAGAAAAACATAACTTTATGAAGAAACAGACCAAAAATACAAGGCAAGAATCTTTGCATTCTGCGAAAATCTGGACAGTTAAGAAGTATGTTTTGCATACCTAGGGATTAGGTGTTTTTTTGCATAAACATTACTGTCTGATGGAGCAGAACATCCCCCAAGGTGTAATAACAGATGTATGTTTGATAACTGTTTAGGTGCGTTTATATCAAGTTATCGAAAGATGAAAATAGCAAACGCTATTTCATCGGCCCCAAAACATCTAAACATGAAAATACCAAACATTCAGAACAGCAAATTTTTCCCATGGAAAAAATTTGCTGCTCTGAAACACATACACACAACACAAGCACATCAAACAAACAGCAACCACATACATACACTTAAATTCTTACATCTAACGCTACACTAAACTAAACATACACTACTATCTACTCACTTACCTTAACCCAAACCCTAAGGTCCATCACTATCGCACACTCACCTAACCCGCGCCCTAAACCTAACTCACTTAAACCGCCCCTAACCCTAAAGTCTGTCACTATCGCACACATGCCTAACCCGCGCCCTAATCCTAACTCACTTAACCCGCCCCTAACCCTAACGTACAATCACACACTTACCTGAACCCAACCCGTAACTTTCCACCACAGCGCTAAGAATAGCGAAGCCACAGAAACGGCCAACCAAACTCTTTCCCGAGGAAAGAATTTGCTGTTCTGCAGCTTCGCTATTCTTAGCGTTCGCTGAATAGTATTCAATATCAGAACATTCAAAGTTTTAATACTTCGATGTTCTGATATAGACCCGTTTAGGTGATGTACTCAGTACATATATAGCTTTTTAAATGACATTGATGGCATGGTTTACATTATGACAGTGCAGATTTTGTCATATATACATCTGCCATGCACACCAGTCAACTAGCCTGTAGTGATCATAATGTCAAGTCAGTGTCAGGAGAGTGTGCTTGATTACACTCACAGATTGTTGACATGTCATAATAGCTGTACAAGTACATTGGTGCAAAACCATCTATGCTCATGCAGAATCATATATGTTGTGTCAGAAACATGGTTATTATTGGTGGTCTTATTCTGATAACTGTCCACAATTGTGCATGCTGGTTTAACTGTTGGCCATGAACATGTAACTGTGTCCCACTTGTTGGAAACCTCTGCTGGCAATACAGGCATATTCAGGCAAATCAGTTTATACTGCTTCACAATAAGCACCCAACCCCAGCTGTATATACCATCCCAGATAGATGTCCTTGTGAAGGATGCAACCCAGTTAGAATTTTGTAAACCATCCTATGTCATTTGTAAATATTAATATGATACATAGGCTTGCCTTAAAAATGTAAGAGAACTATATGTCATGATTAAACTATATGTTCTGTACTGAGCTTCAAGATTGTAATCACAGTGCACCCTTCTGGAAAAGAGCAGAAATGTGTATAAGCCAATCTAAATGTATGTTTTCATGGAAAAGGCTGGAACATACAGAGTTAACTTGCTAACTCTAAATAAGTGGAACTTGTTTATGACACTGTTATCTTGGTTTCAGCTCAAAGCAGACACAATGTCTAAAGTTGAAAAATGACTAAAAAGCATGAAACAAATGTCTAGAGTTGTAAGCTTTCCTATTTTCTGGAAACAGAGGTAATTACAGGTTTCCAAGGTAATTGTTTTACGACTTACAGTTTCTAGCAAGCTTCTAAGAGAGCAGTGTCAGCATCTGACAGATGAGTATTTTTCACAGACACCCCTGGGAACTAATGCAGAGGTGACACGAATGATGTCATCTAGCTAACCCAGTAGTAATGAGCATTATTAACTTAAGAACTATCTCAGAGAGAAACAGTGCATTTTGTATTTGTCTTCAGATCTGACATCACCAGCACTTCCCATCTGTATTTGCTTTGCTCTGTAAGTAAGATTTAGATCTTAGTATTTCTCTTAGAGATAGATAGGAATATAGCATTATATCTATGTGAGACTGTCCTACAATGTTGTTTTAAAGTATTTCCTGTGAATCTAAACTCTCTATTCACTGTGCTGAGTTAGTGTGTATTGTCTTGTGCTTTTATTATTTATTATTTTTAAACATTTTAATTCTGGCTGGTTTTGTGTAGCAATATTAAAGCTCTTAAGAGTGCTTGCATGTATTTGGTTACACTGTATAAGCCACTCCTAAACAGCCTTAGCCTGGACACACTTACCAATTGGATAACAGTAAAGTACAGTTTTGTACCTACCATAAATGTAGGTGTTCGAAGATCCACATTGCTGCAGTCCTTACACTTGGGTAGTCCGCTGTCCTCGGTCGGCCCGAATATCAAAGTATAAGGCTGATGTCGGTCAAGGCGCATTAGACTGACATCAGGACGTCAGGGTACAAATGCGCATGACCGACGTCATATCCTCAGTCTTTTCTTGCCCCAGATGTCAGAAGACCCTAACAAGAAAGGTCAAAACACAAAGACAACAAAACAACCAACCAACCACCCTAGCACTAATAATATGTATAATATATACAATATACACAATATTTACAATCCAACCCACACAACCGCCTCTAACTACAGAGGGGAAGGAGGGAGGGTAAATTGGACTGCAGCAATGTGGATCTTCGAACATCTACATTTATGGTAGGTACAAAACTGTACTATGTTCTTCATCTCACATTGCTGCAGTCCTTACACTTGGGTAGAATCCCAAAGCAGAGGTAAGGGAGGATGGCACAACTATAAAGAAGCAGGAGCTGCCAAAATGCCCTGTAAAATAGCAGTGGCAAAACCAGCCCTAGATTTAGAGTAAAGTGGAAGGTGATAATGCTTAGAGAAAGTATGGACTGAACTCCAAGTAGCTGCCTCCAAGATATCTTTAGTTGCCACCCCTTAAAAGGCTGTTGAAGTGGCAGTAGCCCTAGTGGAATGAGGCCTAATCCCAGCTGGAACCTCCTTGCCATGATGGGAATAACAGAAAGCAATGCACAACCCAATCCACTTAGAAATAGTTTGTTTTGACACAGGCTTGCCCTTAGAACTCAAAGCAAAAGAAACAAATAACTGCTGAGACTGCCTGAACCCTTTAGTTCTGCTCAAATAATATCGCAACTGCCTGTGTATATCCAAAGTGTGCAAAATCTTTTCCCCTTTATTTTGGGGTTTGCATAAAAGGTAGGCAAATGAATAGTTTGGTTTAAAGCCACACTAGAAACCACTTTAGGCATAAAGGAAGGATTAGTGCAAAGATACCCTATCCTTATGGAAAATTAAGAAAGGCTCAACTGCCATAAGGGCCTGTAATTCAGAAACCCTTCTCGCAGAGGTAATGGCCAACAAAAAAGCAGTCTTCCATGATAAATATTTCAACTCAGCAGTAGCTGCAGGCTCAAAAGGTTGTAGAGTGAGTTTCTCCAACACAAAATTGAGATCCCAAGCAGGAGTAGGAGCTCTCCGTGGGGGTCTTATATTCTTTGCCCCTCTAAGGAATTGCTTAAACAAAGGATGAGAAAACAATGGTGGGTCACAATCATAGTGAGCAGAAATTGCTGCAGCATGAATCTTAATAGAAGAGAAGGACAAACCTTTGTCCAGTAACTCAGTAAGATATTGAAGAGCCACACTTAAATTAGGCTTAGAAACATCAAATGCTTTTGCTGCACTCCAAAATAAAAATCTCTTCCATTTATCTGCGTACACTTTCCTTGTACTAGGCCTTCTGGCCTCCAAAATAACATTCAAAACTTGCTGTGGAAGCTGAAACCCTCAGGGTTTAAAACAGAATATGCCAGGCTGTCAGGTGAAGAGAGTGAAGTTTGACATTGAGTAAATGACTGTTCTCCTGAGACAGCAGGTGAGGAATCGAAGGTAAAGGCCATGGAGGCTCCCGTACCAGACTTCTCAGTAGCGGGTACCAATGCTGTCGAGGCCAATCTGGAGCTATTAAAATCATCTTTGGCTTGTCCTGTCTGGCCTTCAGAAGTACCTTTGGGAGGAGAGGCAGAGGTGGAAACGCATACACATGAAGATTGCTCCAATTGAAGGAAAGAGCATCCACTTTCCAAGCTGTGGGATGAAAACTTTTTGTGCAAAACTGTGGCAGCTGGTAGTTTAGTGGAGAAGCGAACAGATCTATGTCTGGAGTTCCCCATGACACTGTCAATTTCTGAAACACATGAGGATCCAATTTCCACTCGTGGGGATCCATAATTTGTCTGCTCAACACATCTGCTAAGGAGTTCTGTGCTCCGGCAGAAACCTTGCCTGTAGATTTAGCTTTAAACTGAGAGCAGTCTCCCACAAAATCATTGCTTGTCTGCACAGAGGATAAGAATGAGTTCCCCTTGCTTGTTGATGTACCACATGACAGTTGTGTTGTCTGTTAGAATCAACACCTGCCCTGGAAGAAGTAAATCCTTGAAAGCTATTAATGCAAATTGGACTGCTAACATC
Source organism: Protopterus annectens (assembly GCF_019279795.1). Classification (NCBI taxonomy): domain Eukaryota; kingdom Metazoa; phylum Chordata; order Ceratodontiformes; family Protopteridae; genus Protopterus; species Protopterus annectens. The sequence continues at coordinate 1,723,670,516 of NC_056744.1, read as the reverse complement.
TCCTTCAGGTTGATATGTAGATGCAGAAGTCTGGCAGGCCACGTGTCTTGTATCCACTTTCCATTTAGATGAGCTCCCCAAGCTTTGTCTGAGGCATCTGTCGTTAGAATCTGACTCGCCTCTGGCGGGTCACAGAGAGTCCCTTGTTTAGGTGACATTCCTGAGCCCACCACAAAAATTCCTTTTGAATGCAAGGTATTATCTGAATGACAGTGTCCATATCTTGGCAGTGCTGTGTCCATACATTTTGAGATACCATTGTAGCTTCCTCATATGCAGTTTGGCATTGGGAAGCACCAGAATACAAGATGCCATGAACCCCAAGGCTTGAAGGACTGTCCTTGCAGTCAGCCTGGACTGATGAGACAATTGATGGAAGTAAAGAGAAAGATTCTTTTGTTTGTCCGGGGTCAAAAGGCCATCTGGGATGCTGTATTCAGTCTCACACCCAGAAAGCACATGTCCTGAGAGGGTACTAGACTGGACTTTATTTCGTTCACAGAATACCCCAGGCATCTTAGCACTGCTATCACATAGTGTAGATGATGAAGAAGTTCGTCCTTTCCTTGAGCCAGAATCAGGCAATCATCCAAATAAGGATAGATCTGTATTCCTCTTAGCCTGAAGAAAGCTATCACTGGAGCCAGAACCTTCGTGAACACTCTGGGCAGTAGATAAGCCAAAGGGCAATGCAGAGAACTGATAATGAGAAGTCCCAGCCAGCGTAGATACTTCCTGCAACTTAGCCTGATAGGAACATGAAGGTAAGCCTCCTTGAGATCCAGAGTCACCATCCAGTGATCTTTGCCCAGCAGAGGTAAAAGCTGTTGTAACGTCAACATTTTGAACTTGGGAATGTCCAGATAAGTGTTGAGGATAGATAAATCCAAAATTGGTCTCCACGTGTTCCCCTTTTTTGGTACTAGGAACAGGCGAGAATAAAATCCTAGGCCCACTTCTGACATAGGGACCGGTTGTATGGCTCCCATTTGGAGCAGCAGAGAAATCTGTTTGTGAGCCTCTATTCTTTGCTGAGGAGGAACGTCTGGCATGCCTTTGAAAGGAGGCAAGGTATGGAAATAAAACCTGTAACCTTGGTGTATGATATCCAATACCCATCTGTCTTGGGTAATTAAACTCCAATTTTCCTTGAAAAGTGCCAACCTTCCTCCCAAAGGTGCTGCCAGGCGAGAAGGCTCTGGCAGCTGAAAAGGTAGGTCATTGGGTCTGTTTACGAAAGGACTGACCCCTGCCCTCACCGAAGACTGTGCAGGGGAACTCCCTGTTCTAGGCCTGAAAGAGCCCTGAGCTCTGCCCCTACCACGTCTAGACCTACCCCTAGACTGGGAATCATAAGAAGGATACGTCCACCCCTTGGTAGGCCAATTTCTGCTAAACTTTGGAGGCTGAACCTGCAAAAAATCTTTAACAGTCTGCATAGACTTAGCCTTATCTTCCATTTTCTTTAAGACTGCCTCAACAGGTGAACCAAATAACACATCAGATTGTAAAGGAGCATCTAAAATCCTTGTCTTAACATGGTCAGCTAAATTCTGATCCCTTAGCCAGGCGTGCCTGCGAAGAACTGATCCAGTGGCAGCCACCCTAGACGAGGCCTGTACAGCATCAAAACCACATTGCAAAGAATGCTTACCCACTTGTTCAGAGACATGTACCAAATCTTGTAACTCTTTACAGTCAATACCTTCCGCCAGAGCATCTACCTTAGACTTCAATTGAGACAGTAGATAGTTTTGGTATTTCAACATGTGAAACTGGCAATTCAGAGCCCTCATAGCAAGGGTAGAAGAAGTATAGACTTTCTTTCCCCATCTATCCAAAGCCCTGGCCTCTTTATCTGGGGAACGGATTTTTAACAACAGAAGCCTTAACACCCTTAGGCCCCTGACTAACAGTTTCTGGGTCCGCCCTAGGACTCTTAAAAAGATACTTATGAGCTTCAGGCACCCTATAATACCTATCCGGCTTAACAGGAGCAGGAGGCAAAGAATCAGGATTAAGAGAGCGCTCTGCAAACACATCCTCCACAACATCCAGAACAGGAGGTATAGCCAAAGGTCTATGCTGGGGTAGAAACAAAAATTCCCTAAGCCTTTTCCTGGAATCAGAGAAGTCCTGACCTTCCCACTTAAAATGCTCCCTCATGGAATGAAGAGTCCCTGAAAAAGAAAAATCCTCAGGAGGAGAAGCAGAAGGAGTAGAATCATCCACATCAGAATCAGAATAAGGAGAGTACTCCTGCAAGTCTTCAGCCGAAGACTCTGAAACATCTGAAGCCTGCTCAAAACTCCCCAACTCAGGTTCCACCCTAGGCCTCTTATCAGGAGGGGGCAAAGAACCCCTAATCAAGGTAATCAAATCTTCTGCCATTTTAAGCATATGCTTCTTGGGCACAGATCCTGAAGAACTAGGAGTGACACCAACTGAAGCTAAAGCTGGCCTGCCTCTGGGAGAAGCCTTGGAAACAGAAGGAGAAGGCCTAACCACCCTGGGAAGGGAGGGGAGTACAGTAACCTGAGAAGCCCCTTCAGCCTGACCTGCCTCCTGAGAGGCCACATCTTGCAATAACAAGGTCTCCCCCTGGGACTCCAGAGAAACCTCCGGTGGAACCACCAGCTCCACCGACACCTCTAAAGAACCAAGGCGTCCGCACGGACGACTCGTCTAACCTGGGCTTAGCTGCCTTATCCTTGCGCTTCTTGAAGCGGACGCCGGAGCATCCGGCGGCATATTATAATTGCACCGCTTCCCGAAGACTAACCTGGCACAATCTAACCTTCTCTTAATAGTGCGCTTATTGAATCTAGCACAAAAGCGACACCCAACAACGTCGTGCTCAGGCCCTAAACAAGGAATACACAAAGTATGATAATCTCTATGTGGTATCTGTTTCCCACAAGAAATACAGTTATTCACTTTTTCTGACATCCGGTAAACCACTGAGGCAAGAAAAACTAAAATATTCCCCAGCGGGTACTTAGCCAACTTTGACTCGGTCTGAAACTCCGAATTGAAAAATTTCAGAGCGAGCGGCACTTGCAACGCTGCTTCTGCATCGGACCATGCGGCAAAAAAGACTGAGGATATGACGTCGGTCATGCGCATTTGTACCCTGACGTCCTGATGTCAGTCTAATGCGCCTTGACCGACGTCAGCCTTATACTTTGATATTCGGGCCGACCGAGGACAGCGGACTACCCAAGTGTAAGGACTGCAGCAATGTGAGATGAAGAACATCATTGCACAGTAGAATTGGTACGGGCCTTTAGAGTAGCTGATAAGAATGGCTATTGGCAGTTGGTACTACCTTCTAGTCTGGGCAGAAGGGGGCATAGCTAGACAACCTGTGCCAGCCTTCCCCAGGAGTGTCTCTGTGTTTGTATATAACTTAAATCTCAAAGTGTGTGTGGGTGTGTCAGTTACTTGGGCAGGGACACGAAGCAGTGGTTGGACAGAGAGGGAGCTGGAGGTTTTGGCTTGACTACTCAGCTGAGATCTGAACCCTATAGTTGTGCCAGTGGGGGGTCTTATTGGGGATCTGGAGAGAAAGGGAGAAACCAGCCCCAGACTGACTGTGATCTCGGTGTGCTCTTAAGTGAAATTGTACTTTACTGTGTGTGTACTGTTCATCTTCTCAATGTGCGCATCCCTCACTGGTGTTAGTGGTGAGGATTGAGACTCACTGATTACTGGGCCAGTGCAGGGGCGTCACAGTCCTCTCCATTGCTTATGTCTGGATGCTTGTATCACACTAACATCCTCTCCACTGTTATGTCCCTGTGTGACAGTTACTACTTTTGTCACTGTGCAGTCTTGTACTGTGCCATGTGGAGATGTGATTAGTGTTCCTGCTACAACTGTCTTCCTTTTGCATGCCCTCATCTGTGATATGTTACAATGTTTCACCTGTTGTTCTTCTCTGTGTTTATCTCTAAACTTAATCTCTGTGTTCCTATTCAACAAACATACTTCCCATGTCTGTTTATTATAAATGGCAGTCCATGCACCCTTACAGATCAGTTACACAATTTGTAAAAACTGCTTGCAATGGGACTCCACAATACCCTGCACTGTATACAATGTCCTGTGCTGTGCTTGGAACATCTACATTAACATATGCTAAACCTTGGTAATCACAGAGGCATTCCATTCAATCCCACTAACCCAGTTTGCTCTCATGTAAGCAAGTTTGCTATCCATATTGCTTTATATGGTTTCCTGGCTGTCAACACTGTTGTCAGCCATAAAACACTGTTTGTTTACATTTGAATGCAGCGCACTGCATAAATACGCTGCTGCTCACCCAGGCAAACACAAACTCAATGTAGGCTTCAGGCAAAGTCTACACGGAGCTTACTTTTTATCCCAATGCTGGCTTGACAAGCCGGGACTGGATTTGTCCCAGGAGGACTCATCATTATGAAATGAGCCAATGGCATGTCTCCTAATCTTTTCAAATGCTTGAATTGATTTCCAGAATATAGTGCATTACCTCATCGTTTGTGTACATGATCTATAATAATTTAACTCCTTACAGATTAGCAACATGCATTAGCTCTGTTGTATTCCCATAGAAGGCAAAATTAGTAGGAACCCACCTGTACAAATTCATTAATCATCAAATCAATTAGTCAAATACATGCTTATCACACATCCATTCATAACACAGGTATTATAGTATAAAGGCTTAGGTAGTTGCTTGGATTATAGGTTGTTTATGTGAATTTAATATTTACTGCTTCATGGAATTCTTGTAATGTGGTATGAATATGTTTTGACATAAAAAAAACTTTCTATAGGTCAACAGGTTACAATGATATTTCATTTGGTTGTGCTGGCATATCAGTCTCTGAACTAACGTGTCTAATACAGCCATGCATTCTGGTTACAAAGAACAGAAAAGAGCACTGGGCACTGTGGATCACACGGAACAAAGGGATTATCCTACATGTGGTTAACAAGTAAATTGATGACAAATACTTCTTCAATTCCCATTTCCTCAAAGTTGCTTTTATTTCACACTTTTTTCTATTGTATGACTTGACAATGATGTCAGAGTTCCTACAGTTTCAGTTTTCACCCTGTCAAGATGTTTCTCTTTACTCTATGGTTGCATGACTGAACAGTTAGTGCATTTAAATTAGGGGATATGGAGGGCAATGCTTCCCCTATGGCCCCCTTGAAAAAAATGAGTACTCTTCACTACTCTGTTATACTAAAACCCTGTCCCTCTAGTCAGTGTGATACAGAACCTTAAGGGGTGATCTCTGCTTTGCCTTCTAGGCTACAAATGAACCAGCACTGTTTGAATCCCTTAACCTAAAGGGAACCAATAGCATGGCAAACACCTTCTCTACGGCATCAACCCCACCAAATTGCATGACAGGTAACTAACCCAATGTATACTTAGTTTCTGAACTAGATTGTCCTTACCTATCAGAGTACACTCCTGGTAACCTTTAAAACCAGTCAGGATGACTGGAGGGGGGGGGGATCATAAACTTCCAATGTGGATATAGGTAGAAAGTCAACTTAATATACAGCATTATTATCTCCAGCCCCCTCCCAGTATTGGGTTATGCAATAGTTTCTTTATGATCTTCTTTGGCAATAAATTTAGTAAAAACTAAACCTTTGAACCCATTACCTGTATTTTACTTAGAGGCAATTGTTCAGTTATTGCAATTAGTGAATTTGTTTTCAGCAGCTGTTAAAATGATTTCACACAGGAGACATATTTGAGACAGCGTGGAATGGACACCAGCCTTACTCGGGTATAAAACTGCTTACAGAAACCTCTTGGGATCTGGTGTATTGTACGTATGAATTGCTGCACAGATTACACCATGCAGACTCTGGATTCAGCTGGCACTAAGAGTATTGGACACATGCAGTGCTCATTCGTTCACTTTGAGTTCCACTTCATTTTATTCAGCATTGTGGGGGCAGCAAATCCTGTCCTGACAATGAACAGGCATAAGGAAATTAACAAATCCTTGTAGTCAGAGAATAAATCCTTGATGAGATGTCAGTCTGTTACAGTATTCATACAACACACACACACACACACACACACACACACACACAGAGACACACACACACACACACACACACACACACACACACACACACACACACACACACACACAAAGACTACAAATTCAACTTCCCGGCAAGATTATGGGGTGTTGGAAGAAAATACAGCAAACTCCTGATAGTCAGAAGGATATGCAGATTCTATAAAGAAGCCTCCTTCCCTAAAATGGAAGCCTCAGCATCAAGTACTATACCTTTGTGTCACCCATGAAGCACTTTATCAGACTTAAAGACTCAAACTTATCTTTTGGTATAACCATTTTATATCTGCCCAACACACACTTCTTATGACCTTACTATTAAATGATTAATATCAAAAATAATCAATAAATGATTTCTTAAATATTCTATCAACTGTCTGGTGACATAAATGGATAAAGTGAAAGAATAGTAAATAAACCTTAAGTTGGTATCTATCTGGCCAATAGTAAAATTTCCTGACTGCTTCAGGTTCCAAAATTGGCTCACCTTTTCTTTGTCACTAGCCACAAACAGACCTACAAAGCACAACACATAGTCTTGAACCTTTGATACTGACCACCTGCATTCAGGGCACTCAGAAATTATCACAGTCACTTTACTTACATGCATGTCCAGGAGTTCCTTCTCAGTTGTGTTCTGCTGATCTTTAAGATGCTTGACTTTTAATTCCAGAGATGATAAGGCTGTTTTTAGTTTGTTCTGTGGATATTAAATAAATACATGAATTAATACATACATACATGCATATACAATTTAAATTAATTAAATAACTAAATAAAAATGCTGGCTGTTAAAATGTTTACATATATTTGGAGAGTAATACACCAAACTGACTAATAAATCTACTAACTTTTCTTGGAAAGAAATGCAAAAATGGACAAGCATACAGATACTTTTCAAAACCACTAGTGACAGATATCCCATGCTGTCAAAACCATGAGTTCAAACTTTACCTCCTTGATTACACACATAGTAAAAACATTTTCCAATAATAGGAAATAAGAATAAAAGAAAAAAAACATGAATAATAATAGTAAACACAAATATGCATATAAATTATAAAAATTGATTTATACACTTTCCATCTTCTTTTGTCGAATAAAGTTTCTTATTCTATCAAAAAGGAAGGAGGGAAAACTCATGATGGGATGGAAACAGCCAGTCCTCAAGTTATATAATGCTATTATTCAATCATAGGAAGTTACTAGGCTACTGGGTCTGAGGACCTTATAAGCCTAGCCAAGAGTTTAGTCCATGTTTAGACAAGTCTGCACCCAGAGCCCCTGCCCAGCAGGGACACAGTTGGAAACCCAGGGGTGTATTTTCCATTTCTCATCCAGTTATCCAGGTTGCGCTTAAAAAGGGATAATGAGGTATGCTGCTTGACATGGAGAGGGAGTCTATTCCACAGATGGAGGAGTCTCTGGGACACAAATCTGTCCCGCCAACAAGTTCTACTGATATCACAGACCAGGTTGAGGTCGTACATATGGGTTGCTCAAGTGCAGCTTGACTTGCGGATATGCAGCAGTCCCATCAAGGCGGGGTCCAAGATTGCTTTGTATGCCAGTCACACATCACCTCTGAGGAGTTTGCATGAAACTGAGTAGAGGGACAGGACTTTTTGCCAATCTGTGTAGAGTAGGTGTTTGAGGCCCTAGATTCCCCTGGTGAGGAACCTCTGTGGTCTCCCCCAGCTGCTGCATGTGCTTTGTGATGTACATGCCAAAGGGGACATTGTACTCAATAATTGGTATTATAAGGGAAAAAATACAGGGATGTTATGACCTCTTTGTCCCTGGATGAGATACTCTTACTTAAGAGGTGGGAGATTTAGAAAGCTTTCCGTACAACAAAAGCAACATGGTGGTCAAAAGTTACGTTGCTATCAACCTGGGTGCCCAAATCCCTCACTACTGATTGTGTACTTAGGACATTGCCACTAATGTGATAACGTGTGTGTGGATGTCACTCTCCCCAAAGGGGATAATGATGATGCATTTTTTGGCATTCAGCTTGGGGCCACATTTCTGGCACCAGTCATTTGTTTGTGGGAAACCCTTATGGAGGGCATCCACATCACTTGGGGACTTTATGACTGCTGGTCAGCCATAGCGCACTGGTTTCAGCTGCACCTCAGAGAAGTATATGCCGAATAACAGATGCCCCAAGACTGATCCCTGGGGTACTCTGCTCATTATGAGTCTACTGCTTGAGGTGGCTTCTCCTATTTTGATTAGGTGGGTTCTATCAGTGAGCCAGTTTGCTACCCATCTGGTAACATATGGATTGATGCCTAGTTGAGAGAGTTTATCTACTATGCCCAAGTGAGGAATAGTGTCGAAGGCTTTGGCCAGGTCAAGGTAGGCAGTGTACACAGTGTTCCCCTAATCCATGGCTTTGGTGACTATCTCAAAAAAGTCAACCAGATTCAACAGACATGACCACCCCTTGACAAAGCCAAATTGTGTAGGGTCAAGTGTATGGAGGTTGCCAATGTCCCTGTTAATGAAGTCCATGGTAATCCGTTCCATGGCCTTGCAGATCAGGCTAGTTAGGCTGATGAGTCTATAATTTCCTGGATCGGTGGATGCTAAGTGTACAGAATTTGTCAGCATGTAAATAAATATGGGGAAACACTGCATTACCACATCTAATTGGTTCTAAAAGATAACTAAACTCTCTGCCTTCCTAATACATAATAGTAACAAGTTCCAGAACCTCCCAGCCATATAATGGACAGTTTTCCTTTTTAGGCTTGAGTTACAGTCTGATAACATAACAGTGCATGGACTATCCTCATACAGACGTGCTGTAAAAAATCATCCCCCATATGGAATATTTGATTAATTTTTGTAGCATTTATAAACTAGGAGCATCTTCCCTCTAAATCGGCTGGTAGCCTATGAATAGAGACAGTTCAACAGAGTACATGTTCCTTATTCTCACCCTGTATACTCAGTCCTCTAAACATTTACTAATGTAGTTGTAAATTCACAGAGATTACATTGGTTTACAGAGTCAAAATCCTGGACCTACCCAAGTGCATATAACCCTTTATCAATCAGATTCAAGCAAAAGCCAATACGATTAGTCAAACAGTGTTGTTCCATTTATTTATTTATTTAAATTTGTTGACCGGGAGTGTCCGACTGGACGTAGGTCCATTTTCAGTGGAGGCCCAGGGAGAAAAGCTCCACAGTTAAAATAAACAGACAGTATTTACATTGGATTACATAGTGATTAACAATTTACATAGCAATTACTTACAACATATTTACAGATGAAGAACATAGTACATCAGTAGACAACTAGAATCTTTATCTGTGAAGTGCATACCAGACATTAACAAATGTTACAAGAAGAAGAAGTTTGTGCTGTATAAAAAGTACTGGCTTATGAGCATCTGTGCTTGCTATAATCAAGGTAGTTAGTGGAGTGGAAAGAAAGGTAGTGGTTGGACGGGGTGGATGATATTAGAGTGGGAGTTGCAAGAGCATAGCTAGCATGTTTTTAGTTGCACTTTTAGTAAAGTTTTGAAGTGGGTGCATGATGGTACGGAGGTAATTGTGGGTGGGAGTGAGTTCCATAATTTGGCTATGGCGCAAGAGAATAGTGCTTCACCAGCAGAGTTATTGGCTTTAGTGATCTGCAAGTGATTTTTGCTGCTGGATCTTAGTGGTCTGGTAGTGCGATAGGGTTGGAGTAGATTCTGGAGGGATGGGACATTTAGTGGATGGTTTACTAGTTTGTGGGCGAGTGAGAGTTGATACCACTGAAGGAGGTCAGGGAGTTCAAGCCAGCCTAGTTCAGCAAGTGAGAGACAGTGGTGACTACGGTAGGATGCCCCTGTGGCGAATTTGGCGATTTTGTTGTAGCAGGTCTCTAGCTTGTTTAGATCACATTGCCTTAGGTTGGTATATATTGGAGAGGCATAAAGTAGGGTGGAGATAAGGTGGGAATTTGCTATTGAAATCTTTGTTGCTTTGGTGAGAAAGTGCTTATTTCTGTATAACGCTCCTAGTTTTTTGTGGACTTTTTTTATAGTCATGGATATGTGAATGTCAAATTTTAGTTTATTGTCTATTTCCACTCCTAGCAATTTGGTGTGTTCAGTTGGGTATATAGTGGTGTTGTCTTTTGCTGTGATGTTAAAGTGAGAGTTGTTTTGAGTATGTTTGGTGGGTTGGAAGATGAGTAGTTTAGTTTTGTTTGGGTTGAGTATTAATCGGGCATCGGATAACCATGTTTCAACACAGGAAAAGGCTTCCTGTGTGACTTTTTGCAGTTTTGGTAGGGACTGGGCTGAGCAGATGATGGTCGAGTCATCTGCGTATTGTATGAGTGTGCCATGTCTGGTGGCAGAGGCTAGATTATTGGTGTAAACAGAGAAGAGTAGGGGTCCAAGGATGGAGCCTTGGGGAACCCCTATGGAGACAGGTAGTTGGGGAGATGTGTCATTCTGCCATACAATGGATTGTTGGCGGTCAGACAGGTAACTATGAAACCAGTTGGTGACCGATTGTGAGAAGGATAGGTTATTGAGGACAGAGATAAGTTGTTTGTGTGGGACCATGTCAAATGCTTTAGATAGGTCTAGGAAAGTAGCAGAGGAGAGATAGCCATTGTTTTTATGCTGAAGGATAGTGTTAGTAAAGGAGAGTAAGGCAGTGGTGGTGCTATGGTTTGGTCGGAAACCATGCTGAGTACTGGAAAGGAGGTTGTTAGTAAGGAGGTAGTCTGAGACCTAAGAGTGTATGCATCTCTCTAGTATTTTGGAGAGTGGAGAGAGAATAGCTATGGGGCAGTAATTGGTGAGTTCTGTGGAGGGTCCGCCTTTGTGGAGGGGAATTATATGTGATACTTTCCACAGTGTGGCAACATAACTTTCTGACAGAGATCGGTTAATCAAGATGGATACTGGATAAGCCAGAGCATCAGCTGCGATTTGTAGGTATTCACTTGGGAGGCTGTCTGCTGCTAATTTGGTGGGTTTAAGTTTAGTTAAGAGTTTATGTTGGAGGTAGGTACAGGAGAAAAAGAGAAGGCAGTGGGGAGATTACTAGTTGAAGGTGTGGGTTGGAGGGGAGGGGGGTTATGTTGTTTAGCTAGTGATAGTATGGTTTGGGTGAAGTGTGTGTTGAATGAGGTAGCAATATTTTCTGAGGAGTGAGGGATGTTAGGAGGGGTACTGACTTTACCTGGGTGGAGGATGAAGTTTATGGAGGACTAGAATTGTTTGGGGCTGTGTTGTGAGGAGTCTAGGGCAGACTGGTAGTATTGGGATTTGTCCTGTTTTATTAGCTTTTTGTCTCTATTGCGTAGTTCTAGGAATTTCTGTCTAGCTGAGGGGGTTTTGGTTTTGCGCAAGTGCTCCCAGGCTTTATCCCTGTTTTTCATTTCTGACTTAGTGGTTTTCTGTAGCCATGGGGAGGGTTGTGCTTTGGTTCTGGAGAATCTTATGGGGGCATGGTAATTAAGGATGTTCAGGAAGGTAGTATTAAAAAATTCAACTGCATCATCTAGACTGAGGTACTTTAGAGGATGCCAGTTACATTCTTTGAGGGATGAGATGAATGCAAGTGGGTTAAGTTTAGTTTTTTACGTATTTGATGGTAGATGACAGGTTTAGCTTGGTATAGGTATTTTTTGAGTAGGAATGTTGGGGAGTGATCACTGAGGCTATCTGATAAGCAGCCTGTTATATATGACTGGGGGCTCTTACTGACTAGTATCCAATCCAGGGTAGTGTGCTTGGTGGAGTTTTTATTTATCCTGGTTGGTGACTGGACTAGTTGAGTGAAGCCATGAAGCTGTACATGATGGGTTGGATTGTTGCCAGAACAGGATTGCCAGTCAATATTGAAATCACCTAAGATGATAGTTTCTTGGGGAGATGGTGGGTAGACCAGCTGAGGAGGTTTTCTAGGGGAGGGATGTTTTGGCCAGGTGGGAAGTAGCATCCAATTATGTTGATGGTTTTGTTCTGGTTAATTTTGAGGTTGGTATATATTATTTCTTCATTGCCTATTTGTGGAGCTGATGATTTTAAGATCTGGATGTTTAGATGCTGTTTAAATATTATAGCTACACCACCTCCTTTTTTGTTTAGCCGGTCTACTCTTAGTATGCCGTAACCTGTAGGGAGTATTTGCTCACTGGTAATGCAAGGTTTTAGCCAGGTTTCTGTCAGGATGACTATATCTGGGGAGTACAAGTCTATGGTGGCATGGAGTTCATGGACTTTGTTGGATATACTTCTAATATTTAGGCATAGTAGAAGGAAGTCACTTGGCTTTCTATTGGCATAATATGGGAGAAGTTGTGGTTTCTAGTCTGATTATGAAGACTGGGGTTGGAGATGGTAGGGCCAGGATTGGGGTGGATGTCTCCACTTAGGGCTAGTTTTGATAAGCATGAGATTATTAGTTTTCTCAGTTTTTGAATATGTTTGTTTATAAGGGAAACTTTATGATTGTGCTCTGTGGGTAATAGGTATGGTGTGAGGGTTACTATGTTAAGTTGTAGGGATGCTTTATGTTTGAGTAATATAGTTGGTAGAATATGTGGGGGTGCATAGGGATGGTTCTTGAGCTGATGGGAAGGGAGCTGAGTGTGGGTGAGACATGAGTGGTGGTGTGAGTAGTAGTACAGTGGTAGTGGTTGAGTGGGGGAATGATGGAGCTTTGGTAGGATGTAAGATATACAAGGAGAGTGCATGCAGTGAGCATAGGAAAGGTATGCTTGTACATGTTAGTTGAGGAGGTGTGATAGTAGTGGGAAGATGGAGGAGGTAGTGTTGGGTTAGTGCTGTGGTTGGCTATTAGAAAGACGGGAGGGGTTTGAGTGCAATAAAGGTGGGACCACCGGGGGCGGGAGGGAATAGGGGGCAGGGTGGGGAGTGAAGCGGGTAGAGACCCTGTTAGTTGCTCGTATGAGGGGCTGGAAACAATCACAAAGCAAAGACAAGTATGTGTTAAGAAACAATCACAATTGACCAAGGATATCATTGACCATAAATCCATGCTGGTCAACATCTAAATCTTGTTTTGCCTCCCTGAGCAATTTCTGTATTAGTATATTTTCAAAACATTAATCAATTATACTGGAAAGGCTTAGGGATGATAAGGGTAATTACTGCAACATGGTGGACAGTTATGTATAGGTGTCACAAATGATTCTATACATACAGGAGGTACAAACGCTGCTTGAACCCTTTAAAAATTACTTTACTCAAGAAAAGGACATTTAACCCATCAGGTCCTGTTGAGAAGTTATCCTTAATTGTTGTTGTTGCTTTCTGCCCATCTCTGTACAAAACTTGATATTCATTTTTCTGTAACGTGATCCTATCTTTGCCATGTGCTGAGATTTCAAGTCTCACAAAAAAAAAATATATACTGAATTCCTCACCCAATATGCTGTGGTCAGAAATCGTTATAATGTTAACCTTCACATCCTCGCACAGTATGCTGTGGTCAGAAATAGTTACAATGTTAACTCTCACATCTTCACACAGTATGCTGTGGTCAGAAATAGTTACAATGTTAACTCTCACTTTCACTACTGATGGTACTACTTCCATGAGCATTCAAGCACACCTGAGATGTTCTTTGTAATGTTTTCCTCTGGTCTGAGAAGCACAGTTTCATAAAGCAATATTACATGCAGAAGGAGAAAATCTATATACATATGGCATATTTTCACTTTTTCCTGTACTAGATAATAGCAATCTAATGATGAATTTCAGGTAGTCATCCAATAGAGGCTGTCCCATTCAAAAATCCACAAGTCTCAGCCATTCACTTCAACAGTTTATTAAAAAACACACAGCACAAAAGATATCGGATTAAGCGCTTTCATCTCTTATCCAGAGACTTCATCAGAATCAAATACCTTTATTCTGTTGTGGGAGTTTCCCCTACAATTTGAAATATTTCCCTAATCCTTCATTTCTAAATGGCAGAGGCATGAATTTTAATTGACGAGAAGGATAGGCCCTTGTGGAACATTTCTATTAAATACTGTAGAATATAAGGTAATCTGGGCACCGTTGTGCCCATCCCCTGAGGGTGGCTCCAGGAACAGTATCTTTTCCACTTTTCAGCATAGGATTTTCTAGCACTAGGCCTCCTTGTCTCCAAAATGACATCCAGTACCTGCTTACTGACAGATGCTAGGGGAGAGCTCAAGGAATTAGCCAGGCTGCAAGGTTCAGGTTTTGAAGCGGAGGGTGCAGAATCTGGCCCGCCTGCTGGGACAGCAGGGAAGGGGTCTGAGGCAGGTGCCATGGTTATAGCAGTGTCATACTGCGCAAGAGGGAGTACCAGTGCTGGCATGGCCAGTCTGGTGCAATCACTATTGTCCTTGGCTTGTTCTGTTTGATCTTTAGTAGAACCTTCGAGAGGAGAGGCAGAGGGGGAAAAGGCATAAACCGAGAGGCTTTCCCAGGTAAAGGACAGGGCATCCACTTTCCAAGCTTGACTGTGGGGAGTTCTTGTGCAGAATTTGTTCAATTGGTAGTTCTGAGGGAAGGCGAACAGGTCTACCTCTGGAGTCCACCATTTGTTCAAGAGGTTGAATATTTTAGGTTCTAGTTTCCATTCATGTGGGTCCATGAGATTTCTGCTTAAGTCGTCTGCCAGTAAATTTAGTTTGCCTGGCAGGAATTGTGCTTGTAGGTGTACTTGGTAGCTCAAGGCTGTGTCCCACAGAGCCATAGCTAGTCTGCAGAGAGGGTATGAGTGGGTTCCCCCTGCTTGTTTATGTACCACATAACTGTGGTGTTGTCTGTCTTTAACAATAGTTGTCCTGGAAAAATATGGTCTTTGAAGGCTGTCAGAGCATTCTGTACAGCTAACATTTCTTTTTGATCGATATGCAGGTGTATCTGTCTTGGGTTCCATTTGCCCTGAATGCACTGCCCTGCCATGTGAGTCCCCCATGCATAGTCTGATGCGTCTGTTAGGATTTGGGTGGCAGGGGGTAGAGAGAAAGGGAGTCACTTGTGATAGCAGGACTCTCCCACCAGAGGAACTCTGTCTTTATACAAGGAATGATAAAAATCATTGTTTCCAGGTCCTGAGAATGTTTACACCATAGGCATTTTAGATACCATTGGAGTTTCTTCATATGCAGTCTTGCATATGGAATTAGTAGAATGCAAGAGACCATGAACCCCAGAGCTTGCAGTATTTTCCTTGCAGATAGCTGGGGTTTTGTGGTTTGCTTTCCACAGGTAAGACAATTGTTAACTTTTACTGACATCAGTTAAGAGCAAGAAAAAGGATCCCCAATGTGGTAGCTTTCTTGAAGACTTCGGGTCTGAAACTCAAAAACGAAAATTTCAGGAGTCGGACGACTGGCACTTGCGAACTATGTCTGCTTTGGGCACCGCACGGCAAGAAAGGCTGATGTAATGGCATTGGCTGCATGTTTTATACCCCTGACGACCTGATGTTAAGGAAGAAGCGACAGCGTCTGACGCAGAAATCTGAAGATTCTGGTATTCAGGCCGGTTCAGGGCTACCTGCAGGCAGACAACCCAAATGTGATGACGGCAACAGTGAAACATGAAGAACATCTGCTAGATTAAAATCTCATTAAGCTCCATGGCTAACAAATGACACTACAATTTATTAAGACAAAGCCTGGTCACTCTGGCATACCAGTAACAAATCAATCTAACCTAGATCTTTGCAAACAACTTTGCAACTAAGCTAAGTCTCAACTAAAACTCAACAAACAGTCAAACCATACTCCCACACAGTAACATCACTACAACAATCCCATGAAATTTTGGTCAACTGTAAAAAAGCTCCTTCAACCCAGAAAGTCTTCTACCCCTACCCCCTCAACCTCCTCAGAGTCTGACAGCATTGCTATGCAATTCGACACTTTCTTTACAAACTCGGTTGAATCTATTACTAATTCTCAGTTCAATACTCCACCAAATATCCCAACGTCAGCCAGCTATACCAGCAACACAGTTTCCTTCAAACCGGTTCAAATTATCACCATAAAAAAATACTCTCCAAACTAAAACCCACAACCCTTGCTGCAAACAACCTATCTTCCTAAAAATAGCTACTCTATACCACATCACCACTACTGCCCACCTAAGCTTCACTGACACCATAAGCCATTACAGAAATAATGGACAATTTGTTTCTTCCATCGTCTTAGATCTTTCTAAAGCCTTTGATACAGTTTCCCCATCAGAAACTACTCAACGAACTAAACACTCTAAAACTTAGTCCCTCTGCTCTAGTGTGGTTTCATAGTTACTTGTCTGGTTAACAGCAACCTGTCAAATGGCAACAAGAACTCTCTTCCCTCCTGCCTGTCACCTTGGGGTGTACCCCAAAGCTCTATTATAGGTCCACTACTTTTCATTATTTTCACCAAATGACTCCACTCCAATTCCTTCGGCCTCCATTGTCCAATTTGCAGAGGATTCAACTCTTATACGTGTTGCACCTTCCCTAAATCTACTTGCATCCACAACTCAAAAGTCTTTCTTATCAGTCAAATCATGGCTATCAGAATCACAACTGATTCTGAACCCTTCCAAGGCCAAACTGATGCTCTTTCACCTCAGTAAATCACACAATCCTCCTACTTCATTCCAAATACAGTCATCCACCATCATTTCTGACATATCCCACTCAAAACTACTAGGTGTGCCAATTGAAAACCTGAAATTCGACTTACACCTAGCACAGTCCACCAAGAAAACTCCTACTAAACTTGGCTCACTGGATACATTCAAGCATTTCTTTACAATTAATACTAGACAATATGTAGCCAGAACTCTCCTTCTCTCCACCTTACTTTATGCCTCTTCTGTCTTCATGAACTAAATACAACTGATCTAGCTAAGCCTGCAATCTGTTGTAATAAAGTTCGCAAAATTTGCTAACCTTCCACACAGATCTCATCACTGCTCGGCCTTACATCACCTCCGCTGACTTGAACTTCCCCATCACTTTACTTACAATTAACTTATCATTGCTCACAGACTAGTCCATCAATCTGAAAATACCCCTGCCCTTCAGTTAATGCTTCAACCCTACACTAACAATTGTTCTCTCTGATCTTCCAACAAATTCTTATTACAAGTCTCTAAATACAATAAAGTTGGAGACTCTCTCTCTACTCTAAATATGTCTCCAAAATATGGAATATTGTTCCATGGACCATTATATCAAATCCCAACTTAACGCACTTCAAAAAGCTCCTTAGCGCACTTCAAAAAGCTCCTAAAAGGCTCCATGTGCAACAACTCATTCTGCTCATGTTCTTCTCCTGGATAATCCCTTCGCACTTTCTCTACTCTTACTTTTAATCTCAACATACATATCTAACCTGCACTGATTACTTATCCTCATATTTTTCCCTATATATCTCTCTACTTATCCTTGTCATTTCTCCCTAACTTTATACCTTCTAGTTCCTTATAACCCGATTTGCCTGGTCTATTACACTAAATCGCCTCCAATTTTCTCCTCCCTCACTCCTATCTCCTTCTCTCCTCAGCTCACTTCTTCTTTACCGACTCTTCCCCTCCTCTCCCCTCAGTACTCTCTACTTATCTGCTGTCTCTATAATGCATTCTTTTGTAATACTTCTAACTTTGACAAACTTGCCTCTCCTCTTGCTTTTTTCTCTCTTATAATTTAGTTCACTAGATTAAAACATGTGCAAATTGTATTCCTATACTATTTTTGGGGCTTTGTTTTACATCACTGTTTGAATCTCTGCAACTCTATGTACAGCTACGGGGTCTATATTAGTTTGCCAAAAGCTTATTATGGCGAACACCTATTCATCGATCCCTAATCAGCGAAAATCACTTCAGCAATTCGCTGAATTTACTAAGGGCAAGGAAATAACTTGCCACAGTACAACACACCAACATCTAGGTGAATAAAACCCACCCAAGTGGCTTACCTCACAGACACAGAATACGGGGGGGGGGATTGGTTGGGCTTAAAATGGCTCAAAAAAGTGACTACCTAGTACTTGCCTATGAACCTATATCACATGGTTTAGACAACACAAATTAGTGTTTTCCTTTCTCCATTTAGTTACCATGACATTGTTCTGAGATACTGGCATTTTAGATGGTTTGTGAAAGCACACAGAGCTTACTGAATAATGTTGATCTTTCCATCAGTCTGAACTGGTATTTAAAGGAAAATTAGAAGTTATGTACTCACCATAACGTTCCATCTGAGTAGGTGTATTCATTTGTCTGCAACCTGTGGGTTATGGATCCGATATCGGATCCGAACTGGCATGGTTTTCCAGCTATGGATCCAAGCTCTCAGCTCCTCCCCTCACCCATAATGCCCTGCTCTACCCTCATGACCTCAGATCGAGTTTGCCAAAGCAACAACACCCTAAAAAGGGTAACATGGAATATGCAGGAAACTGAAAGGCCAGGGGGATAGGAGGGCGGGATGGTTGCAGACAAATGAATACACCTACTCAGATGGAACGTTATGGTGAGTACATAACTTCTAAATCTGAAGTAGGATATTCATTGTCTGCAACCTGTGGGACAGAGTCCCCAGCTACCTGAATCTTGGGCGCCATCATGGAAGGATATTCGAGCACCGGAGCCAAAGGATGCTCTACCCTAGATGCAAGATCCAACTTATAGTGGGAAATAAGCGTATGAGATGAAGCCCACGTGGCTGCTGCACAAATATCATCTAGAGGAATCCTAGCCTTGAAGGCTGCCGAGGTAGATACTGACCGGGTTGAATGGGCATGAACACCCTCCGGTGCGGGCCTTCCTGAAGCTTGATAAGCCAATAAGATGCACTGTGAAATCCAGCGGGACAGAGAAACTTTAGAGATTGGCTTGCCCAAATTGAATTTTGCAAAGGAAATAAACAGCTGGTCGGATTGCCTATGACCAGCCGTCCTGTTCAGATAAAATCTAAGTTGCCTGTGAACATCTAGTGAATGTAGCTTATATTCACCTTTGTTTTCATATTTAGGGAAGAAAACAGGGAGGTTAATGGACTGATTGATGTTTGCTTCAGAAGCGACTTTAGGAAGAAAGGATGGGTTGGTCCTGAGGTAGACACGGTCCGGATGAAATACCAAGTAAGGAGGTTTAGCTGATAATGCTTGAAGTTCAGAAACTCTCTTGGCCGATGTAATGGCTACCAAAAGGCTGTCTTGTAGGACAAGAATTTGAGATCCACCGTAGCCGCTGGCTCGAAGGAGGGGCGGTCAAGGCCTGTAGGACCAGAGAGAGGTCCCAAGGAGGAACTGCTTGTTTTATAGGGGCCTGAGAAGAAAGTACCTTTAAGAAAAATTTTACACAATTTGGCTGACATAAGAGGATTAGAGTCATGGCCAATGTGATAGTGAGAAATAGCCGCCAGTTGTACTTTGACTGTGGAACTGCTGGCACCATCGTTAAAGAGAGTGGTTAGAAAGTCAAGCACTAAAGGAAGAGGAACCGTGAAGGGATTCAGGCCTTGCCGCTCCGCCCACAAAGAAACGTTTCCACTTGCTTCGGTAAACCTTTCTAGTGGATGGTTTATGAGCTGCCACCAAAATTGCCTTAACCGGTGATGAAATAACGGGAGTCCTAATCAAGAGTGGAACTGGAGCAGCCAAGCGGTCAGCTTCAGGTTGTCCAGATTCGGAGGAGGAATGCAGGATGGATGGGATATCAGATCCGGGATGGGATCTAGAATCCAAGGAGGATTCACCGAGTGAGACCTTAGGAAGGGGAACCAGATCTGTCGAGGCCAGAGCAGACAATGAGAATCATTCTGCAACCCACCCGAGAGGCTTTCTGAAGAACTTGGAGCATCAGAGGCAAGGGTGGATAGGCATACAGAAGACCGGGTGGCCAAGCATGCACCAGAGCGTCTCTTGGGGTACCTCCGGGAGGAGGTATTAGAGCGAAAAGACTGTCGCACTTGGTGTTTGAGGGAGAAGCAACAAGATCGCATGAAGCGGTTCCCCACCGTGCGAATATGCGTTCCGCTACTTGACAATTGAGAGACCACTCCTAAGGGGTCAGAATGGTGCGACTGAGCTTGTCCGCTAGGATGTTGGACCGACCGGAATGTGCGTTGCTATTAGAAAGCGATTGGTGGAGATTGCCCATTCCCAAACTCTCATGGCTTCTCGACAAAGAGGGTAAGACCTTGTTCCCCCTTGCTTGTTGATGTACCAGACAACAGACATGTTGTCCGATTGAATGCAATTGTTCCCAAGGGAAGAAAGTCCTGAAGTGCTAGCAACGCTAAGAGCACTGCTCTCATCTCTAGAACATTGATATGCAGTAAGGTCTCTGAATCGTTCCACGTGCCTTGGGCGGTCCGGCCCGCAAAGTGCCCCCCCCACCCGAGGCGGGAGGCGTCCGTGGTCACCGTGGCGAGAGGGGGAGAAGCACAAAATGGGCGGCCTTTGTGGAGATCCGGGGAGTGGAGCCACCACAAGAGGGACCGCTTGCAAGCCTTGCTGATCGCTATGGGATGATGCATGGGGAGAACAAGGTATGACCACTGTACTAAGAGCGTCCACTGTAGAATGCGCATATTGAGCCTGGCAAGAGGAAGAAGTGCTATAGCCGATGCCATGGACCCTAGAGCCCTCAGGACCAACTCCGCTGGAACAGAACTTGAATGGAGAATGGCCCGCACCTGGAGCTGCAGATTTAGAACTCTGTCCGCAGTGAGGAAGGCTCGTAAACTCCTTGTGTCTAGCCTGGCCCCTATAAAATCTAAGAGCTGTGTGGGCCAGGTTGGATTTCTTTGTATTTATTGTGATGCCCAGAAAGGGAGCAAGATGGAGAAAGGAGTCTCGCCAATAGAAGTAGATGCCTTGTTGGGGCGGTGAAGCCAGTCGTCCAGGTAGGGAAAGACCTGCACCCCTGAAGCCTCAGGTGGGCCGCTACCACTGCTAATACTTTGGTGAACACCCTGGGGGCAGTGGTGAGACCAAAGGAAGGACCGGAACTGGTAGTGACTGGCTCCCAGCCGAGCGGAGAAACCTCCTGGGCGCCTGTCCATCAGGATGTGGTAGTACAGCGTCCTTGAGGTCTATCGAGCACATCCAGTGATTTTCTCCCAGAAGGGGAGAATAGATTGCAGAGTGACCATTGAATTTTTCTTTGGGGACTGCCAGATTCAAGAGAGAGAGGTCTAGGATTGGTCTTAGTTCCCCGTCTTTTTGGCACTAAAAGAATCTGGAGTAGAACCCTGATCCGATCTGGTCTGGGGAGCGGGCTGGATGGCTCTTTTCTTTAGCAGATGGCCAATTTCTGCCAAAGCGGCCTCCCGTTGACCGGGTGGGGCGTCTGGGAGGGACTTCAACTTTGGAAGGTAAAGGAAAGGAATGCGATATCCTCTGGATATGATTTGGAGAACCCAGCGGTCCGATGTTATGGACTCCCATGCCGCTAGGTGCCCAGCGTCTCCCGACTGCCTCCAGAGTAGAGCAGTCGGGCAACCCTCAGGGTTGCTCTTGCGGGCCGTTCAGAGAAAGGTTCCCTGGACCCGAAGTTTCTGGGAGCCCCTCTGCCTCTAGGGCGGCGTCCTCCCTGTCCTCCTCTGCCACGGAAGGACTGGTTGTCCGGAGCAGGCTGGGACTGCTGCGACTTCGGAACCACATCTTCTTCTGACCCTTTTGGTTCCTAGAATAGGGCCTCTGGGGTGCAGAGAAGCGGATTCGACGGCAGACAGCGTCTTCCCGTCCTTTTAAGCTCTGGGTCAGCGTCTCGCGAGCGGTCTTGCCAAACAGAGCAGAACCATCAAAGGGGTGTTCGCAAGCGGCGCTTTGAAGGGCTCAGAAAAATCGCAGTGACGGAGCCAGGCCTGGCGTCTAGTGACCAGTCCTGTCCCGCAGCTCTAGCGGCGCCTTCCGTTGCATGGGAGAGTAGCCGCATAAGTATTAGTAACTGACCTAAGAGTGGCCATACGGGTGGAGTGCAGAACTCTGTCCTCCTCCGAAATGGACTCGAGGGATGCAGCGTATTCTTTAATAAGATCTCGCTGCATCCTAATGACATGTGCCAAATAGTTCAGCGCCCTTACGAGAAGGTCGCGAACTAAACATCCGCTTCCCCAAGCGGTCCATCATCGAGACTCCTTGCTCGGTGGGTGGACTGAGGACTCTCCTGAGCCAGTTCCCTCTTTGTGGCGCCGCCCGTCAACATGGCATCTACGGAGGCCCCTTACTCCAATGGGCCCGGTCGGATGGCGGACTAAGGATCCTATCCGGTCTCTTGGGAATTGGCTCCACGGTGTCCGGTTCCTTCCACGCCCTGGTGGTAATAAGGTCCACCAGGGGTCGGCAGGGGACACCCAAGAGGTAAACGGGCCCGCTTCAAATGCCTCCAAGAACACGGACTCGTCCGAGGAAGACTTGGGGCAGACCACCCTTATACGGAGCATTTCCATGATGTCTCCAAATGAGACATCCTCGGGGTGACCGTGGGGAGCCTTCCCTTCCTCCAAGTCCGTGTCTTCTGTGAGAGACTCGGGAGTCAATGTGCCTCCTTTTGCGTATGCTTGCGAGGACATCCTCTGGGGGCTGTCAGAGGAGTCCTCGCAAGCAGCAATTTGCTCCATAGGAGCAACTTGGGGCACAGAAGCGGGCTGTCCCAGGGGCGGATGGTGGAAGCCTGGCCCAGTGCAGAGGGAGCGGGGCGGAGCGGAACAAGTGCCGGGGTCCGGAGACCCTCAACAGAGCCCTCTCCACTACATCAAAAGCCGAAGGAGCCGACCTCGACCAAAGGATCCGACAATCGGCTCCCCTCGGATCGAAGAGTGGACCGGGGCGGCGCCAGCGCTTCGGATCCGAAGGGACAGTGCGCTCCGACACAGGCGGCGCCGAAGGAGCACTGATCCCCGGATCCGAGGCTCGGATCCAGGCTCCGGAGGTCGGATCCGGCGCACTCGAGGGCAGGGTCGGATCCGGTACCAAGTACTATCGGCGCCGACCCACCCCGGCTCGAAGCTGCTCGGCTCCAGCTGCTCCGAACCCGGATAGCGGGTCGGAGAAGGAGCAATAGGCTTAAAAGGGTGTTGAGCTCCCCAGAGGAAGGCAAACACTCCCATCTGCATCTGGGCCTGGATGAACCTTCTCATCATCCGGTCCAGATCAGCATCAGAAAGGCTATATGTAGATCTCGGCGAGGCTACCGAGGTAGGCCTGGAGTGCCTCCTCAATAGCCTCGGCGGAGATCGGGTCTCCTCCTCCTCAGGACCCGGTGAAAAGCACACAGGGGACGGGCGAGAAGGAGGAGACCGAGCCGACACGGCCGGGAGAAGCCAGCTTGGCTGGCGGGGCCGAAACAGAGGTCTCGGCCCGCCGCTTGTGGTGCTTCTCCCTCCGGTCCTTTTTCTAGCATCCCTCTCCTCTCCAGAAGCGGGAGGTTGAGTCCCAGGAGCAGGAGGGTGCCACAGGGGAACAACCGTAGCCACAGTTGTTCCCGAAGGAGCGGAGGCGGAGCCGAGTCTGGCGGTAAAAGACCCGCCAAGACAAGCTTGGACCTCCGCTCCCTCAGTGCCCTGGGGTTGAACCCTGCACAAATGGAGCAACCAGATGTGAGGTGTTCAACCCGAGACACTAACACCGCGTGTGGCCATCAGCCGGTGAGAGCTTATGCCCACACTCGCCGCATTTTGAAAAAATAGATTTGGGCTGATCAGCCATTCAAATCTATAAAGCTACTAAAAGTAACTTAAACAAATACAGACACACAGGCCCAACACACACACTCGCAACAGCGAGGGAGGAAAAAAATTACTTAAATTAACTCTAAATAAAACTATCAAAGAGGGAAACCTAAACTTTCACACAGAAATACACAAAAAACTTTAAATTTTCTGATTTAACAGGTAAGAAATAACCACTTAGCTGAGAGCTATGAATACAAATCCAGTCACCAGCGCGGCAAACGAGATCTGAGGTCATGAGGGTAGAGCAGGGCATTATGGGTGAGGGGAGGAGCTGAGAGCTTGGATCCATAGCTGGAAAACCATGCCGGTTCGGATCCGATATCGGATCCATAACCCACAGGTTGCAGACAAATGAATATCCTACTTCAGATCTCCACCTTCTCCTACATTTTAACTCAACTCTTGGGTTGATTTCTTTCTCCCTACAACTTGGTTTCAGTAATGTGTAGGTACCAGAAACCTGCTTGCACTTTATACAACGTTTATTTGCTTGCCTTGGAGTCAAAGTAAAGGAAAGACCACCCACTTTTTTAAACTTAACTTCTCCCAAAATTTGCAGAGCAATTTGTCTATGCCTGCATGACATACCACAGACATGGAAAAATCTGCAGTGTACCCTGTCAGGTACTGCTAAAAATCTTATACGGGTAATTAGTCCTACCAATGTCAGGAGCTCAGAAGTGTGAAACTGCTTTCCATCATCTTTCTGCAGACAGGAAGAGAACTTGACACACTGATTCACAGTTGCTTCCAATGTAGCCATGCCTTTTTAATAGCAAAAGGGAGGAAATAGATCAGTCAATGGTTCAAAGGCTTTTGTTACCTCTCTTGAAAAATTAAGCATCACAGTCTTGAAATGCTATGCTTTACACTTTAAATGTTTGTTGCTTATACTACTTTCCATTTTAAAGGAGAACCACATCCACAGACTCAAAAAACATGTTTATTTCATCATAGTTTAAGGTTTCCTACATTTTAACACCATTCTGGAACTATTTACAGTTTTTTAAATATTTGTATACATAATTTCTGAGTCTGACGCATGGAGTCTGGCATCTTGAAGCAATTCTAATTGTTTAGTCTGCCTCCAGGTATCCCAAAATGCATTGCTGTCTGCCTCCAGGTATTCCACAATGCAATGCTGTCTATAAACATTACATCACGCAGGCCTCTTTCTTCCTAAAGCTCCTGTCACTGCATTGATTTTACATGTATACAATGCTGTCATTCAGCAAGTTTTATGTAACATTTTGTGTGGTTCAATGACTACTTATAGGTTCATAGGTAGGTACTAGGCTATCGGCCCAAGGGTCTAAGTAAGCCTAGCCAACAAAGTTCCCCAGCTTACGCCAACCCACGAAATTTAATTTCCTGTACCTCTGTGGAGCAGAGCCATAGAAGTGATCCCCGGGGTGTATTTCCTATTTCTCATCCACTCATCAAGATTTCTCTTGAAGAGTGTTAATGAGGAAATTTGCTTGACATAGGTAGCTTGTTCCAGAGTATGGGAAGTCTCTGGGACAGGAATCTATCCCTCCAGCATGCCCTGTTTATTGTGGTGACAAGGTTTAGGTCCCTAGAGCGTGTAGCTCGGAGGGATTGGGATTTCTTTAGGTGTAGCATGTCCAACAGCTCTTGGTTTGACATAGCTTTATATGTTAGGCAGAGATCACCTCAGAGTAGGCGATATGCTACAGAATAAAACTGGAGTTTTTTGAGACTATCAGTGTAGGGCATCTGTTTCAGGCCAGTAATTCTCTTTTGTGAGGTACTTCTGTGGCTTTTCCAGCTGCTGCAGATGTCTTGTGAGGTACATTCCAAAAGGGGCGTTGTACTCTATAATGAGTCTAATGAGTGTCGAGTAGAGGGGAACAATCTTTTTTCCTGGATGAGAACCCTTTCGTGATGAAGTATGCCATGTAGAAGGATTTCCTGACTACTGTGGCACTGTGATTATCAAAGGAGAGACTACTGTCCACCTGGATTCCCAAGGTCTCTTTATCACACATTCTTTGTTAAAAAGACTGCTGCCTATGTGGTAGTTCATGGGTACAGAGTTTTTACCAAAGGAGATAGCAATGCACTTTTTGGCATTGCGCTTGAGGCCATGGCTCTGACACCAGGCATCTGTCTCAGTGAGGTCCTTCTGTAGGATGTCCACATCATTTGGGGACTCTACTATAGCTCCTAGTTTGCAGTCATCTGCGCACTTTGCTAGCCAGAGACCTTCTGTGCTTGGTGTTTACTTCTCTGAAGTACAGGCTAACAGGAGAGGTCCCAAGACTGAACCCTGTGGTACTCCACTTGTCACTGGTTTGAAGTCAGATTTGGAGTCTGCGACTTTTACAGTGTGGGTTCTGTCAGTGAGGCAGTTGGCAACCCATCTTGTGACATAGGGATTTATACCTAGTTTAGTGAGTTTAGCTATAATTCCAGAATAGGGGATGGTGTTGAAAGCTTTGGCGAGGTCAAGATAGGCTGTGTAAACCACCTTACCCTAGCCTACGGTTTTGGTGACTGCCTCAAAAGAAGTCGACCAGGCTCAGGAGGCAAGATCTGTCTTTCACAAACCAAAACTGGGTGGGATCCAGAGTTTGGAGGTTACCAATGTCTTTGTTTATGAATTCCATGATAATACAATCCATGGCCTTGGAGACCAGGCTAGTCAGGCTAATAGGGCGATAGTTCCCAAGATCAGTGGTCCCCCCCCCCAATTGTTGCTGTGCGCCATTCAGTGGGCACAAAGCCTGACGTGAGGCTATGATTGAACATGGCGCTTAGGTGGGCAGCCAGTTCATTCTGAAGCTCATATAAAACGCAGCCTGGAATGTTGCCCAGTCCCATGGATGCTGCATTTTTGGCTTTAGAGAGTGCTGCTTTTACCTGTGAAGTTGTGATTACAGGGACTCTGCATTCTTCCTGTATAGATATGGGCCCTTTAGGGGGGGGGGGGGTAAAGTTAGCACTGAACCTATCTGCCAGGATGTTGGCAATATCAGTTGGTTCTGTAATTTTTGTGCCATTGTGCTGTAACTCAGAGCAGATCTGGGTGTTGCCATTGAGATTCTTGACATAGCTATAGAATGATTTGTGGTTGTCCTTAGAATCTGTGGCAATCTTGTTTTCATAGCTAGCTTTGGAGGATCGTATAAGGGATCTCAGCTTCTTGCGGAGGCCGACCAGGAAGCTCCTCCACTCATGGGATTTTACTCTCTTTTGCAACAATTTCTTCCTTCTGTTGTATAATTTGTTTATGGCAGGGGACCACCAGATTGGCTTTCTTTTTTTTGGAGGATAGCGTCTTGGTTCTGTTTGGGACAGCACGATCCATGCACTCGTGTAAGTGCTTATAGAGTGCATTTGTGTAGGATTCAGCAGTCGTAACTGTATTGTCCATCTGCATGGGTGTCATGAAGTTCACCACTTCTGTCTTAAGAAGCACGAAGTTGGCTTTGGAGAAATTTTTTACCATGGTTTCCTTAATGGGGGGGTGGGGGCTGGATGTGGATATCTAGGGTGATTAGCTTATGGTCGGGTCTGACCAACGAGGAGTTGACTTCAGGTGTGGAACACCGGTCACTCATGTTGGTAATGACTAGGTCTAGGATATTGTTGCCCCTGGTGGGGGTGTGGATAATTTGATCCAGGGCATTGAAATGTATGAATTCCAGAAAGCATTGAGTGAAGGAGCTGGTACATGAGTAGTTTTCCCAGTTAATGTTGGGGTAGTTGAAATCGCCCAATATTATGGTATTTGGTTGAACCCTAATATTTTCCAGTATATCAAGAAAAAAGGAGTGGGAATCCTGGGGCATGGTGGGAGATCTGTAGCAAGCTACAATTTGGATTGCAGTTTTGCCCAGAGTTAGTTGCACTTGATAACATCAGCTGCATTAGGCTGAGCAACTAGCCTGGAGGTGTGGATATCCTTAATGAATATGGACACACCTCCACCTTTAGTGCTCCGGTCCAGGTTAGATGGCCGAAAAGTGTGGTACGAGTTATAGCCTGGTAATGCAGGGGTGCTCTCTGGAGCCTTGAACCAGGTCTCAGTCACTGCACAGACATCAATGTTCTCCATTTTAAGAAGTGCCTCAAGTGAGAGCAGTTTGAGATTTAGACTTCTAGCATTGAGTAGCATTACCCTCAGTTTTTACTTGCCTGTTCCTGTTATGGTGGACAATTTGTCATTTGAACCTTGCCTAAAATGGCACTATAGGGGCGGCAAGATCCTTTGCCAGTATCCGGAATCCCAGGGTGATGGGTGCAGGCCATCTCTGGCAAAGCATCGTGGTCTGTCGACCATGTCGTCCCAGGCAGACAGCTACTGGATCCCCTTAGAATGACACCAGAAGCTTAGCCAATTGCTGAAGTCAATCATTTTGTCCTTGTACTGTGGTATCATTCTGGGCGATGGCAGAATGCTACTCAGGGCTAGGGTCATACCTGCCTGGGCTACAAGATTGGAGAGCTCCTCCATGTCTCTTTTCATGTAGTCCAGAGAAGTACGTCTCAGGTCATTCACACCAACATGGACAATGACAGTAGTATTTGTACTTGTTGTGGAGTGACCTGAGTGCGAGGGTTATGTGGTGGATCCTGGAACCCAACAGGCACCTGACAGTGACCTTCTCCTTGTTTAGCCTGGTGAGTGGGACATCAGTGTGCCTGACTACAGAGTCACCTATGACTAGTGTGTTGGGTACGTTGTTTTGCCTTATGGGTTGTGGTTGAGTGCCACACTGAGTCTGTGGGCTATGTGTCATTTGGCTTGTGTTGGTGGTGGGAGGTTGCTTGTGTTTCTTCTTTGGAGGTCTCCGTTGTTTGAGCAGATTATTATTGAGAGCCTATGCGAATATTTTTGTGTTTCTATGTGTGGATTTTGGTGGTGTAGGTTTAGTGGGACTATGTGATGAGTGTGGTGTGGTGCAAGTGTTTACCTTCTCCTCTTGACAGTCAAGTTCAGTCTTGGTTGGAGAGAGCTTTACCACCAGTTTGGCTAGACAAGTGCATCTCTCACAGGTTGTAGTTTTGGGTGGTAGGAGGAGAGGGTTGTCTGTGTACATGAGGCAATTGCTACACTGCCCCAAGATGCCCAGATTTATCAGACAGACAGGAGAGAATACTGGGAGCTGACCCTTGAACATGCCTGAATAAAAAAAATATTTTCCTCTAGACAAGTAAGAAAAGTGAGTACAAGAGCTGTTTTTCTCTAAGCAAGTGAGGACAGTAAGTTAAAACACAAACAGTACAAATGCCACAGAACAGACTTTCAAAGTGCTTTTTACTGCTGCTTCTTTTTAGAATGGCTAAACTGCATTTATTTGTGAAGTCTGAATTGTACTACTTTGACTCCTCTCCCATCCCCCTTCACACCTAACTTCCCTAGTTGTCAAAGTGCTAAGCATAATTTGAGCTGTTACCTGCTGTGATGGACAGCTCAGAGAAGGAGACTTGACTCATGTACTGTTGTCTTGTTCTAGACTTTACCTTCTGTATGGGCATGGGAAAGACCAGGGAGCTGTGACATCACAGCAGAAGTGGGTTTTTACGACAGCCATGGTGATGGCAGTTTGGGGAGGGAATTGTCCAGAAAACTACCTGCATTAATTGGCCTTGATGACATCAATGAATTGGAGACAGCAGCAAGCTTTAACAGGGTGAAAGTGAAACAACCACAATACAGTAAGGTACTGCTCTAGTGGAGAGAAGCAGTCTATTTAAAATATTTTAAATGCTATACTGTTTATTCACAGTAGGAACAGTAAATAGGGAGAAAAAGGACATAGACTTTCAGCATTTAATAACAGAATCTTGTTGTTGTCCTTTAAGATACCTTAAATGGAGTATCAAAGATGTTGGTGACATTTAGAGAAACATCAGAAAATATTTTTTCTTTTAATTCTTGTAAAGTAGCAACTCATTTATCATAGTCAAAATGTTCAGTACCGCACAAGCGACCCATTTTTTATTCAAACCAACAGAAGTGATTTATTTATTAAAACAAACTTTAAATACGCAGCATATACAATTTTACAAATCAATAAGCGCTTTAATTTCTTATTCTAAATTATAAGAAACTTCATCAGATAAATATCAGCCTTGATTCATTCATCTCTTTATAAAGTAACATAAAAAGGGATGTCATTATAGAACAGTTACACCCTCCCAAAAAGAACCAATCAACTTCATCTAAACCATGTCCTAGCTCCCACCAATTAAGCATGTTCAGTAGTTATTCACTACATACTCGTATAATCAATTAAACTTAGAAGATACCTTTCTGTGTACTCAAATAAAACTTTAAAGTCAATTGTGTAATCATATTGCACCTACCTTCTCAGGGCTTTCAATTTAAAAATACTTGTTAGATATGTTTTTGTTTAAACATGGACAATTCCACACATTCAAGCAAATCTGCCAGGCAAGTTCAGACATTTCTAATAACAACGGCCAAGCCCACCCCTTCACTTACTTCTAGAGCTGCCAAAATTACGAACTTATATGTATGCCCTTCAAATTCACTATAGCGTTTAGCGAGAGCATTCGTTTTTTTTTCAAGTCTAATGTCCCTCAAATGCTCCCAAATTCTATTTTTTAATCTCTGCTCTTCCAACATAATAACATTCAGTCTTATTACAGTAATAATAAATGGGCTGAAGCTCAGGAGTTAGAGGAAGTTTTCTTGTAATAGCAAAGAGTTGTCTAAGCTACCATTATGAGTGTTATTATGTTAGATTTTTATCTGATGAAGTTTCTTTTAATTTGTAATAAGAAACTAAAGTGCTTACCATTGATTTATAAAATGTTATATGCTACATATTTTATTTTTTTTTAACATTAAATAAATCGTTCATGTTGGGTTGAGAAAAATGGTCAGTTTCTGTGGACTGGACATAGTGTAACGTTTTGAGTTTGGTTTGGTGTTTTGGAGTTTTACATAGTCATTTATCAAAGAGGCTCGGGAGGGGACTGTCACTTCATCTTGGACTATAAAAAAATACTTTGAATAAAGGCCTGCAATTTACCTACTGTTTTTCTGGTTGCAACTGTAAACCAAGCTCTAAGACCAGGGTTGCCAAATTTCTGAATGGACAAGTAAGGACTTCATGGTAAGTGAAGACCAAAAATGTTCACTGTTTCTTATTGAACAAAAGTGGCTCCACTTTGTGATTTTTGATTGGCTTGTACAAGCCAATAAAAATCACAAAGCAAATCCTCTTCTGTTCAATGTGGAACAGCCCACTGTTTAAACAGGATTTTAAGAGGCAGTGCAGAACTCACGACTGGGCTGTTGATCTCAAGACAGTCCCGCTCAAACAGGGACAACTGCCAACCCTGTCTGTGACCCACTAAAGAAGGGCCATTAAAGAAGTAAAGCAGTCATGTTAGACCATATATAGGATGACACTGACTGACACTAATCCCATTATCTCCCAGTGGCATGGGAATACACCACTACTTCCCTATGTTTAGCATGACTTGAAATGTGATTATGGGAAAAAGAAAGGTGTAAAGAAAAACAAAATCACATTGATATGCCAAGCCCTAATATCAGCCTTCTTGTTTTACAATAGTTCAGAAAACAAAGACAGACTGAAAATCTCTGTAAGGTGGAGTTTTTCTTTAATGTTACTGCTGATGAATACAGTAATTTCTGCCAGTATATTAGCCAACTTTCCTTTCTTGGTACATTTCAGTTTTCTTCAATGCAAAAGGGTTAAAAAAAAAAGGGTTTATGGGGTTCCTATTATGTGATCGAACTTCAACAAGTTTGAAACCTATATGGTCGAAATCATATAGTCAAATTTGCTGACGTTCCAACACAAAAAAAAAAGAAAGATGCAACAGTAAACTAACTCTTGCAAGCAGGGGGGCAAGCCCCACATGCATACCCAAGTGCCCCCCACCCCCGCTCTTTAAATATACCAACTCTGAGACTACACTATAATGCGGAAAGGGAATATTTCCCTTTACTGCACTGTAGTGCGATCTTGGAGTTGGTATATTTAAAGAGCGGGGGGGTGTAGGGGGGCTTGTCCCCTGCTTGCAACAGTTAGTTTACTGTTGCACCTTTTTTTTTTTTTTTTGCCGTGTTCAAAGTTTTGAAAGCCTACTCAGAGGCGATCTGTGGCTGACGTATAAAGTCATGTCCATCCCAGAATTAAATGGACATGCTCCACCTCAAGAAATCCAAATCCCTTAGAGCTACACACTCCAGGGACTTAAACCTCAGCACAGAAATAATAGGACATGCTGGAGGAACATATTCATATCCCATGCTGGAGGGACAGATTCATATCCCGGAGGCTCCCCTCACTCTGGAACAAAATCCCAATCCATGTTAGGCAGAGCCCCTCACTGACCCTCTTCAAGAGAAATCTTGACAAGTGGATGGGAGATCGTAGGTTTACCCCTGGGATCTCTTCTGTGTCCCTACTAGACAGAGGCACTGTAAACTAACCTTAAAAGGGCTATCTTCTGTGACCTACTATACAGAGGCACAGTCAACTAATCTAAAAGGGTGGCGAAAGCCAAACACACTCTGGCTAGGCTTATAGATGCCCTAGGGCAGATAGCCTAGTATCAACCTATGAACCTATAAAATAGACACGTTCGATATTGTCGTGTTCGAAGTTTCAAAACTTTGATCACGTAATACGAACCCGGTTTATTAACCATTTAAACTACTGCTTTGAAGAAATTCCAGGCACTTGTCTTACACACTTGCAAGAAATGAAAGTTGTAAGAATTGTTGATTTATAGGAGACTGAATCTTGTCACTTCAAGGTGCTAGTAAGACAAATTTATCTGCTTGTAGGTCTGATACCATGCTTAATGTTGTAGTCATAGGATGTCTTTATACATTTCACTGGATAAAAGTGAAAGTTATTACGAGTTTGAAGTGTTGCAGGATAACTCATTCCAGTGCAGTAGCTAAGCCAGTTTGCACCTGGGGCAGCCCTAAAAACCCAATATGTTATAAGTTATTCTTAATTGCTTTGAAATTATTTGCTTCAATGCAAAGGAATTAAAAAAAAAAAAAAAAAAAAAAAAAACTTTTCTAAAAATAAGAACCAAAAATAGTTCTTTAAATGCTGGCAAACAGCTTGTATACAGTCCTTGATAATGAACTATTAAACACTTTCATTTAAGCAGCTGCGACATCACCCACAGGTTACTAACTGAATCCCTGCACTACAGTTAAGTCCAAGCAAGAGATAGTCACCAGTGGCAATTGCACCCCCCCCCCCGCCCCACAGCAAACAGTCTGTGTCTGGGGAAGTCACCCTAATTATAGTCCCAACTCATTCTTGGTCATCATATTCAAGTCTTTGCCAAACCAACACTTTTCGGTATTATATATCTCAGCCTAGTGGACAAGCTAAAATCTCCAGCACCCTCTCTGTCCAACCAGTGATTCATGTCCCTGCCCAAGTAGCTGACACACACACACACACACACACACACACACACACACACACACACACACACACACACACACA
>NC_056744.1:1723624691-1723632191 GCF_019279795.1 Protopterus annectens | reverse complement strand
CAGTGCACCATTCGGTAGGGACAAAGCCTGAGGTGAGGCTGTGAATGAACAGGGCACACAGGTGAGGTGCCAGTTCACTCTCTAGTTCATGTAGAACAGAGCCAGGGATACTGTCGGGTCCCATAGAAGCTGTATTCTTGGCCTTGGACAGTGCTGTTTTAACCTGTGCAGCAGTAATACTGGGTGCCTGGCAATCTACTGGTATTGTGACTGGTCCTTTTGGGGGGGGGGGGTAAAGTTAGCACGGAATCTGTCCGCCAGTATATCTGCAATATCTGTTGGCTTAGTATAGGAAATACCATTGCGCAGTAGCTCAGAGCAAATCTGCGTATTGCCATGGAAATTCTTTACAGAATTATAGAAGACCTTGTGGTTGTCTTTACTATCTGCTGCAATTCTGTTTTCATAGATAGCTTTAGAGGATCTGATGAGGGATCTCAATCTTTTTTTGAGACTGATAAGGGAGTTTTTTCCAGTCTTGGGAATTCACCTTATTCCACATCAGTTTCCTCCTTCTGTTGTAGAGTTTGTTTATTGCAGGGGGCCACCAGATTGGCTTCCTTTTTTTTTTTTTTTTTTTTTTTTTTGATGAGAGCGTCTTAGTTCTATTGGGTATGGCGAGATCCATGCATTTGTGTATGTGTTCGTACAGTGCATTGGTGTATGATATGGCAGTCATGCAACTATCCTCCTTTTGCATGGGTGCTGTGAAGTAAGCCATCTCTGTTTTTAGGAGCCCAAAGTTAGCTTTGGAGAAGTTTTTCATGGTGGTTACCTTTGTTGGGAGGGGTGGGAGGGATGAGGATTTCCAAGGTAATTAGCTTGTGATCGGATTTAACCAGGGAGGAGTTGACTATTGGTGTAGCGCAACGGTCGCCCATGTTAGTAATGACCAAATCAAGGATGTTGCTACCTCTAGTGGGGGTAAGAAAGTACAGTTGTGTCTACTTACCATAAATGTAGATGCTAGAGTGTATTCAATGTTGCAGTCATCACACTTGGGTTATCTGCCTGCAGGTAGCCCTTAGTCGGCCCGAATACCAGAGTCTTGGGATTTCTGCGTCGAATGCGGTTGCTTCTTCCATGATGTCAGGTCACTAGGGGTATAAAACATGTAGCTGACGCCATTACATCAGTTTTTCTTGCCCCAAATGTCAGAAACCCCCAAAATAGGAAGCTATTACATGGTGTGGAACACCTCGAGTAAAAAGTAAATACCCCTGCCATAAAATATGGCCAAAAAAGCAGATAGGTAGAAAGTATAGAAAGGACCAGGGGACTGGAGGGAAACCAGCACTGCAACAGTGAATACACTCGAACATCTACATTTATGGTAAGTGTACACAACTGTACTATTTTCTTCGTGTTTCACTGTTGCAGTCATCACACACGGGTTGATTGCCAAAGCTGAGGAAGGGTGGAGGCAGTCAAGAAGTATTAGGGCTGGCTAGCAGGCCTTGTAAGACTGTTGTAGCAAATCCAGCTCTGGATTTAGAAAAGATAGGTAAGTGGTAGTGCTTGGTGAAGGTGCGTACAGAACTCCAGGTTGCAGCTTCCAAGATGTAAAATACCAAATCATTTAATACAATGAAGCGCTTTTCGTTTGACACAATGTGCAAACTTCTTCAGATGAATAAACTACCTTACCCAAAGGCTTTAAATACTAAAACAATTAATCACTCAATTAAACAATAAAACAATGAAAACAGCAATAATGCACTTTTAAAGAAAAACAAACACTTTAAACCACCTGTCATACAACATATATCCACACTCTAAGATCGGTCATTGTAACAATACATTAAATCAATAAATTACATAACATTACACATCTCATGTCGCAATACCTACTAAATGCAGATTAAAAAGTAAATGAAAACTTATTAGACTAAAAATTAAGATTATATTATATAAAGAGAATATCATCTTGTTAAACTCTTAAGCTTCAAAATGCTACTAATAGAGCAGCCTTCATTCAAACCAGGCACAGTGTACGCATTTAACCTGATCTGCCAGCTTAATTCCAGCTCTTCCAACTTTAAGGCTGCAGGACCACCTCGAGGATCCTGACAAAACTGGTCAATCACCAGGAATTTAAAACTATGGTCAGGATAAGATGAAATATGCTTACCCAAAGCGTTTTCAGATTTATTTTTTCTTATAGCATAAATATGTTCATATGCAGTCTTGCATATGGAATTTACAGAATGCACGAGGCCATGAACCCTAGGGCTTGCAGTATTTTCCTTGCAGACAGCTGGGTTTTGGTGGCCATTAGTTTGAAATAGTTTGTCAAATAGACCTGTTGAGTGAGGAATGCCATCTGGGAAGTTGTGTTCAAGCTTGCTGCCAGGAATACAATCTTTTGACTGGGTACCAGTTGTAATTTCTTTTCGTTGCTGGTGTACCCCAGAGAAGTTAGGAGTCTCTTTACAAATGCCAGGTGCTGAAGTAGCAATTCCTGACTGTCCGCCTGAATCAGACAATCATCCAAATATGGGTAAATTTGAATACTTCTCTGCCTGCAGAATGCAATGGCTGGAGCCAGGCAATTTGTGACAAGCCAAAGAAGTGCAGAGAACTGACAATGCGTAGAGTCTGCCTTGAAATGTAGACATTTCTTGCAAGACTCCCTTATGAATAGCTCTGATATTGAGAAGGGAAAGTACTTGTTTTTGAGCCTCTGCCCACTGATTTGGAGAAAGGTCTGGCAACCTGCTTGGGGTTGGCAGAGAGTGCAAGTAGAATCTGTATCCCTGGGATACAATGTTTAAGAGCCCATTGGTCCTGAGCAACTGACATCCAGTTTTTTGCATGAAGGGCAAATTTTCCTCCTAGGGGTGCAAGTGCTTGGGCATGGCTGGGAAGGATGACTGAAAAGTCACTGTGAACTTTTTCTATAGGGGGTGGCTTACCACTCCCTGTCTTTGAGGTGGGAGCACTCCATTGTTTAGATCTCTGCATACCCTGAGATTGTAGTCTTGGTGGTCTGTTTTCCCTGGATTTGGACTGAGAAGGCCTGGAAAGGACACAAAAGGACCATGTTTTACAAGGCCAATGCCTACTGAATCTAGGTGGCTGCACCTGTAAGAAATCTTTAACAGTTTGCATAGATTTAGCTTTTTCCTCCATCTTTTTAAGAAGAACTTCTGCTTTTGTGCCAAATAAACCATCTTGATTTAATGGAGCATGTAGTGGTCTGGCAAGATTTGTTCCTTCAGCCAAGCGTGCCATCTCAGTAGAGACCCAGTGATAGCAGCCCTGCAAGCTGCTTCTAAGGCATCAAACCCACACTGCAAAGTATGTTTACTAATTTGGTTTGCAGAATGGATTAACTTTTGTAAATCTATTTTCTGCACAATCTGGAAGTAACAAAATTTTTTTTTTA
Organism: Protopterus annectens; assembly: GCF_019279795.1. Taxonomy (NCBI): domain Eukaryota; kingdom Metazoa; phylum Chordata; order Ceratodontiformes; family Protopteridae; genus Protopterus; species Protopterus annectens. Next base: position 1,723,628,803 of record NC_056744.1, on the reverse strand, counting down.
ATTAGTTCCATAATATGTTGCTGGTACTTCAAAATGTGAAACTGGCAATTCAAAGCCCTGATGGCAAGAGTTGCAGAGATATATACCTTCTTACCCCATCTGTCTAAAGCTCTAGAATCTCTGTCTGAAGGGGTAGGGATTTTGGCTGTAGTAGCCGTAATGCCTTTAGGTCCCTGGGAAATAGTCTCTGGATCCGCAGTAGGATTTTTAAAGAGAAATTTGTGAGAGTCAGGTCCTCTGTAGTACTGGTCAGGTTTTCTAGGAGCTGGTGGTAAGGTGTCAGGAGTAAGACTGGACTCCATGAAGACATCATCCACAATATCCAGAACAGGGGGTATAGCTAGAGGCCTGTGTTGGGGCAAGTCTAAAAATTCCCCGGGTCTCTTTTTGGACTGAGGATAGTCTTGGCATTCCCAATGAAAATGCTGTTAAGGTATGCAAGGTTTCACCAAAAGAAAAAACTTCTGGAGGGGAGGCAGAGGGAATGGAATCTTCTGCATCAGAATCCTCATAGGTAGATATGGTTATGTCCCGAGTCTGTAGAATCAAAAGGAAATTCCATTCTTTGTCTTTTAGCGGGGGAAGGCTGGCTTCCCCTAATTAGAGTAATAAAGTCTTCAGCCTTTTTAAGCATTTATTTCTGTGGTATAGGAGCTTGAGCTTTGATCATCGGTTTTCTAGGTGTAGTGCAAACTCTGGGCCTGAGAAACTCAGTAGTTTTGATTAAAAACAAAGTTGACAGTTTAAAACAAACATCGGAAGGTCGGAATACACCCTCAGAAGCCGGTGCCTGCACAGCGGCTCCGGACCCATCCAAGGTAGAAACATCCGCAGGTTCCAAAGTCGAAGAAGCATCTCATAGCATACCGGACTCTGAATGGGTCTCAGCAGAATACACCCTCAGAAGCCGGTGCCTGCACAGCGGCTCCGGACCCATCCAAGGTAGAGACATCCGCAGGTTCCAAAGTCGAAGAAGCATCTCATAGCATACCGGACTCTGAATGGGTCTCAGCAGAGTCCTACGAATCTGTAGAAGCAGGTTATCAGGGGCTGCAAAGGTGCCTCACTGAGTACTGGTAGGCTGGCGACTAGCTTAACAAAAGCGCCGTTGGCAGTTTTGGACTTATGCGGTCTGTCTCCGTCTTTATCCTTATGTTTTTTTTAGAAGATCAGTAATCGGATGACTTATCAAAGCCTTTTTGGAATACGGAGAATGACGGCGAAAGAATTTAGCGACAGAGATGGCCTGACAACGAATAGTTCAGGTGTTAAACAAGGCACAAAACTGGCAGCGAGAGATGTCATGGTCTGGGCCTAAACAAATGACGCAGTAAGAATTAAAATCTCTGTGAGGTATTTGCTTTCCCCAGGAAAGACATTTGTTAACTTTTTCTGACATCAGTTAGAGTAAAAAAAAAGGATCCCCAATGGGGTACTTGGCTTTAGAAGACTTCAGGCTTTAAACTCGAAAAAATTCAAGTTGCAGCCAACCAACACTTGCTAACTGCTTCTGTTTCGGGCTCCTACACGGCAAAAAAAGCTGATGTAATGGCATTGACTGCATGTTTTATACCCCTGACGACCTGATGTCATGGAAGAGGCAACAGCATCTAACGCAGAAATCCCAAGACTCTGGTATTCGGACCGACAGAGGGCTACCTGCAGGCAGATAACCCAAGTGTGATGACTGCAACAGTGAAACATGAAGAACATCAAGTTGGTCCAGGGCATTGGAATTAATGAATTCCAGAAAGCGTTGAGCAAGTGTATTAGAACACGAGTAGTTTTCCCAGTTAATGGAAGGGTAGTTGAAGTCACCCAGTATGAGAGTATTAGGTTGGACCCTAATATTCTCCAGGGTGCTTAGGAATGTGGAGTGTGAGTCTTGGGACATGGTGGGGGACCTATAGCAGGCTACAACCTGAACTCGCTGTCTTACCCATTGTTAGCTGCACCTGAAGTATCTCAGGTGCGTTATGTTGGGCTACCAGTCTGAAGGTGTGAGCGTCCTTTATGAATATGGAAACACCACCACCTTTGGAACTTCAGTCCAAGTTCTGGGGTCGAGAGGTGTGGAATGAGTTGTAGCCTGGTAGTGCAGGGGTGCTTTCTGCTGCCTTGAACCAGGTCTCCATTTCAGCACAAATGTCGATGTTCTCCATTTTAAGGAGTACTTCGAGCGAGTGCATTTTGAGATTTAGACTTCTAGCGTTGAGCAGCATGACCCTCAAACTGCATTTGTTTGTAGGTGTTACGGTGGTAATTTGGTCTTTGGAACACCACCTAAAAAACGCACTACAGGGGTAGCAAGAGCCTTAGCCAGAAGCCCAGAGGTGACAGATGCAGGCCATCTCTGGCAAAGCATCAAGATCTGTCAGTCATGTCATCCCAGGCAGACAGATACTGGATCCCCTTAGAATGACACCAGAAACTTAGCCAACTCTTGAAATCAATAATTTTCTGCTTGTACTGTAGTTTCATTCTAGGTGATGGTAAGCTGCTCTTCAGGGCTAGGGTCATACCCGCCTGGGCTACAAAATCCAAGAGCTCATCCATGTCTCTTTCCATGTAGTTCAGGGAGGTACACCTCAGGTCATTCACACTCACATGTACAATGATAGGCTTATATTTGTACCTGTTGTTGAGGGACCTGAGTGCGTGCATTATGTGGCTGATCCTGGCACCTGACAGCCAACTGACTGCTACTCACTCCTTATTCTACCTAGTGAGTGGGACATCAGTGTGCCTCACTATCAAGTCACCTATGACTAGTGTGTTGGGCATGCTGTTTTGCCTCAGGGGCTTTGGCTGAGTGGCACACTGTTTAGGAGAGTTATGTGTCTTGTGATTAGTTGTTGTGGTGGTCGAGTGTGTTTCTGCCTTGGAGGTCTCTGTTGTTTGGTTAGATTTTTATTGAGAGCCTCCACGAAGGTGGGTGTGTGGTTTGTGTTTTTATGTGAAGGCAATGCTGGTGTGTGTTTTGGAGGGCTGTGTCTTCCATGTGGTGTGGTGCAAGTGTTGACCTTCTCTTGACCAGCTATTCTGGTCTTGGCTGGAGAGTGCATGGCTTCCAATTTGGATATACAAGTGCATCTCTCACAAGCCAAGAGTGATGGGGGGTAAGAGGAGAGGGTTGTCAGTGTACATGAGGCAGTTTCTACATTGCCTCAGGATGCCCAACTTCACCAGGTTAATAGGGGAAAGCACAGGGAACTGACCTTTAGACATGCCTGGAGGGGTGGGCATTGATAAGTACTGGAGCGGTTTCCTTGTAGAACGTTTAGTGCTGGTAGCACTTTTGTGTACTACAATAATTGCTATAAGAAGTCTGGTAATGTGCTAAACTAACAAACTACTAAAAGCGCAGGAGAGGAAAGAACTAGTATATCTAAGGGAAAAAATTGAAGAGCAGACTTTGGCACTGCTCACACGATTACAAAACAGTCCTGCATACAAAAAATCTGTATCTGGACTAGACTAGTTACAGGAAAGGTGAGGAACAAGTGCACATGCTGGCTTTTAAACCAGAAAGTTGAAAGAGATGGAAGAAAACTGACCAAACGGCCAATAAGCTACAATTTCTGGGCCAGGAACCATTCTTCTTGTGATAGATAGACTACTCCCACTGACAAGCTCTAAGGCTTCCCTCCAACACAGAAAGGCTTTGGGGCTCAGAAGCTTACACACAGTCCTGGATACAGCAAATCTGTACCTGGACTAGGCTAGTTACAGGAAAGGAAGGAAACAAGTGCAAAGCAGTCTTTTAAAGCAGAAAGTTGAAACAGATGGAAAAACTGACCAAATGGTCAAGAAACGACAATGTCTAGACCAAAAACCACTCCTCTTTTGATAGATAAGCTAGAAGGCGTCCGACACAGAAAGGCTTTGGGGGGTCCAGAAGCTTACAAAAAGAGTCCTGAATACAGAAAATCTGTATCCGGACTAGACTAGTTACAGGAAAGGCAGGAAACAAGCTTAGAACATATATACATATATATATATATATATATATATATATATATAATTATATATATATATATATATATATATATATATATATATATATATATATATATATATATATATATATATATATATATATATATATATAT
>NC_056744.1:1723499417-1723605671 GCF_019279795.1 Protopterus annectens | reverse complement strand
ATATGGTTCAACTTCATATCATCGAATTTCATTTCATCAAATTTGAAAAGTTCCACTTACTACATTTATGCAGGGGGGCAAGCCCCCCTGCACCCCCCATATTGTCATTGTTAGCTGCGTGTGCAAGTCTGATCAAAAACATACATAGCATTTACAGAGACAGAACCAGATATTCACCTTCCAATAAAAACAAACACACATAAGCATACATCTTTATCTGCACAACTAAATCACATAACAGTTCCAAGGTGCACTTAAAAACTGCTGCTACATCTGTATTGTAACGTGGTGGTAAACCAATAAAGTAGGCATGGCCTGCACTGCGGAAAGTAGTGCTTGAGAGGGCATAGCAACATGACAGGACAGTGATCCATCCATCTGCCCATCCATAACCCCTATTCCCATTTTTACACAATGGTATCAGTTACAAAATGAGATCCAAATGAAGGGCCATACCTAGGAATGGGTAAGAAGGCTAAGGCAGTACTGAGTGTTCATGAATTGTGAGTCTCACTCCTCAGCATGAGAAGAGCTTTTGAAAAATATGCATTTTACTTCAACAAGACAGACAAATTATGCGATGTTCAACAACAGATCATCTACCAGAGGTCACAATGCAGACATCTCCTGTCTTAAAATATGCATGCACACACAAATCAGAATGTGTGTGTGTGTGTGTGTGTGTGTGTGTGTGTGTGTGTGTGTGTATATATACGCGCACTGAAACGGTAACACTATTATTTTCTCTCTCTCCAATCCACACTACCATGTTATGGGACAAATATCAGAAGTAACAATTATCTTACAGCACTGTAAAACATACAGTGTGCCTTCAAACAAACCCTATAAAATTACACTACGTACAGCATGTGACCATCTAGAGCAGAAAACACACACAAAATGTGCATCTCATTGACAATATGCCACATTCTTAACACAGTATTGTACTGTTATTGTGACCTGCCTTCCTTAGAGAGCCGCTGTTAAAACAGCTCCTTGTACATCATGGCACAGGTCTCCTTTCTCACAGGTCATAGCTGTAGTCAAGTCTCCAGATGTGATAGTTACATCTTATGGGAATGTGCAACAATGGACCTTGTCTGGCAGTAAAACAGTGACCTGCATTGTTGCAATGTGTGTGCAGTGACTAAGATTATGACAGCTTAAGAAATCATTCTGCAAACTAAACTTATACAGATTTATACAGCATAACATTGCAGGTTTATATAAAATGACATTGTAACATTTGCCAATCTTCATAGATAATTCATCAAGAATAGAACTGCATCAGAATTTTTCACCCATGAAGAAATGGCGGACTGCTCACCAGAATAACCTGTAAAGATTATGCCTCCTGTTGGTATATATTGGAGAGACATAAAGTAGTGTGGAGATAAGGTGGGAATTTGCTACTAAAATCTTTGCTGCTTTAGTGAGAAGTTGCTTATTTCTGTATAACGCTCCTATTTTTTTGTGGACTTTTTTTATGATCATGGATATGTGAATGTCAAATTTTATTTTGTCTATTTCCACTCCTAGCAAATTTGGTGTGTTCTGTTGGGTGTATAGTGGTGTCTTTTGCTGTGATGTTAAAGTGAGAGTTGTTTTGATTACGTTTGGTGGGTTGGAAGATGAGTAGTTTAGTTTTGTTTGGGTTGAGTATTAATTGGTCATTGGATAACCACGTTTCAACTGAGGAAAAGGCTTCCTGTGTGACTTTTTGCAGTTTGGGTAGGGACTGGGCTGAGAAGATGATGACTGTCATCTGCGTATTGTATGAGTGTGACATGTTTGGTAGCATAGGCTAGATTATTGGTGAAAATAGAGAAGAGTAGGGGTCCAAGGATGGATCCTTGGGGACCCCCTATAGAGACAGGTAGTTGGGGAGATATGTTATTCTGCCATACACGGATTGTTGGCGGTCAGACAGGTAACTCTGAAACCAGTTGGTGACCGATTGACAGAAGGATAGGTTATTGAGGACAGAGATGAGTTGCTTGTGTGGGACCATGTTGAATGCTTTAGATAGGTCTAGGAAAGTAGCAGAGGAGAGACAGACATTGTTTTTATGCAGAAGGATAGTGTTAGTAAAGGAGAGTAAGGCAGTGGTGGTGCTATGGTTTGGTCGGAAACCATGCTGAGTAATGGAAAGGAGGTTGTTAGTAAGGAGGTAGTGTGAGACCTGAGAGTGAATGCATCTCTCTAGTATTTTGGAGAGTGGAGAGAGAATAGCTATGGGGCGGTAACTGGTTAGTTCTGTGGAGGGGCCGCCTTTGTGGAGGGGAATTATATGCAATACTTTCCATAGTATGGGACTGAACACAAACTAGAAAGAATGAAACAACAAAATAGGGAATTATTCAGTTCACTCACTCAAGTCACTCTCGATTGATTGGAGGGAAGGCGGTCTGGTCTGGATTATAAGGTCACAGTCACAATAAGAACATAACAGCTTTAACTTCTGTGACCTGCCACTGAACCCTGACAAGACTGAACTATTAAGTTAGTCAAGCTGAGGCAGGGGGGAGGCAGACCAATGCACTTATCCAATCCACTCACCCCCTGAATTTGAAGTTGAACCCCTTGCCATCCCCACACAAGTGGAGACAGAGCACAACAGTGCGAGCTATTGGATCTTAATCAGATTCTAATAGAAAAGAAATAAAAAAAAAATAAAAACTTTAGAAATGTGGTGTGATGTTCATTTCACCCCCCGGGCCTTTCATCACCTTGCACCCTTCCATTGTGTTAGTCTTGTCACTTGTGCTCATGTGCAGACTTGAGACTTCTTGGAGCCTTTTTATTTTCTTGGAACCTGGACCCTTCTGGCAGCGTGTTTAGTGTTTACCCAGTCTGGCGGGCTATCCAAGTCAACAAAAGCAGACAGTTACAGTGAGTCAACTCAAGTCATGCACTGATGCGCTGTTTATATTATAGTCCGTTGAGAGTCTACTTGTACAGATAATCTAAGGCTGACCGACTGTGATTAAGTTATTGCAAATCGCACACACATTCGCACATAGTGATCGCACTATAGTGGGGGGTGTGGGGATCGGGAAAATTTACCCTGCTGCGCAGTCTGTACAGTGGCATTGAACTTGGGCACTGAAGAATGGGTAAGAATCCATACCATAGGATGCATTGCTGAATAAGTTATTACCATAATCCAACTTGAGATAACAGATGACAACAGCTCTTCCTCTGTACTGTAAAACAATTAAGTACATGACGCGTTGGCTTTGAGACTTGCACTGCCCACCCATTGCTTTGTAATTTAACTAGTTAGCAAGCCTTTTCTTCGCCCTTCTAACGTATCGAGGTGCAGAGATTTGGATGGATTTCGGGACGGGTCGGGTTAGGGTACAGCTGACTGTTTGTACCGTAGCATGCCACCTTATGTTCTGTGGAGGCAGTGAATAAAAAAGTGTGATTGTGTGATCCACTTTTATCTATATAAATATTTTGAGCATTTTGATTTTTGAAACTGTGATGTGTGTATATATATTTTTTTTAAATATATGAATGAGAGAGAGAATGGAAAATAAATATAGTGAGGTTTGTTTTGAGAGAGGTCAGCAATGGATGGATACCCAGAATGATTAGGTTATTATGAGGTCATGTTATGAGATACAAAAGTAGAAAAAAGGGTAAAAGTAGAAATCGTTTTTTTTATTTGGAGGAGAGTTTGTATGGTGGAGGACTGTGATTGTTGTGACCGGGATGGGTGCGGGACTGTTACAGTTTGTATGTGTTACTTTTACATGCAAGTTGGAAAGTTGCTGGATCTGTTGCAAAAGTGTGTGTGTGGGGGGCCTGGCCCTCCCCCCTCGCCCTATGGTTCCAGCGCCCATGTGAATGCACAAGATGTAGCAGTACACATCTGTATTGGTCAGTTTCCCTCTGACATGACAGGTACTGCACCACTAACTGAATGGACACACAAGCTGCATGGCTGTATGCACTTAATTGGGACACATTCCCTATGTTTAGGTGCCTGTTGTACCATGGGTTCAGGGGGTTCACAGTCTGTTTGGCTGCATGTCCTTAACATTCCATACACACTCTTTCCTTGATGCCACATTTAAGCAGTATTTACTGCTCACCTTTGACATGGGCCAGAAATCTTGGTGGTGCACCTTGCACCTTAGCCATGGCTAAGACCCCTTGATCTAGTGTTTAATGCCCTTACACATGGTCAAGGCTCCTTGAGCTAGTGCTTTCTGCCCCTCAAGCATGGCCAAGGTCCCTTGAGCTGGTGCTTTCTGCCCCTCGAGCATGGACAAGGTCCCTTGAGCTGGTGCCCACTGACTATCACCATGGTTAAGATGCTGTGCTGCTGGTCAGTGTATCATGTCCTTCCATTCCTGCTGTATTAACTTTATACAAACTGCTCATGGCTCACTCAGCTGGCTGTACTATGGCTGATAAGCCCTCTATGCATCATCCCAATCACAGTGCAGGGGGACATTGCTGAAATCTGGCTACCTATAATTTTGAAGACACAACTGTGAATCAACAAGTTAAAATCCATCCAAGTTCCATTCCCAGAGTTTAAACCTTGTGAGGGTTAAGACAAATAATATTTACATTATTAAGTAAATTACTATTCCAAATACAGTTACTGCTCTATTTATGAAATATCCAGAAAATAAAAGAAAAAGACTGGAAAAAGGCATTCTAGGATGACTAAAAGGGAGGAGTATGAACAGACTGATGGAACAAATGAAGGGGTTGCCTGAGGAGAAAAAGTAGGAAAATAGGTGCAATAGGACAGCATACTTTACTGCTATTGTTCTATTACGGTTATTTTTAAATGTATTTGCCTTTCATTAAAACTGCAACTTGGCAAGGCCAGTTTTCAGAGGTGCCCTGTGAAGAAAAACTCAACAGTAGAAATATACTGCAACACTCTGGATTATGTAACAGGTGATAACGTTACTCACGCTGCATAGCATTTACATATTAAGCTCAGACACAACTATAGAACATAGTACATACAAGTAAAACTCATGCACATTAACAGAGTATTCAGCATTATTTTACAGTGCATGTACATACCCCAACTAAAATATTAACATACAGACTGCAGATAAAGCATATTCACATTTTAGTCAAACAGTTAAATTCACTAGAGACTCATAACCAGGAGATTACTATACTTAGTAAAACTGAAGAATTCAACTATGAAATCTAAATGGTTTAGACTTGCACATAACTAATGAAACATTGCAGAGGTTCTTAGGATGAATTATACTGTCTGTTGTTCCAAGGCACAAACCTACATGTAGGACAGTTGGAACAGATACACTTTAATGGGTATAAAGACAAAAGCAGAGAAGCAGAAGGTGGATAAAAGTGAGGGACTGCAGTGTAAAGTTCTGACCTTTACATCACTAAAAACCACGTACATTGAAGGGTGCTTTACAGTAACACACAAGCTGCAGAAGCAGCTCACTATGAGTGTCTCACTGAACAGGAATAACAAACATGGTACGAATGTACAGGGGAAAGGAGGGGAAAACAAACATGGAACCAGTGTGCAGGAAAAGGTCACAGACATGGTACCAGTGTACGGGGCAAAGGAGGGGGAAAGAAGTCACAGACATGGTACCAGTTTACAGGGCAAAGGAGGGGGAAAGTCACAGACATGGTACCAGTATACAGGGGAAAGTCCATGGTACCAGTGTACTGGAGAAAGGAGGGGGAAGTCACAAACATGATATTAGATGTACAGGAGAAAGGATGGGAAAATCACAGACATGGTACCGGTGTACAAGGGAAAGGAGGGGAAAATCATAGACATGGTACCAGTGCACAGAGAAGAAAAAAATCACAGACATGGTACCAGTATACAGGAGAAAGGAGGAAAAAATCAGAGACATGATACTAGTGTAAAGGAGAAAGGAGGGAAAAAAATCACAGACATGATACTAGTGTAAAGGAGAAAGGAGGGAAAAAATCACAGACATGATACTAGTGTAAAGGAGAAAGGAGGGAAAAAATCACAGACATGATACTAGTGTAGAGGAGAAAGGAGAGAAAAAATCACAGACATGATACTAGTGTAGAGGAGAAAGGAGGGAAAAATCACAGACATAACACTAGTGTAGAGGAGAAAGGAGGGAAAAAAATCACAGACATGACACTAGTGTATAGGAGAAAGGAGGGGAAAATCACAGACATGACACTAGTGTAGAGGAGAAAGGAGGGGAAAATCACAGACAAGATACTAGTGTAGAGGAGAAAGGAGGGGAAAATCACACACATGATACTAGTGTAGAGGAGAAAGCAGGTGAAAATCACACACATGATACTAGTATAAAGGAGAAAGGAGGGGAAAAATCACAGACATGATACTAGTGTAGAGGAGAAAGGGGGGATCACAGACATGGTACCGGTGTACAAGGTAAAGGAAGAGAAAATCATAGACATGGTACCAGTGCACATAGAAAAGGAAAATCACAGACATGGTACCAGTATACAGGGGAAAGGAGGGAAAAATCACAGACATGATACCAGTGTACAGGAGAAAGGAGGGGGAAATCACAGACATGATACTAGTGTACAGGAGAAAGGATGGGAAAATCACAGACATGATACTAGTGTACAGCAAAAAGGATGGGAAAAATCACAGACATGATACTAGTGTAGAGGAGAAAGGAGGGAAAAATCACAGACATGATACTAGTGTAGAGGAGAAAGGAGGGAACAAAATCAGACATGACACTGGTGTAGAGGAAAAAGGAGGGGAAAATCACAGACATGACACTAGTGTAGAGGAAAAAGGAGGGGAAATCACAGACATGATACTAGTGTAGAGGGGAAAAATCACACACAAGATACTAGTGTAGAGGAGAAAGGAGGGGAAAATCACACACATGATACTAGTGTAGAGGAGAAAGGAGGGGAAAATCACAGACATGATACTAGTGTAGAGGAGAAAGGGGGGATCACAGACATGGTACCGGTGTACAAGGTAAAGGAAGAGAAAATCATAGACATGGTACCAGTGCACAGAGAATAGGAAAATCACAGACATGGTACCAGTATACAGGGGAAAGGAGGGAAAAATCACAGACATGATACTAGTGTAGAGGAGAAAGGAGGGGAAAAATCACAGACATGATACTAGTGTAGAGGAGAAAGGATGGGAAAAAATCACAGACATGATACTAGTGTAGAGGAGAAAGGAGGGAAAAATCACAGACATGACACTAGTGTAGAGGAGAAAGGAGGGGAAAAATCACAGACATGACACTAGTGTAGAGGAGAAAGGAGGGGAAAATCACATACATAACACTAGTGTAGAGGAGAAAGGAGGGGAAATCACAGACATGATACTAGTGTAGAGGAGAAAGGATGGGAAAATCACAGACATGATACCAGTGTACAGGAGAAAGGAGAGGGAAATCACAGACATGATACCAGTGTACAGGAGAAAGGAGGGGGAAATCACAGACATGATACTAGTGTACAGGAGAAAGGAGGGGAAATCACAGACATGGTACTGGTGTACAGGAGAAAGAAAAGAAAAATCACAGACATGGTTCAGGTGTACAGGGGAAAGGAAAGGAAAATCCTGACATGGTACCAGTGTACAGGGGAAAGGAGAGAAAGCTCCCAGGCATGGTACCAGTGTACAGGGGAAAGGAGAGAAAGCTCCCAGGCATGGTACCAGTGTACAGGGGAAAGGAGGTGAAAATCCCGATATGGAACCAGTGTATAGTGGAAAGGAGAGAAAAATCCCAGACATGGTACCAGTGTACAGGGGAAAGAAAAGCCCCATACATGGTAAAAGTGCACAGAGAAAAGTAGCAAAACATCCCAGACATAACTCAAAAAATGGAACATCAGAGCTGCACAAACACTATGTTACTAGACGCTATACATGCTATTGAAATACAAAATGTAATCATAAAGAGCCATGTACTAAGCACAACACCTGATAGTGCCTTACAGTGCAGTTCCTGAGGTGTGCCATTTATACAAGGTGTCCCTGTTCTGCCCATGCAGTACCTGTCCCTAAGCCAGTAATGCTGTATAACAGGCATAATGCATCCCAGCATATGTAGAAGGCCACCTTTACATAGGAATAGTGATGAGAACATACACTTCTGTATGCACCTTACCGGACACTGTGTATGTGCACACATGTATGTTACCGGACACTGTGTATGTGCACACATGTATGTTACCGGACACTGTGTATGTGCACACATGTATGTTACCGGACACTGTGTATGTGCTCACATGTATGTTACCGGAACTGTGTATGTGCACACATGTATGTTGCAAACATCTCACAATGGAAATACTAAAACACCCCATAATCTGCTGATGTTACCGCTTGTGCATGGATGCTCTTGTACCAATATGACAATGTGGACTTTAATGTCTGCTGAGTGAACAGTCCAGTAGGGCTATAAAATGTAACATAGCAACTGTGCCCATCATAAAATTCTTCTGAGCTGTAAATAGATGTACATGGAGATTTGCCAAAATGTGCACCCCACTCCTGGCTTGTTCTGCATGGAATGTTGTGCAGCTCAGTTCTTGAAGCTGGATACTAGTCAGCCTGCCTCTGTGTAAAGTGGTGAAGTGGTGTGCAGCTCAGTCCCTGCAGTAAAATATAGCAGTGGAGTACAAAGACAAATACACACACCAACTCACGGCAATCCAAACATGTAAATTTCTCCACTACATGGTCCTGTAGATCAGGGGGTACACAGGCTGCAGTGCTGTACAACCTTTCCCTAGTGTTTCCCCATTTCCTTAGCACTAATGAATGGTAAGAGTCAGTCTGCCCCTGAGCTATGCATCATTTCCATTCTCTGGCCTGTTCATCATGGGGCCTTCCTATGACAAGTCATTCATGGTACTATGTACACACAGGGTGTGCTTTTGCCATACAGACTGTCCAAGGGCTCAAAGTCCCTTGTACAGGCTGAGTGCAGGGCCTGCTATGCTGCACACACTTTCTACAGGTATCCTGTCAGTGTGCTCAGACCTTTATGTGCAGGACACAAGTTTCCATGATGTGCACCCTGCCAAGAGGTGACAGCACTTCTGCCTCATTGTACACCGCATGCCGGACACATTCTTAGGGCTGCTGAAATGTGTAGCATTTTAGAGATGACACACACAACACTTTGTGCATTTCTTCCAATCAACAAACTGCATACAGAAAAATATGCAATTCTGCAAAAAAAAATCATGTAACCATCAATTTAGCAGACAATAATCAGCTGCCCTGAATCTCTTATAAAGGAAGTGTGGAATCCAGGGATTCTGGCTGTCTGTACTGATTCCCAGTAGCTCTGCTAGTGTGTGTGTGTGTGTGTGTGTGTGTGTGTGTGTGTGTGTGTGTGTGTGTGTGTGTGTGTGTATATATATATATATATATATATATATGTATATATATATATTTTTTTTTAATTTATATATATAAATAAATATGTGTGTATATAGTTTCATTTCATAATCTCAAATTAATGAAATCCCAAATTTCAGTAACCCGAGACTATAAAGTCGAACCATTCACAATACCGAAACTCACAATCACGAACATACATAAACCATACAGCACATAACACACACACATCATTCCACCCACAGCACACAAACCTCACAACCTTACACTACATATAAGCAGGGGGCAAGCACCCCTGCACCCCCCACACCCCCCTAGTTATACCAACTCCGAGATCGCACATAACATAAAAAAAAACCTCACACCACAGCAACATCCATTCGCTCACACACAAATACACATCACACATAGACAAACACCAACACCAACAAATCCAACACTCACACTTACACCTCCCTACCCTTACCCACACATACAACATACAAAAACACACACAAAACACTCACTCACCTGCAACTTCAGGCACCATAACACTACACGCAACATACTGGAAATGCATAAGTGCGGATTCGAGATACTCTAATTCGCTCTTATGCACTTTCAGCATTCTGGTTTTCGGCTTCATGGTCTTGGGTTACTGAAATTCGGGATTTCAGTAATTCGAGATTAGGAAGTGTAACACTATATATATATATATATAAATATATATATATATATATATATATATATATAGATTTATATATATTTTTTTAAATAATGCATAAAACAGTCAAGTCAGAACAAGCAAAGTAAAACATAAAGACATTTATGTTTTTTCTTACACAAAAGAAGTCTGTCCCAGTGATTCTTAGCAATTCTCATTTCTTGTAGATTTATATTATAATACTCAATATATTTGTGGTGCAGCGTAGCGTTGTTGCTTCACAGCAAGAGGTTCGCCCGTTCGATTCTCGGCTGGAGCGCCTTCTGTGTGGAGTCTGCATGTCCTCCCCGTGGTCAAGTGGCATTCGAAAGACGTGCGTAGAATGGGTGTGCCTTCACTGAAGGTTGGGCGTTGAGCTGGCACCTCAGCACCGTAAAAATCTAATGCCAATCATTAGCGGACCGGAGTTCCGCTGTGGCGACACCTAACCGGGAAAAGCCGAAAGAAGAACAACAACAACTCAATATATTTATAAAAGTCTTACGGATAATTCAGCTGAAGGCCAACAGAGGCTACGGTGATAAAACTGAAGGCAAGTTTACAATAGTTTATGTCATACAACCAAAATTTATTTATGGCATAAGGATATAAAGTTGCTAACCAGCAGCTTTAAGCCCAAGTAGTTTCATATACTTTGTAAAATAAACAGATGAAGCTTTCAAGCAATATCCAAAGCACCTGCATGAAGCTTGTTCCTTCAGTTGAGAAAGGAGTTTAGGTCTAAAGGTGCTGCTGTCTGGTGGGTGGTACAGGACAGTAGGGAGCTGGTTCCAGGTGGGTGAAACAAAAGATTATCACCACATGCAAGACTTATTACAGACTTGTCTACATCTGTGGGTCTGATCAAAGACTATAGAACATGTCATGTGGACAACATGCAGAATCTGTGATGACTTGTGTCACATACGTAACAAAGACACCATTTATTCATACACCTTGACTGAAACATGCTGAGTGCATCTTTCAGAAGAGGAAGCAGGTGCAGAGCTGTTAACTTTTTATACTACAAAAATTAAACCGTTTTAACTATCTATACATTTCATTTACATAAAATTTAGTAACTCGCAACAAAACACAAATAACTATATGTACAACAACCATTACTATGTAAAGTGAACACAAAGTGCGTCGCCTTTATACAATTACTACCAAACGTATCTCAGAAATGCCAGCATAGAAATGAATGTCAGTACTATACTGCTCTTACCCCAAAACACCTTGTGCCTGGGGTGCCTGACTCCTTTCTTCCCACCTTAGCATGTCAAAGCAGGGCACAGCTCCTCTCTATTCTAAAGCCAGGATTATTCGGTAAAATAACTTTATTACATTTGTCTGGCATGATATTGCTGTTGGGAATCTATGTTGTCTTTAAGAAAAATGGGCTCCCCTACTGAAATGTCACCCTCTCATAATGCCAAATGCAAACAAGCCAAAAAAAAAAAAAAAAAAAACACAAAGACTGCAAACACACGAAAGGAGCAAATCTCAAAACATTTGCTCTTCTCCTTTAAATTTCTTTTTTAAGGGGGGCAAGCCCCCCTTGCCACTCCCCCATGTGACAGGCAAGCCCCCAACATCCCCGAGACACATGTACCAACTCTAAGACCGCCACACCTTGGAGAAAAAGGAATACTCTGAGGAATGGCATCTCAGACGTAGTATATAGAAGTCTGATCTTTTGGCCATTCAGTCTCCACATTACAGAACTCGCTCTAGTGGGTCCTGACGTATGAAATCATTACAGAAATGGCTCACTGAAACTTCTGAAAGTTAACACCCCCTGATCTTTTCTCACTACCTAAGCAAAGTTGCACTTTAACCTAACACAAACATCTGCACTGGGAACAGCTGCTGTATTCAGACCAAGAGTTTTTTTTGTTTTCACCTGAAAACGGATCTACTTCACAAGACCTTAAACTTATTTGACTGACTTTCATTTGACTGAGACCAAATGACCTAACTTTCAAAATACTGACAACTCATTTCACCAAAAGCTTAAAATGACAAATTTCAACATACTAAATCTTAAACCATAGACATTCACGCTTGCAACAATAACTAACTCTTTCCAGAACTTAAAACTACTTGCTTACCCTCTTAACAGAAACTGGACAATATGAAACCAACGCACCCCCACAATTATATATACCAACTCCAGGATCGCACTACAGTGGGGAAAAGGGCATATACTTTTTACTTGCCTTAAAGTACTCTACACGCTGCCACTACTGCTGGGAACGCACAAAACATCTACCAACTTACTTTGACGAAATTGAAGTGCATTAACCCACCACCGAGTTTGCGCAGGAATGGGCGTGCCCGCCGTGATTGACATGCCGGAGGGCGGGGATTAACAACAGCAATGTGCCGTGATTGACACGCAATGCAAATGTAATGGTAAATCCGTGTCGTGTAGCAGAAACAGTAGAATTAAAAACAGAGCCTTTAATAAGCACAATAATGACATGTTTAACAGGCACTACATAAAGATGTCGCATCTACATAAAGGTGCTGCATCGAGTAATTAGTCCCTTTCCATTCAAACAATATAATGTTTAACAGGCACTACATAAAGGTGTCACATCTACATAAAGGTGCTGCATAGAGTAATTAGTCCCTTTCCATTCAAACAATATAATGTTTAACAGGCACTACATAAAGGTGTCGCATCTACATAAAGGTGCTGCATCGAGTAATTAGTCCCTTTCCATTCAAACAATATAATGTTTAACAGGCACTACATAAAGGTGTCGCATCTACATAAAGGTGCTGCATCGAGTAATTAGTCCCTTTCCATTCAAACAATATAATGTTTAACAGGCACTACATAAAGATGTTGAATCAAGTAATTATGGCCTTTCCATTCAAATATTCCACAAGCATCTTGACAACCAAATTCTGTTATGAAAAAAAAAAACACATTCAAAGCTAAATTGAGATACTAATTGTGGTTGACAAGCTCTTGAAATATTAGAGTTGCTCCTCAAAGTGTTACTCATTTCTTCATATATTACACCTTTGTAAAGGGGTTTCATTTTTTAATAACTGAACTAAACCTGTACAAAGATCCATTGTCACTTATTAAAACACTCCACTATTTGAAAACATTATATTTATTATTCAGTGAAGAGGAAGTGCTCCTCTTTCTGCATCTTTGCTATGAATCTAAAACCCAGTGGAAGGTATAACACTGAACCTGGCATCTCTAAAATGTGGAACATTGACTGTTATGTGAAATAAATGAGGGGGGAGAATACGTATCCTTTAATAATAACTTCAATCAGGCAGCTCACGGCACAACTACAAAGGTGTTACTTCATTGGTAGTAAGATGTTTTTTATGAATTATTATGATTTACTGCTTTTATTTGTTTAAAATTTTTGATGAATGTGTGACAAGATACTTTCAATGTCGAACAGTTTGGAACATAGATTTTTTTTAAAGATTGAAAATAAGGAACGTTACTTGTAATGAGGTACACCTGAGTGGTATGCATATCTGTCAACTCTCCCTATTTAAAGGACGTCATGATTTTTGACTCAAGATTTTAGCTCTCTACCTCTTAATCCATGCTAAAACTGGTGACATATGAAAAAAAGTGATGACTTACTCTTAATAAATAATGACAATAATTGGAGTTATTTACTTATTTCATTTCAGAACATGTATATTTCACATTCTTTAATTTTGTCAATGTCTTGTGTTAATAGCACTAATATTTTAAAATGTCTTTGATTGCCCGTGATTATTAATGGATGTTTCTCTGATTTTGTTGAGATTTGTACCCAATTCAGTTGAGTGCTATGGTGTTATGATTTGTTTATAAAACAATGTTATAATATTCAGGGCTCAGAGACTGAAGTAGTGATACAGCACAAAAAATATTTAAAAACTGCTTTATTAATGGCGAAATATAGATCTAAATTGTGTTGTATTTTAGTGGCATCTTTCAATCAAACGGTGGGCGGTGCATTCAAAATGGTCATAGGCAGGGTTTGGGCAGGGCTTGCTACTGCACATCTGGTGGGTTAATGCACTTCAATTTCACCCTTACTTTAGGTACTTCCCATAAAATTGTAAAGAGACAAACATTTAGAAACACTACAACACTACCTTCAACATGACTATCAGTATTCTGACAGTCAGCACTGTAAGTTACAGTAATTCTTTATATCACAAGCAAGTCACAGGTGAAGGGAGACCGACATCAAGTCTATTTCTTAAAAGTCAGTGAAATGTAAATCAATCAAATCAGTTGTCGGTATTTTGAAAGTTAGGTCATTTGGTCTCGGTCAAATGAAAGTTAGTCAAATGAGTTTTAGGTCATGTGAAGAAGATCTCCTGAAAACACAATCTACATAAGTCAGTAGCACTCTCTCTAAACTCCAGGACTGTGCCTGAAAACAACTTATGCAAGCAAATGTTCATTAATAAAAATAAAGAAATAACTTTGAAATATACACTTATCAGCCTGAAAAAAAAAAAACAGGAAGACAGGTTACAATTCCATTCTTCATCTCAATCAGTGAACCTATTACAGCATGAAGTGTCCCTTACCTTATACACGGTGGCTGTCTCATGCAGGAGCACAAAACTGTGGCAGGAATGTCTGGGAACACAAAGGACACAAATAAAGGCCTCATCTTTCTGGCAAAACAACTCCAGTCTCCGTCCGTGCTCCCCACACCACTGCTCTGGTCTCAATTTTATAGCACACATATTCTGCATCTCTTCTTTCTTGTTGAAATCCATTTCCTGTTTTATGTGCTCCATCTTGAGTCCCTGAGATCTTTAAAGTGCATTCCTCAGCACTCAGTTTACTCTGGTCTTTTTATTGGAAAGATCCTGTCTAAAGTAAGAAAAATAAGGCTTTGTCACATTATATCAAACTCTGTCAGTATAGGCCTGTAAAACTGGTAGCCACAGATGCAAGATAACTGAATAAATAAACTGCAACAACATTAAATTCACAACCTGCATTCAGAAATAACAATGGGCTTTTTTTTCTAGTTTCATTTTAAGAACACAGGAAGTAGAACTTGTCAGCAAATGACCGCCTACATTTAAAGGGGCTGTGCAAACCCCATTCAGAGAACTTATTTTATAACCTGAAAATGAACATTAGTATCTTTAAGATTTTTTTTTTTTTTGGTTCAGATTAACAAATTCTCAAAAAATATTGACTCAGATGTTAATTCAATTAGATATATTAAGAGATTTTGAATATATGAAAAAGCTAAATCTATCAAGGCAAAATTGTACTAGTAATGAATGTGCTCCTCTTTCATCTATTTTATTTTTCTTACACATTGATTATAACGTGGGATGCTTGATAGTACAGGAAGCTTTTATCTTTTTTTTTCAAACTTTTATTGCAGAATGTTTTTTGAAGTCAGTAATACCAAATAAACAAACACTATAATAAAAATAGTAGAAAAACAAAAATAAGTGAAATAGTTTAACATCAAACAGATGCACTATACGTTATGCGCATTTAATCATTTCACAGATAAACTTACTTAAAGGACCATTTTCTCAGCCAAGACTGGTTACAGAAAAAAAAGATTTAACATATTCAGCCTAATAATACAAATACATAAAGAAGACAAAAGCAACTCCACCATTCAGCAATTTATATACTTACAGTGGATATAAAAAGGTTTACACACCCCGGTTAAAATGATAAACAGATTTGTTTGTTTTTCAATTGAATTGTACAGGTTAAGGGTCACATTAAAGATGGGAAAAGTTTTGAAATTATTTATTGTGGTCTCTTTTTTATATCACAAAAACCTGGCATTTTAACAGGGGTGTGTAAACTTTTTATATCCACTGTAAATACCCACACACACATATTGATGCACACACCGTATATCTACATCTAACTATATATATATATGTGTGCACCCACACATGCACACACACACACACACACACACACACACACACACACACACACACACACACACACACACACACACACACAGATAGATACATAGACACATGCACACACACACACACACACACACATATATATATATATATATATATATATATATATATATATATATATATATATATATGTGTGTGTGTGTGTGTGTGTGTGTGTGTGTGTGTGTGTGTGTGTGTGTGTGTGTGTGTGTGTGTGTGTGTGTGTGTGAATGTATATATATGCTCTGGCCTACCCAGTATCCATCTTGTTTAACCGATCTCTGTCAGAAAGTTATGTTCCCACACTGTGGAAAGTATCACATATAATTCCCCTACACAAAGGCGGCCCCTCCACAGAACTAACCAATTACCGCCCCATGGCTATTCTCTCTCCACTCTCCAAAATACTAGAGAGATGCATACACTCTCAGGTCTCAGACTACCTCCTTACTAACAACCTCCTTACTAACAACCTCCTTTCCAATACTCAGCATGGTTTCCGACCGAACCATAGAACCACCACTGCCTTACTCTCCTTTACTAACACTATCCTTCAGCATAAAAACAATGGCTATCTTTCCTCTGCTACTTTCCTAGACCTATCTAAAGCATTTGACATGGTCCCACAAAAACAATTCATCTCTGGTCTCAATAACCTATCCTTCTCCCAATCAGTCACCAACTGGTTTCAGAGTTACCTGTAAGACCGCCAACAATCTGTTGTATGGCAGAATGGCATATCTCCCCAACTACCTGTCTCCATAGGGGTTCCACAAGGATCCATCCTTGGACCCCTACTCTTCTCTGTTTTCACCAATAATCTAGCCTCTGCCACCAAACATGGCACACTCGTACAATACGCAGATGACTCAACCATCATCTGCTCAGCCCAGTCCCTACCCAAACTGCAAAAAGTCACACAGGAAGCCTTTTCCTCTGTTGAAACTTGGTTATCCGGTGCCCAATTAATACTCAACCCAAAAAAAACTAAACTACTCATCTTCCAACCCACCAAACATACTCAAAACAACTCTCACTTTAACATCACAGCAAAAGACAACACCACTATATACCCAACTGAACACACCAAATTGCTAGGAGTGGAATAGACAATAAACTAAAATTTGTCATTCACATATCCATGACCATAAAAAAGTGCACAAAAAACTAGGAGCGTTATACAGAAATAAGCAACTTCTCACCAAAGCAGCAAAGATTTCAATAGCAAATTCCCACCTTATCTTCACCCTACTTTATGCTTCTCCAATATATACCAACCTAAGGCAATGCGATCTAAGCAAGCTAGAGACCTGCTACAACAAAATTGCCAAATTCGCCACAGGGGCATCCTACCATAGTCACCACTGTCTCTCACTTGCTGAACTGGGCTGGCTTGAACTCCCTCACCTCCTTCAATGGTATCAACTCTCACTCACCCACAAACTAGTAAACCATCGACTAAATGTCCCATCCCTCCAGAATCTACTCCAACCCTATCGCACCACCAGACCACTAAGATCCAGCAACAAAAATCACTTACAAATCACTAAAGCCAATAACTCTGCTGGTGAAGCACTGTTCTCTTGCACCATAGCAAAATTATGGAACTCCCTCCCACCCACAATTACCTCCATACCATCATGCACCCACTTCAAAACTTTACTAGAAGCACACCTAAAAACATGCTGGCTATGTCCTTGCAACTCCCACTCTAATATCACCCACCCCATCCAACCACTACCTTTCTTTCCACCCCACTAACTACCTTGATTATAGCAACCTCAGATGCTCATAAGCCTAGTACTTATTATGCAGCAGGAACTTCTTATTGTAACATTTGTTAATGTCTGTTATGTACTTCACAGATAAATATTCTAGTTGTCTACTGATGTACTATGTTCTTCATCTGTAAATATGTTTGTAATGAATTGCTATGTTAATCAAATTGTTAATCGCTATGTAATCCAATGTAACTACTGTCTGTTTATTTTATCTGTGGAGCTTTTCTCCCCGGGCCTCCGCTGAAAATGGACCTACGTCCATTTGGGCACTCCCGGTCAATAAATGTAAATAAAATAAATAAATAAATTATATATATATATATATATATATATATATATATATATATATGTATATAGAACATTTACCCCGGGGATCACGTCAGTCGCCCTGATAGACAAGGGTCCAGGGAAGTAAATATTGTGGGAAGAAATAGTCAGGGGAATTGTTATGGCTAGGCTTGAACAGGCCCTAGGGCCGATAGCCTAGTACCAACCTATGAATCTATGAACCTATGAATATATATATATATATATATATATATATATATATATATATATATATATATATATAGGATCATAGGATGTTACTAGGCTATTGGCCCTGGGGCCCTTATAACTCTAGGCAAGAGTTTAGCCCATGTTTAGACAAGTCAGCACCCAGAGCCCCTGTCCAGCAGAGACATGGGTGGAATCCCAAGGGTGTATTTTCTGTTTCCCATCCAGTTATCGAGGTTGCGCTTAAAAAGGGATAATGAGGTACTCTGTTTCATGTGGAGAGGGAGTCTATTCCACAGATGGGGAGTCTCTGGGACACAAATCTGTCCCGCCAACAAGTTCTATTGATAGCACAGACCAAGTTGAGGTTGTGCATATGGGTTGCTGGAGTGGATCTTGATTTGAGGATATAGAGCAATCCCATCAAGGCGGGATCTACGATTGCTTTGTATGCCAGACAGAGGTCACCTCTGAGGAATCTGTATGAAACTGAGTAGAGGGACAGGGCTTTTAGCCTATTTATGTAGGGTAGGTGTTTGAGGCCCTAGATTCTCCTGATGAGGAACCTCTGTGGTTTCTCCAGCTCCCGGATATGCTTTATGAAGTACATGCCAAAGGGGGCATTGTACTCAATAATTGGCCTTATAAGGGAAGTATACAGGGATGTTATGACCTTTTTGTCCCTGAAGAGATACCTTACTTATGAGGTGGGCCATGTAGAAAGCTTTCCATGCAACAAAAGCAACATGGTAAAAAATCAGGTTGTTATCAACCTGTGTGCCCAAATCCCTCACTACTGATTGTGTGCTTAGGCTGTTATTAATATGATAATATGTGGAGACATCACTCTCCCCAAAGGGGTGATGATGCATTTTTTGGCATTTAGCTTGAGGTCATGTTTCTGGCACCAGTCATTTGTTTGGGTGAGACCCTCATCCACATCACTTGGGGAATTGATGACTGCGCCCAGCTTGCCATCATCTGCAAACTTGGTCGGCCATAGGTCACTGGTTTTGGGCTGCACCTCAGAGAAGTATATCCCAAATAACAGAGACCCCAAGACTGATCCCTGAGGTACACCACTCTTTATGGGTCTACTGCTTGAGGTGGCTTTCCCTATTTTGATTAGGTGAGTTCTGTCAGTGAGCCAGTTTGCTACCCATCTGGTAACAAAGAGATTGATGCCTAGTTGAGAGAGTTTATCTACTATGCCTGAGTGGGGAATAATGTTGAAGGCTTTGGCCAGGTCATGGTAGGCGGTGTGCACCATCTTCCCCTCATCCATGGCTTTGTTCACTGTCTCAAAGAAGTCAACCAGATTTAACAGACATGACCTCCCATTGACAAAGCCAAACTGTGTGGGGTCTAGTGTTTGGAGGTTGCCAATGTCCCTGTTAATGAGGCCCATGATAATCCATTCCATGGCCTTGCAGATCAGGCTGGTTAGGCAGATGGGTCTATAATTTCCTGGATCGGTGGATGCTCCACCTTTGTGTAAAGGGATGACAGTGGCTGTCCTCCACTCGGCTGGGACAAAGCCGGTACTCAGGCTTTGGTTGAATATGGAGCCTAATGGTGCTGCAAGTTCATGCCTGAGTTCATGTAGGATGCAGCCTGGGATGTTATCGGGTTCCATGGAGGCTGTATTTTTTTGCCTTTGGGAGGGCAGTGATGACCTGTTCTGTAGAGATAAGGTGTGGGGGACAGGTACTGGGGATGTCCTGACTTACTGAGCGGGGACAGAGGGGAGAAGTTTTCATTGAATCTGTCAGCCAGTAAATTGGCTATATCTACAGAATTTGTGCATGTGGTGTCCTTGACCACCAGTTCTGAACAGATCTGGGTGCTTCCTTTGAGATTGTGGAATTTAATTATTTGTTTGTTTGTTTGTTTATTTATTTCATTTTAATGACCGGGGAAGCCCACTGGGCCAAGAAGAGCCCGTTTGTAGTGGAGGCCCGGGGAGAAAAGCTCCAATTAACAATACAATACAATCTATAAGTTCATAGACAATAGTAATTATGAATGATAAGCATGGTATATACAATATATACAGAACTAGATGCAGAGATAAATGGTGAACATATTAATTACAATTGAATATGGAGTAGTTGAAGTGTCAATGGACAAAACATTACATGTTCAGTCTGTAGTTAATAAGGCATCTGTAAGTGGAATGAATCAGAGGAAGGATTAGTAGAAGATAAGTATTGTAGTAGAGTGTGGGTAAGGACCTATGAAGGAATGAATTTCTTACTGGGTGGCTGTAAGAATGATATAGACTGGCAATAAGGTTAGTTCATTACAAAAGAGTGGTAGTGACCATTACCTGTGTAGCAGTCTAAGATGGTGTTATATGGGAAAAGGATAAAAGGAATTATAGAAAATAGTAGTTTAGAGGTGGAGTTAGTGGATAAGTTGAGTGTAAGGTTGTAAGGTGTGGAGATGAGGAAGGTCTGCTGAAACAATGGTGGGGGGGAGATGAGCAAGAGCATATCCTGTTTGAGGATAGGTAGAGAGGTGTAGGAGGGCTTTGGAGTTGGTGTGGTTGGAGGTATGTGAAGAAGGCCTTATAATTGTCTCTAGTAGATGTGGCCAATTTGGACTCAAAGTGGGCTCTATAGGATTTCATTAGTGGTCTTATTTGCTTGTTCAAGCTAAGGAAAGATTGCTTCCAATTGGGTGCCTGCTCCTTCTTTGTCCTGGACAGCAATTTTTTCTTTTTGTTATATAGTTTATTTATTGCAGATGTCCACTAAACAGGTTTACTCTTCCTGGCAGAGGATGATTCTGTCCTGTCAGGTATTCCTGATTCCATGCATCCATATAAATGCTTGTATAGAACTTTGGTGTAGATTTGGACATTGGTGCCAGTTCCTACAGTGGGAAAGGGGGCTGTGAAGCTG
Organism: Protopterus annectens; assembly: GCF_019279795.1. NCBI lineage: Eukaryota > Metazoa > Chordata > Ceratodontiformes > Protopteridae > Protopterus > Protopterus annectens. The sequence goes on along the minus strand of NC_056744.1, from coordinate 1,723,584,485 downwards.
TTTATACCATCCCTCAGGAGGCTGTAATCAGCTTTGGGGAAGTTTTTTTGTCTGACCCTAGCTAGAGGGTGGTCAGGGGAGATGGTGACTTTGAAAGTGACCACTTTATGGTCGGATCTTACCAGGGAAGATGATACCGTAGGGGTGCTGCAGTGGTTACTCATGTTGGTTTATACCAAGTCCAATATATTATCACCTCTTGTGGGGGTATCGACTAGCTGTTCCAAGGCATTTGCATTGATAAAATCCAGGAATCTCTGGGCATTTGTGTTCTGGCATGCATAGGTTTTCCAATCTATGGTTAGGTAATTAAAGTCACCCGGGATCAGGGTAAAGGGTTGTATCTTGATAGCTTTGAAGAGGTCCAGATAGGTAGAGTGGGCATCTTGAGTCAAATTTGGGTGCCTGTTGCTAGCTATAATTTGAATAGGGGTCTTGTCCATGGTCGTAGAGTTTCTCCTGTGTGTTATACTATTTGACCAGCCTGGAGGTGTGTGTGTCTTTAATATATATATTGAAACTCAACCTCCTTTGGCTTTGCTGCCATATTTTGGGGTGTGAATGCATGACAGGATGAGTAACCAGGTAAGGCTGGGGTGGTCTCTGTAGCTTTGAACCAGGTTCCTGTGACTGCACAAAGGTCAGCATCTTCCAGGGTTAAGAATTCTTGCAATATGTTTAGTTTCATGTTTAGACTCTAGCGTTTAGCAGCATGACCTTTAATTTGCATTTTTTTGACATTTTTATGTTGGTAGTATCAGTCTCATGACTTTTCCTAAAAAAAAGGCACTATGCGGGAGGCAAGAGCCTTTGGCAGAACCCTGAAGCCCAAGTTAGACAGATGCAGGCCATTTCTAGCAAAGCATCTTGGTTGGTCGATCATATCTTCCCAGGCTGTCAGGCACTGGATCCCCATAGAATGACTCCAGAAACTAAGCCAATTGTTAAAGTCAATCATTTTCTGTTTGTATTGAGGCATAATTCTAGGTGATGGTAGAATGCTGCTTAAGGCTAGGGACATATCTGCCTGGGACACATATTCAGTGAGCTCAATCATGTCTCTCTTCATATAGTCCAGGGAGGTACATCTCAAGTCGTTCATGCCAACATGGACAATGACAGAGTCATAACAGTCCCTGTTGTTGAGAGACTTGAGTGCGTGTGTGATATGGTGGATTTTGGCACCTGACAAACAACTAAACATGACTTTCTCTTTATCCAGCCTGGTGAGAGGCATATCTGTGTGTCTCACAATGGAGTCTCCTATGACTATGACTATATATATATATATATATATATATATATATATATATATATATATATATATATATATATACATATATACTATATACCACAGATGATGGAAAATAGCTCAATGATAGAATTCCAAAGCTGGTTTAATAGTTAATTCAAACACATAAATTCAATTCCACACACAGCATTTTCATCTAAGTTGCTAAGACTTCATCAGATGCAAACAGTAAATGAATGAATGAACCATCTCATTATATAATCCATTAGCTTAATTATTCAAGTAATCCACCAATGTAAACACAGTCTATTGTCTCAATAAGGCATGTCATTGATCAGAGAACAACACAGTAAATCACAAACCAATGTACGATTGTTTAGATATGCTCAGGATTCCCCAATGACGTCTACCGTATTTTGTCCACATATGCGCAAGGACTTCATTGACATCAAATGAAACATTTCTACCAAGGATCCCTACATAAGTTCTTCACTGACACCAAATGAAACCTTTTCCCCAACTTCAGTAGTTTGTCAAAGCTTGCCCAAGCAGATCACTATCAACAAACAATATTCCCCCAATAATCTTTTCAGTATATTGTCCACATTTGCACTAGCACTGCACTAACAGCAAATAAAACATTTCTCCCAACAACCCTTTCAGTACTATGTCCAAGTCTGCATAAGCATTTCGCTGACACTGAATGAAGGATTCCACCAATGACTCCTTCAAAAGTGTGTCCATATAAGCCCAAGTACTTCACTGGCATGGAATGAAACATTCCCCCAATGACCCTTTCAGTACTACATCCACGCCTGCACAAGCACTTCACTGACATGGAATGAAGCATCCCCCCAATGACCCTTTCAGTACTACATCCATGTCTGCACAAGCACTTCACTGACATGGAATGAAACATCCCCCCAATGACCCTTTCAGTACTATGTCCATGTCTGCACAAGCACTTCACTGACATGGAATGAAACATCCCCCCAATGACCCTTTCAGTACTACGTCCATGTCTGCATAAGCACTTCATGAACATCAAATGAAACATCTCCCCAACTATCCCTTTAGTAGTTTGCCCACATATGCCCAAGCACTTATCTGACATCAAATGAAAATTTTCCCCAGTGACCCTTTCAGTAGTATGTCCATGTCTGGCAAGCACTTAACTGACACCAAATTAAACTTTTCCCTGAGAAATCCCTTCAGTAGATTGTCCCTGTCTGCACAAACATTTCACTTACAAAAATGATTCATTTTTCCCACTGACCCCTTCTGTAGTCTTCCCATGCCTTCACAAGCACTTCAAGGACACCAAATGAAACATTTCTCCCAATGATCCCTGCACAACCACTTTTACTGACACAATGTGTGACATTTCCCCCAAAGAACACAGCAGTAGTTTGTCCATATATGACCAAGCACTTTACAGACCCCAAATGAAATATTTCCCCCAGCAACCCTTTCAGTACTATGTCCATGTTTGTAGAAACATTTCACTGTCACCAAATGAAACATTTCACCAGTGACCCCATCAGCAGTTTTTCCATGCATGCCGAAGCACTTACCTCACATGAAGTGAAACATTTCCCTCAGTGACCCTTTCAGTGGTATGTCCATGTTTGCACAAGCACTTCACTGACTCATTACTTGCGTCTTTTTTCCACATTTTGTTCTTTAAGAGGTTGAGAGGTATGCTTTAAGGTCATACCTCTGTCCAGATGTTTACATAATGTTAAGATGTTTGCCTTATTCTTTTTATTTTTGGTCTGTTCTTCACAAAATCTGTGGCTTTCTGATAAATCACAGAGGACTGAAGTAATTAAATTATGACATACATTTGAGTTTCAGACTTTATATCCTGCAGAAAATACATCTTAACTCATAGAGAAATATTTAAAATGTGTCCTATTTTGGGCCATTATCCAACCATCATTTTAGGCTTTGTTCAGCTTTCTTGCATTAAGTGGTTGAGTGTTGTGTTCTGGGAGCAGAACATCATATATGCATCACTCACAAGCTTTGGCACATGTGCACATTCATACACTCACACATTCTCTTCACAATATGCATGCCCACCCACACACACACACACACACACACACACACACACACACACACACACACACACACACACACACACACACAGATGTCATATGTTGCAGTTGCTGAACTGCAAGTTCAATTGGCAAGCATGTAAAAGAGAATGCTGATGTATTCCAAATTTTTTTGGGTAGTTAGTGTTTGCTCAGTAATCAATTTCTTTCTATAGGTTTTCATTTACAAATGCAACAAGTGAAAGAACTAAGAATATTCCCTATAAGCCATTAGTTAATAATCCATGGAAGAAAGTTCTGTCATTGATTGACACTTTACAATCAGTGTCAGTCACCTCATGATACCATATTTATTATTTGTTTTGACTTATTATCACTTATTTATATCAAATACTATCTAAAGTCTTCCTATGTCAAGCTAAATGTAAATAGTTAAGTATTCAATTCATTTAATTGTAATTAAAATGTTTGTTTTATTTCAAAACAAAAAATATACGAGTAAAAAAGGCAGTTCAGTTTTTTTTTTTTTTTTTGGTAGTTAGTGTTTGCTCAGTAATCAGTTTCTTTCTATAGGTTTTCATTTACAAATGTAACAAGTGCATTTGTCAATGACAAGTTGCAAAAAACAAAGCAAATTAAATAAAATAAATATAAAGGATCGCTGAGCAGCACTCAGTTTCTTAATCTCTCTTTATACAACTAGGAAGGATTCTTAGAAAATAAACAGTACTTTGTGAAAGAAAATAAAAATAAATGTGTGCGTCCCATATGGAAGCTAAACTTTAACAGACTGGCATATTCTCAGTAAGCTGATCATGGGAGGAGGGGCTCCATCCTGACACAGCAAGATGGGTGTTCCTGATAAAGACATTGTCAATCGCTCTTCATAAATAACAATAAATGTGTGCGCCCCATATGGAAGCTAAACTTTAACAGAATGGCATATTCTCAGTAAACTGATAGAGGAAGGAGGGGCTTCATGCTGACATAGCAAATCGGGTGTTCCTGATAAAGACGTTGTCAATCGCTCTTCAGAAAAGGGTTGGGCCTGAATTTTAAACACTGGGATTGTCCCTCTAAAATACATTCCTTTACTATGAGCTAAGGGGGGGAAGTTAAAGGGCCAGTAGAGCCCATCACAGGCATGTGAATACATACATTCACATGCCTGACTCCAGGTTGCTCTGTATCATGCAAACCAAGTGACTGAGAAACTTTGAGACTATAAGTGCTCTCTTCATGGACCACTGTGACAACTCTATCAAACGAGGTAATGGGGACTGATGTACAGTAGTTATGTTACATTAAAGTGAGTGCGTCAAGGTTTTCTGCTACTGTCTTTGTTTTGGTTTAGCTGTCAGGTCATGCTCATAGGTTCATAGGTTCATACTAGGCTATCTGCCCTAGGGCATTTATAAGCCTAGCCAGAGTGTGTTTGGCTTTCGCCACCCATTTTAAATTAATTTTGCTATGCCCTTTTTCGAGGTTGGTATACTGTGAAGTGATACCCGGGGTAAACCTACGATCTCCCATCCACTCATCAAGATTCCTCTTGAAGAGAGTCAATGAGGGACTCTGCCTAACCTGGACTGGGATTTTATTCCAGAGTGAAGGGAGCCTCTGGGTTATGAATCTGTCCCTCCAGCATGTCCTATTTATTTCAGTGCTGAGGTTCAAGTCTCTCGAGCGCGTAGCTCGATGGGATTTGGATTTTCTGAGGTGCAGCATGTCCATTAATTCTGGGTTGGACATGGCTTTATACATCAGGCACAGATCGCCTCTGAGCAGGCGGTATGCCACTGAGTAGAGTTGGAGTTTCTTTAACCGGGCAGCATATGGCATCTGTATCCTCTTGGTGAGGTACTTTTGGGGTCTTTCCAGTTGCTGCAGGTGTCTGGTAAAGTCCATCCCAAAAGGGGAATTGTACTCAATTATGGGCCTGATGAGGGATGAGTAAAGATGCACGATGACCTCCCCTGATCTAGATGTGAATCCCTTCATGATTAGGTGGGCTATATAAAATGTTTTTCTAACCAGTTTGGCCACGTGGTTGTCAAATGAGAGATTGCTATCAACTTGGGTCCCCAGGTCCCTAATTACTTCTTCTGTACTTAATAGATTACCACCTATGTGGTAATTTGTGGGCACTTTGTTTTTGCCAAAGGGGATGACTATACACTTTTTGGCATTTAGCTTGAGGCCATGGCTCTGGCACCAGTTGTCTGTTTGTATGAGGCCCTTTTGGAGGATGCTTGTGTCGGCTGGAGAGTCGATTATGGTGCCGTTTGCAGTCATCTGCAAACTTGGTCAGCCACAGCCCTTCCGTGTTGGCCTCTACCTCCGAGAAATATATACCGAACAAGAGAGGTCCCAGGACTAAGCCTTGTGGGACACCACTTGTAACTGGTTTGGAGTCTGACATGGCTCCAGCAATTCTAACCATGTGGGTTCTGTCCTTGAGCCAGTTTGCAACCCATCTAGTGACATAGGGGTTTATATTTAAGCTGGTGAGCTTATCTATAATGCCTGAGTGGGGTATTGTATCGAAGGCTTTGTGAGGTCCAGGTTGGCTGTGTGGACCACCTTCCCCTCGTCAATGGCCTTGGTGACTGTTTCAAAGAAATCAACCAGGTTTAAGAGGCAGGATCTGCCCTTAACAAAGCCGAACTGGGTAGGATCCAGTGTCTGTAGGTCCCCAATATCCTTATTTATGAGGTCCATGATGATCCTTTCCATAGCTTTGCAGACCAAACTAGTCAGGCTTATGGGGCGATAGTTTCCAGGATCCGTTGAGGCACCACCTTTGTGGAAAGGGACCACTGTTGCTGTACACCACTCTTTGGGTACATATCCTGTAGTAAGGCTGAGATTGAACAGTAGTTTTATGTTTGGGTTTAGCTCTTCTTGGAGTTCATGTAGGACGCAGCCCGGGACACCGTCTGGTCCCATTGATGCTGTGTTTTTTGCTTTGGAGAGGTCGGCTCTTACCTGAGCATCTGAGATGTCAGGGGGGCAGCACTCTGCTGGGATAGATATTTGCCCTTTTGGTGTGGAGGGGGGGGGGGGGTTTGCACTGAACCTGTCAGCTAGGATGTTGGCAATGTCTGTGGGTTTGGTGTATTTTTTGTCATTTTGGACTAATTCTGAGCATATCTGGGAATTCCCACCCAGGTTCCTAACATAACTAAAGAAAGCCTTATGATTATCCCTAGTGTCCTGTGCAATTTTTCTCTCGAAGCTGGCCTTAGACGATTTTATGAGTGCCCGTAGTTTTTTGCTAATACTGATCAGAGATGCCTTCCCTTTTTGGGATTTTGCTCTATCATGTAGTAGCTTCCTCCTTCTGTTGTATAGTTCGTTTATGGATGGGGTCCACCAGACAGGACGTCTGCCTTTGGAGGATTGGGTCTTGGTTATATTTGGGATTGCATGATCCATGCATTCCTGAAGGTGTTCATAGAATGCGTTTATAAAGGATTCTGCGGTCTGGGCCGTATTTTCCACAGGCCCAGGGGCTTTGAAGGATTTCACCTCGGTTTTGAGGAGTGTGAAATTTGCTTTAGAGGAGTTTTTCACTGTGGTTTTCAGGGCAGGGGGTGGAGTCGGGATGTGAATATCCAGTGAGATTAGTTTATGGTGTGATCTTACCAGTGAGGGATACACTTCTGGTCTGGAGCATAGAGTCCCCATGTTGGTGATGATCAGGTCCAGTATGTTTTCCCCTCTTGTGGGAGTGGTAACAAGTTGTTCCATAGCATTTGAGTTTATAAATTCTAGGAACCTTTGGGCTAGGGTGTTGGAGCTAGAGTAATGCTCCCAGTCTATGTTTGGGTAGTTGAAGTCGCCCAATATAATGGTGTTTGGAGAGACCTTCATATTTTCCAGTGTTCTCAGGAAGGACAAGTGGGGTTCCTGGGTTTGGGAGGGTGGTCTGTAGCAGGCTATAAACTGGAAGGCAGTTTTACCCACTGTTAGTTGCACATGGATAGTCTCTGATGCTTCGTGCTGTGCCACCAACCTGGAGGTGTGGGTATCTTTGACGAATATTGATACTCCCCCTCCTTTTGTGGTTCGGTCCAGGTTTTGGGGCCGAAAAGCATGGTATGAGGTATAACCTGGTAGTGCTGGGGTGCTCTTGGGAGCCTTGAACCAGGTTTCTGTTACTGCACAGATATCAATGTTCTCCATGCTAAGGAGAGTTTCGAGTGCGTGCATCTTGAGGTTTAGACTTCTGGCGTTGAGTAGCATTACTCTTAGTTTCTTATCCCTTGTGATACCTATGGAGGTGGGTTTGTCTTTTGAGCCTTGCCTAAAAAGGCATTATGGGGGTAGCAAGAGCCTTTGCCAATATCCGAAAGCCCAGGGGTGACAGGTGCAAGCCGTCCCTAGCGAAGCATCGTGGCTTGTCGAGCATGTCATCCCAGGCTGACAGGCATTGGATCCCCTTTGAATGACACCAATACTTAAGCCAATTGTTGAAATTGATCATCTTGTCTTCATATTGTGGCATCATTGTTGGTGAGGGTAAGATGCTACTCAAGGTCAGGGTCATACCGGCCTGGGCTACATGCTCAGAGAGCTCGTCTATGTCTCTTTTCATGTAGTCCAGGGAGGTACGTCTCAGGTCATTCACACCAGCATGGACAATGACCGAGTCATATTTGCACTTGCCTTGGAGTGACCTGAGTGCTTGTGTTATGTGGCGGATCCTAGCGCCTGACAGGCAGCTCACCGTGACCTTTTCCTTGTTCAGCCTGGTGAGCAGGACGTCAGTGTGCCTGACGATAGAGTCACCTATTACAACTGTATCAGGTGTGTTGTTTAGCCTTAAGGGCTGTGACTGTTCAGCACACTGGCTTTGTAAGCTATGTGTTGCACGTGTTTTGTTTTGGGGTAGCGGTTGCTTGGGTGTCTGAACTGGAGGTCTCTGCTGCTTAGGCAGATTTTTATTTAGAGCCTCCGAGTATGTTTTTGTGTGTTTATGTGTTTGGTTTGCTGTCGTGGAAGGTCTATGTGAGACTGAAATTGTAGTGAGTGTGGTTTCCTTCTCCTCCTGACTGGTTTTGCCGGTACTGAGTTGAGAGAGCTTTGCCTCCAGTATGGCTATATGGTTGCATCTCTCAAGTGTTGGAATTTGTTGGGAGGAGGAGAGGGTTGTCTGTGTACATGAGGCAGTTGTAACATTGCCTCAAGATTCCCAGATTCACCAGCTGGACTGGAGAGGAGATTGACAGCTGACCTTTGGACATGCTAGAATAGTATTGGGAATTCCTTTATAATTGAAAAAAAAGGGCCAATGGGGAACAAGGTACTCAAGGGGAGTTTGTGATGGTGTAGTGTTTTTAATTTTTTAGTGCTGACTTGTATAATTGCTTTAGTGAGCAAGTGCCAGGTATCTTAAATGGAATGTGTTACAGGTAACTTAAAAATGCAAAAATGACAAACAGTAACTTTCTTTCAAGTGAAACAAGGATATAAGTACAGTAAGCAATGCAGATATCACTAGGGATCCACAGAAGCACTGAAAAGCCACATTTTAGGTGGAATTAGTGTTTCAGGGAAATAACAAGCATACAAACAAAGCTAGATTCAGCAGGCCTGGATCTAGTCTATGCTACAGCAAACAAGGTGTACCAATTTCAGTAAGAAACAGTTCAAATATGCAGGCACTATAAGCCTTTAACCAGAAATTCCCAGCTCAGAAGGGCAGAGTCCAGCCTCTCCTCCCACAAGAGTGCAGACCACGAACCTTCTTAATGTAAAATAACTGGCCTGAAGCCCAAGTGCTTAAACCAGAACTAATATACTTTTAGAATAACAGACACTGAGCCCTCAATCAGCAGTTCCCAACTTAGAACGATGTAAGCTACCTGTCCTGCCACCACAGTGCAGGCCACAAATCTTCCTAATGTAAAACAACTGGTCTGAAGCCCAAGTGCTTAATCCAAAAGACTTAGAATGATAGCTACACTTTAATCAAGTTACTACCAAGCAGTAATAAATACAATTGAATACTTTAAAGACTGCCTGGATTAGTGCTCAAATTATACAAACAAAACTAGATTCAGCAGGCCTGGATCTAGTCTATGCTACAGCAAACAAGGTGTACCAATTTCAGTAAGAAACAGTTCAAATATGCAGGCACTATAAGCCTTTAACCAGAAATTCCCAGCTCAGAAGGGCAGAGTCCAGCCTCTCCTCCCACAAGAGTGCAGACCACGAACCTTCTTAATGTAAAATAACTGGCCTGAAGCCCAAGTGCTTAAACCAGAACTAATACACTTTTAAAATAACAGACACTGAGCCCTCAATCAGCAGTTCCCAACTTAGAAGGATGTAAGCTACATGTCCTGCCACCACAGTGCAGGCCACAAACCTTCCTAATGTAAAACAACTGGTCTGAAGCCCAAGTGCTTAATCCAAAAGACTTAGAATGATAGCTACACTTTAATCAAGTTACTACCAAGCAGTAATAAATACAATTGAATACTTTAAAGAATGCCTGGATTAGTGCTCAAGTTATACAAACAAAGCTAGATTCAGCAGGCCTGGATCTAGTCTATGCTACAGCAAACAGGGTGTACCAATTTCAGTAAGAAGCAGTTCAAATATGCAGGCACTATAAGCCTTTAACCAGAAATTCCCAGCTCAGAAGGGCAGAGTCCAGCCTCTCCTCCCACAAGAGTGCAGACCACAAACCCTTTTAATGTAAAATAACTGGCCTGAAGCCCAAGTGCTTAAACCAGAATTAATACACTTTTAGAATAACAGACACTGAGCCCTCAATCAGCAGTTCCCAACTTAGAAAGATGTAAGCTACCTGTTCTTCCACTACAGTGCAGACCACCAACCTTCTTAATGTAAACAACTGGCCTGAAGCCCAAGTGCTTAAACCAGAATTAATATACTTTTAGAATAACAGACACTGAGCCCTCAATCAGCAGTTCCCAACTTAGAAGGATGTAAGCTACCTGTCCTGCCACCACAGTGCAGGCCACAAACCTTCCTAATGTAAAACAACTGGTCTGAAGCCCAAGTGCTTAAACTAAAAGGCTTAGAATGAGTTACACCAAGCAGTAATAAATACAACTGAGTACTTTTAAGATGACACAAAAGCAAAATAAAGTAGGAAGAAACACAAATACAGTAAAAGCAGATAAATTTTTTTTTTTTGAGTGAGCAAATGAGATGGGCTCAGGAGTTACAGGACAGAAACAAGTGCAAATGCAGGCCTTCAAATCAGAAGGTTGAGAGAGATGGAAGACCACCCAAACGGCCAATAACTACAATTTCTGGGCCAGAACCACTCCTTATGTGGTAGACAGGTTACCTAGTGCTTACCACTCCCACTGATAAGCTAGAAGGCTTCCCTCCAACACAGAAAGGCTTGGGGGGCTCAGAAGCTTACAAATAGTCCTAGATACAGCAAATCTGTATCTGGAACACTGATTACAGGAAAGGTAGGAAACAGGCTTACAATTTTTTTTTTTTCAGAAAAGTAGCAAAAACAGTAGTAAAAACAATTCACAAGCAGTGCAAGCTGGCACACTTGAGTATGTAGCAATATTAGTCCACACACAGTTTGAGAAAATGTAATTAAATTAAAAAGGACTAAAAGCAAGTGCAGAAAGGGTTTATTAGGTAGAATGCGGTAAAGAGATGGGACTGGGGGAGTGTCCTAGATCAAATCTACAGTGGGGCGGGCACTGCAAAAGCCACCAAATTTAAACTACAACCAAGAACAGGAGTAGGAAAAGGTTTCAACAGAGATGTGAGGAATCAGAGTGCAAATTATAAAACCAAAAAAATGTGATCCTAATGTCTACATTCAGGCTGCTCTGACTCTTTGAGTTTTCAGTACCCTGGGGGATGGGTAAATCTCACTTCCAGAAAACCTAACAGTTTCCATTGTGTGTTTCTTTTATTTACAGCCCATACTGACAGGGAAACTTCTCTTTGAAATGTAGAGAAATAGTGCTTATAAGGCTTACTGCTGTTTTTTCATTGTATTTAAAAGATTTATACCTTCACTTGGCGTGCAGACACTGCTCTGTATCTTCTTCATTACTTTCAGCAGCTATGTAAAAATGCATGGTTTTCTCATGTTCTACACCAGGTTAATCAAACAGATCCTTAATTTTTAAATATAAAAACATTTTTTTTTTTTTTTTATTTATTTTACATTTGTTGACCGAGCTAGTCTGGCTGGATACATGTCCATTTTCAGCAGACGCCGGAAGAGAAAAGCTCCACTATATACTAGTAAATAAAACAGCACAGTAAGAGACTAAAATGTAAGTAACTACAGAACTATTTCAGCAATTTAACAGAACAGTAGCAATTTAACAGAAAAAAATACGAGGATCCCTAATCCCATACTCTTTACAGTAGCAGGAATTGTAATGAAAAAAAATAAACAGACACTAGAGTCTATACAATATTTACAATATTAACAGATATAATAAACATTTTGTGCCTTAGCAAATAGTTTTAAGACCCAGACTTGTACAGTAGGAATCAAAATACAAGGTTTAAATAGAAGGTGAGATAACAGGTTGCAGTAATATATCTAGTGTAAATGAGAAAGTGACATCATAGGAATAGTAATATCCATGTGGATGCCAGGAGAGCTGCAGAGGAGGAGCAGTAATAACGAGAGAGACAAGTAGAAAAGATGGATGTATAGCAACAGGCAAAGCAGGGAACTATAATGGAAGTTGGATGCTGGGGTCAGTCAGGATTTGAGCAAGGGCAAAGCCAGTGAGATTTGAAATAGTTCATTAATTGTTTCTTAAAAAGTTGTGATGAGACTAAAGTAGTCATTTCAATTGGAAGTTTATTCCAGTACGAGCCAACAACATTTGTGAACAAGGAGTCACCAGATTTATTGTGTGATTTGAGAGTAGCTACTAGCAGTTTGTTAGCTGAGTGAAGGGAAGTAAGATTCCTGTAAGGATCAACAAGGTTGTTAAGTATGGGTGTATTATTAGGGTAATAGAGAATTTTATGGGTGATAACTAATTGATGTAGAAGAATAAGATTTTGAAGTTCAAGCCAGCCAAGTTTTTTGAAATTAACACAATGATGGGTATGAAATGGGGAGCCTGTGGCAAACCTGGCAATGCTATGGTAGGATGTGGCTAGTTTCTGAATGTTAGATTTTGATAGGTTGATAAAAAATGGAGAGGCATACAATAATGTAGAGATGAGATGAGCTTGGGCTAGAGACACCTTGGTAGTTGCTGAAAGAAAGGGTTTAAGTCTGTAGAGGGCACCTATCTTTTTATTAACAGCTTTGATGGTTAGGTTGATGTGGGCATCAAAGTTTAGTTGATTATCTATTGTAAACCCTAATAGTTTAGTGGAACAATCAGGTGTTATGATAGTGCCATTGTCAGAGACAATAGAAAATGAGGGAGGGGCAGACTTAAGGGTTGGAGAAAAAAGTAGTAATTTGTTTTTTGGGGATTAAGGAGGAGACAGATATGTTGCAACCAGTTTTCTGCTGCTGTAAAGACTTTTTGGGTGGAAGAATGAAGTTCAGCTGGCGATACAGCAGTACAGATGAGTGTTAAATCATCTGCATACTGAATGCATGTGGATGTTGGGAGGGAAGTAGACAGGTTATTTATAAAAATGGAGAAGAGAAGGGGACCTAAGATGGATCCTTGGGGGACCCCGATGGTGACTGGGAGCTGAGAGGATAAATGGCTGTCCCAAAGGACTGCTTGTCTTCTATCTTTCAAATAGGAGTTAAACCAGCACAATGCCAAAGAGTCAAGAGAAAGAGATTTCAAAGTGTCTAGCAGAAGGTGATGGTTCACCATATCAAAGGCTTTAGAGAGGTCGAGAAATAAAGCAGATGAGAATAGGTTGTTATTGCGATTTTTGTTGATGGAATCTGTAAAGGAGAGAAGAGCAGTGGAAGTGCTATGGAAAGGTCAAAAACCATGTTGGGAGTCTGCAAGTAGGTTATTATGTAGAAGATGATTCAAAAGTTGATGGTGTATACAACGTTCCATAATTTTAGTTAGTGGTGATAGGACGGAAGTTAGAAAGTTCGTTAGTGTTTCCTCCTTTATGCAGTGGAATGATATGGGAGACTTTCCAGAGGGAAGGAATAGTAGATTCGGTTATAGTTCTGTTAATTAAGATGGAGATTTGGTATGCTAGTACTGCTGCTGCTAGCTGCAGATATTCAGCTGGTAGTTGGTTAGCTGAAGGAGTACAAGGTTTATGTTTTGAAAGTAGCTTGTGAATATAGGCTGTGGAGACTGTACTAAATTTTAGAGTGGGGGCATTGTTATGAGGAGAGGTATTTTGAAGGGAAGTGGGGGGAACCATGGTGTTGGCTAAAGAGGTGACTGTTTCAGAGAAGAAGTTGTTGAATGTGTTGGCTATTATATTAGGAAGGGTCTGAGCTAAGTTAGCTGGAGTAGGTGTTTTGGAATTCCCAGGATGGAGCAATTTATTGATTCCTGACCAGAATTTTTTGGGGTTATGATTTTGATTTTGTTGATATTGGAGGTAGAATTTTTTTTTATCCAGAAGGGTGAGTTTTTTTGTAGTATTTCTAAGGTATTTGAAGTTTTGATGGTCAATTGGGTTTTTTGTAGTTCTCCATTTTGTCCATAGTTTGTTCCTTAATAGCATTGTTTGCTTGGTTTCTTTAGAAAGCCAAGGAGCTGCTTTGGATCCCATTCTAATTAAGCGAGAGGGGGCATGACAATCTAGAATTTGGAGGAATGTGTTGTTGAAATGGGTAACTGCCTCATCAAGTGGAAGGTGTTTCAGAGCTGACCAGTTGCATCCTTTGAGCTCATCAAGGAAGTCTTGAAGGATGAAGTTTTTTTTGTTACGAATGGTACGATAGCTAGCCGGTTTGTGGTTACTATTTTTTGTTTAGTGATATAGGTGAGAAGATGGTCACTGATATTGTCAGGGAGTGTTCCAGTTTTATATGATAGGGGATTATTGTTGACCAATATCCAGTCCAAGATGGTCTGTTTATTGGTAGATTTGTGAATCCTAGTTGGGGAGTTTATGGTTTGTTGGAAAGTAAAGAGGTTGAGGTGAAAGGTGGGAAGTCCCCTAAGATTATGGTTTCCTGAGGAAAGGTAGATTAGAGCCAGCTAAGGATGTTTTCAAGTGTATTTAAGTTATTGCCAGGAGGGATATAGGAACATATTATGTATATGGCTTTGTTATTATTTACTTGGAATTTGCTGCAGAGTATTTCAGCATTGGCAGGGGAAGGAGGTAAGGAGTCAATTGAGACCACCTGCAGTTCAGATTTATAAAGTAAAGCAACTCCCCCACCCTTTTTGTTTAGACGATCCTGCCTTAAAATGCTGTAGCCAGGAGGAGTAATTTCATTGTCCTTGGTACCTGGTTTGAGCCAGGTTTCAGTAAGACAGAGGATATCAAATGAGTAGAGGTCAATTAAGGCATGGAGCTGTGTGATTTTATTGTTAATACAACGAATATTTAGGTGTGCTACTGAAAGGGAGTTAGAAGAGAAAGGTGACCTTAAATTGTTAGTAGTGTGGTCCAAGAGGGTGTGGATAAGGGAATTCTGAGGGCCAGGGTTGGGGTGAATGTCCCCGTGTACCAGTAAGAGTGTTTGTGGGAATGGAAGTATTTTTGAGATTTTAGAGGGTATTAGGTAGAGCTTTTTAGCTGTGTGACACCTGTTGTGGAGTACTCTGTGATAGTGAGGGGGAAGGTAAGGGCAGGATGACAGGAGGTTAAGATAAGTTTGTTTAGCTAGAGGAAGGACAGAGTTTGTTTGTTTAGCTTTACTAGGAGATCTAAGGGTATGGTTTTCGTAGGAAGTAAGGGTATAGTATTTAAGAAGGATATTTAGGAGTAGCAATAAGTAAAGTAGCTTAAAAGTCAGGGTCATATTGGGTTTGGTCATTTTAGCAAGGTTGATAATTATAAATCACTATGAGCAACCACACTATTCCTGGTATAGTAGCACGTATAAGCACAGGTACTTGAGAATAAATGTGGTACATGTAACCAGTGTACATATATTATAAGTACCAAGAAGTTATTATTAGAGGATGCCAACACTACTGAAGTAATATTTCAAAGAGGTAATTGTAGAACATCCCACATAGTATACCTAGCTAAATGTACGAAATGTGCCTGTTTCTATGTAGGCAAAACTGATAGATGCCTTCGAAACAGGATACATGACCACTATTACTGTATTAAAAGGAGAGAGGAAAAAAATGCTTTATGGAAACATTTAAAAGAAAATAAAAAGTGTGATAGGTTTCTTTTTGGCATTTTGGAGATTATACATCCTAACCCTAGAGGGGGTAGTATAAAGAAAAAACTAGGTGAAAGAGAAGTGAAGTGGCAGATAAAATTGAATGCCTCTTTGTATCCTGGTTTAAATGAGAATATTTCTAACAAACCTGTATTGGATCATAACATATATTAATACACAAGTATACGGCTTCATAGTGTATTATTACAGTTAAAGTCTGCTATGTATTTTATAATGAGGTAGCATCTTTAGACTTTTTCAACAAGTACACTACAGTTTTTACAACTGAGTAATAATTGATGAGTCAACTTTGATGAAAAGTATTAATTGCATATACTAGTATAGATTACACCTAGAAAGGTTACCAATGTATTTACTCATTCTTCAGTTTAAAGCACAGGGCACTTTAAAGCACTTTAAAATTTTTTTATAAAAGTTTATTCAATGTACTTTATGATTTTAAATATTTTTAATGAGTACACATTTTAATTGCAGTTGATTAATGCTTGTTAACATAATTTAGCAAATGGATTGGCTGCTTGGGACTATATTAACCCAAGGAATTAAATATGAAGTTGTTCTGATGAAGTCTAGCTGTGTGTAGATGAAAGCGCTCAACCATTGTGTTTTTATCAAATAAAGTGGATTTTATTCTCAAGTACCTGTGCTTATACGTGCTACTATACCTGTGCTTATACGTGCTACTATACCAGGAATAGTGTGGTTGCTCATAGTGATTTATACAGTTGACTGTTCTGGTACGCTTTTATTTATAAGGTTGATAATTAGTAGTACTAGGATGGTGGGGAGTGGGGTGTGGCAGTAAGACAGCAGTGGAGTGCTGGAATGTGTGAACGAGGCAGGAAATATGATAGGAGCTGAATAAGTTGGGGGTGTGGCTGAGCAAGTATAAGGTTAAGGGCACTGGGGTGGGTGGGAATTGGGGGTAGGGCAGGGGAGCGGAGTGTGCCCGCAGGGCGCACGGAGCACGAAGAGCCAGAGAGGGGACCAAGCCAGGAAAACAATCAGTGAGAAGTGGAAGAAGCACTGGGTAAGAGTACAAGGTAAGAGTGGACTATGAGGTAAGATACAAATAGGGAATATAGGTTGATTGGGAGGGATAAAATAATTATTTGGAAGCTATGTGGGGCAGTAATATTGGGTGCAGTAGAAAAATAGATAAAGGGTTGTGACCAAAAAATAACAAGGAAAAAAAAACTCTAGTGTGAGGTCGGGGAGTATAGTTTTCTAGTGAATAGGGTGACACCTAGTGGCCACATTCAGAAATAACAGAGACAGAGCAAGCAAAAGGACTCACTAGTGGGATATAGGCAAGGTAGAGGAGAGAGTTATCCTAAAGGACAAAAAGAGGTAGAAAAAGGGTAGTTAAGGGTCACTTAACTGCTACGGGAGGGGGAGGGGGTAGGCTGCTGGTTAACCTGGGAGGGAAGTCAAATAACCTGGAGTATTAAAAGTTTAAAAAATACATTAGCAGGACATACTTTCACAAAGGTCTATTCAGGGGAGAAAGTCTTAGTGGGCAGGATGAGAAAAATCCTATTCCGGACTGTGTTCCTTGACTTGGATTCCAACGGGGCCTCTTTAGAATGGATAAAGGTGGGAAAATCAGGTACACTGGGCTGGTAAAATATAAGGAAGAGAGAGAGAAGAAAAACAGACAAAGTGTATATATAAGAAACAACCAAGTATAATACTTTAGATTCTAACTCCAAGACAGAAACAGATGACTGACCCCTTACCACAGTGTAGAGCAGGCACACAGGAGAAAGATTCATACAGAGCAGCAACATACAATCAGATACAATTAGTTACACTGAAGGCTGTTTAGGTGCATAATAAGTGAGCAGATGATTTACTCTATTAAGCTATTTGATCCTGTAGGCAATAAGCTTCGTAGCAGGAATACCTAGACTATGCAGTTACAGCAAAAATAATCAAATAAGCAATAATCCAACAGGATACAGTACATGTGACCACTCGCATTAAAACAGCAGGATTGGAGCTAATGAATCATGACATAGTCTATTGCCTTAATGTAATTATGTTAGAAAAAAATGAAGGTTTTAGATCCAGGTAGTAGCAACATGAAATACAAATGTATTAACCTGAGACTGTGATATGTAGGACACAAGCCAGCAAAGGAGGGTTAAGTTCAAGTGCAGTATCAAAAAGACTGGCTGTCAGTAGTTGATTTCAATGCTATCAATGCAGTAGATAATTTAAGATAGATTCAGAGACTAGTACCATTCACTAACACTATCACATCATAATATCAAGCCGCTAACACATACACTGTGTAAATTAGGAACCATATGGGTGCTGGAAAGAAATGGCACTATTATCCACTAGAGGCCAATAAAAAATGTTAATAATATTAAGCTTAGACTAGATAGCATTCAAAGTATCATATACATAATATCACATCTAGCCTCTGATACAGACGCTGCGTAGATAGGAACCACGTGGACGCTAGAACAAGTGGCGTTTATATACACAACCCGCTATTAGCAACTGTTCAAGAGTTATTCGTACAGATGCGTGTTTGTTGTAGTTACACACAAAATTACAGCTCAAATTAGCCACCTAAAAAGAACGCCAATGCAGAGCCACACATAAGCATGTAGAGCTCCACCAGCTCTATATTTCCCAGTTGAGAAGAGCACCACGTGGGTCCTATTGACGCAGATATACTGCTATAGGCATAATAGAGATTATCACTATAAGTTGTACACTTCGCAAATAGCAGACCAACATGCTATGTCAAGTAAAGATGTATACAATTTACACAAGACAATAAAGGAGTGGTTACATTTAAATAAACAAAAGTAAAGGACACAGCTGAGTACTCATGTTCGGATATTCACTCCGAGCCCAGGACACGCAGCAGCCTGAGGGGAAAGTAATAAGGATGGAGCCGCTTAGAGAGGGGTATATTTGTAAAATCCGACAGCATAATAGATCCAAGTGGGAGGAGAGAGATGGGAAGGAGTGGCCAGGTGTTTAGTGAAAGCTAAAGGAGATAACAGCGATCGTGAGATATTGGGCTAAGAGGAGCTAACAGAGATCAGGAGAAATAGGGCAGAGATAGCTATGGGGACCACAATTCTCTGATACTGTCATACTGCACTATTTTACAAAATTGAACATTTCTTGCCTCGTTTACCTATACCTCACAATGCTGTTATCACTATACAGATCCTTACTTTTGTTTCTCCTTTTTGCTTCTTCCCTATCCCTGCTCCTGACTTTATTAATAAACACATAACATTTCTACCTCGTACTTCCCCTCTCCTAAAAATCCCCTCCTCTCAACTCTGCACTATAAGATATGTGTACTAAGTACACTGGAATACACAAAAATGAAGTAACTATCAAGCAGAATCAGACTGATCTGAATCGTATTTTGGTTAAGATCTCTAGTCTCATGTATATGGTCTCCTTAGTAATGTCTAATGTCTGTCATTAATATGCTAGTATGTTTCATGTAGTGTACGTACAATGTATGTACTAGCCATTATTCTATTTACTTCCTTGTATGTGAAAACAATTAAAATGACTCTGAACCTTTTCTTCCTGGGCATCCCCTGTATATAGACTCCCACCCAGTCACACTTTCACAGTAAACAAATGCCAAATACATGCATACACACATACATAAGTAACTAAATAAATTACAGTTTACCCTAGCTGTATGTGTTTTCTGCTAAAAGTAATAAATACCCTGGTTTCCTTTTATATGATGTTCACTTACAGATCTAACTGCTGATTGGGGTTCTTTTTACATACATGTCCAGACTAGCACCGTGGTCATACTGCATATGTCAACCTTTTTTTGTCACCGAATAATTCCTGAAGTGACTGCTCAGTTGCATAGTTTTTGCCTATTTTTCCTTAGATGTAAAAACAGGCCAGTTAATTCCTATGTACATATTATTAATTTTAGAATGATTACTCTTACTGTTGCAATGGCCTAAGGAAGATAACAGAACCAGAGTGTCACAGACTTTTTAGGCAGCACGGTACAGAATTACAAGCCACACAGATATGTTCCTTTCAACTTGTTGCTGTGGTGGGTCCTACTGGTTTTAGTTATTCTGTAAAGGCCCAATTATGGTCATACCTGTCAACCTAGTAGTATCAGAAATCTACACAAACCTTAAACTAGGTGGAACCACTCACCAAAAATAAGGGCAGGTTTTCAATATTGCCCTTATGATTAGAAATGGTTGTCCAAAGGAACTAGTCAGAAAATCCAGTCTATGTCATTATTTAGCATCTTCAGTCCTCATGGATTGACACGAAGAACACATTTATGATGAATAGCTCAAAAACACAAGTCATCACTCTGGACTTTCTGGAAGACAATACTATGTCTCATACAGGCTTTTATTGGGGAAATCTGTGCCTGCCTACAGGGCATTGTCAGACCCCACTCTGATGAATCTCCTCATATCCACAAAATACGCAGCACCAGAATTACATGTTCTAAACACTTAAAGCTTGCCTGTGATACAAATAGGACCTGCTGCAGAGATAGGTATGTATCCCAGAGACTACTCCATCTATGGAACAGGCTCCCCATCCATGTGAAGCAGAGTTCCTCCCTAACCCAATTCAAGTGCAACTTGTACAATTTATTTATTTCTTTATTTCCAGTAAGATTACCGGGGAAGTCGATTGTGCCCAGAGAGCCCATTTTCAGTGGAGGCCTGGGGAGAAAAGCTCCGTGAAACACATTACAGTAAAGATAGCAGTCAAATAAAAATAACAGTACAAGTACAAACACATATCAAATAATACAAAGCGTGAGCACTATTGCCCATAGTGGAAAAATATTGTGCAGATTAATTTTAACAAATCCACACAGTTAAAGTCAAAAGTCAAAAGCTGTTTACAAGATTTACAGAGTGTGAGGGAATTGGATGGGAAACCACAAATTCATCCCTAGTTTGGCACTTATATCTCTAATGGACACAGGTAACCTGTAAATGGTTAATCTCCCAGGCACATGCTTACACTTATCAAGGGTAACAGAACTTGGATGCATGGCTAGGCTTAAAAAGGCACTTTTGGCCGTTAGCCTAGTAAACACCTATGAACCTATGAACAATGGTTATTTGCGAGCTATGATTATTCGAAATGTCCTTTGTAGAGTACTACATGAAGCATTAGTGATGATGGAGAAGGAATAGCTCTGAATGATAAAAAAAAAATGTTACATTATAAGCATGCAACAGCTAAGCTGAAGGGAACAAAAGCAGAGGAGGGTGATGTGAATTACATAGGGTGCCAGATGAACACGTGCAAGGCACAGTGTATTGTTTAAGTCCATACCAGCCAAAAGACTATTGTGGGGCAGTGTGTAGATTTCCACACCAGTAAACATGTTGTGCATAATATTGTCATTGTCATCTGTCATTGTCCATGTTGGTGTGAATGACCTGAGATGTACCTCCCTGGACTACATGAAAAGAGACATGGAAGAGCTCTCCAATCTTGTAACCCAGGCAGGTATGACCCTAGCCCTGAGTAGCATTCTGCCATCACCCCGAATGATACCGCAGTACAAGGACAAAATGATTGACTTCAACAATTAGCTGAGCTTCTGGTGTCATTCTAAGGGGATCCAGTATATGTCTGCTTGGGATGACATAGTCGACAGACCATGATGCTTTGCCACAGATGGCCTGCACCTGTCGCACCTGGGATTCCGGATACTGATTAGGCTCTTGCTACCCCTAAAGTGCCTTTTTAGGCAAGATTCAAATAACAAATTCACCACCGTAACAGGAACAGGCAAGCAAAAACTGAGGGTAATGCTACTCAATGCTAGAAGTCTAAATCTCAAAATGCACTCACTCGAGGCACTCCTTAAAATGGAGAACATTGATATCTGTGCAGTGACTGAGACCTGGTTCAAGGCTCCAGAGGGCACCCCTGCACTACCAGGCTATAACTCATACCACACTTCGGCCATGTAACCTGGACCGAAACACCAAAGGCGGAGGTGTGTCCATATTTATTAAAGATATCCACACCTCCAGGCTAGTTGCTCAGCATAATGCATCCGAGGTTGTCCAAGTGCAACTAACTCTGGGCAAAACTGCAATCCAAATTGTAGCTTGCTACAGATCCCCCACCATGCCCCAGGATTCCCACTCCTCTTTTCTTGATGTACTGGAAATTATTAGGGTTCAACCAAACACTCTAATAATGGGCGACTTCAACTACCCCACCATTAACTGGGAAAACTACTTGTGTACCAACTCCTTAGCTCAACGCTTTCTGGAATTCATAAACTCCAATGCCCAGGATCAACTTATCCACACCCCCACCAGGGGCAACAATATCCTAGATCTAGTCATTACCAACATAAGTGACCGGTGTCCCACACCTGAAGTCAACTCCTCGTTGGTCCGATCCAGCCATAAGCTAATCACCCTTGATATCCACATCCTGTCCCCACCCCCCCATTAAGGAAACCATGGTAAAAAAATTCTCCAAAGCCAACTTCATGTTTCTTAAGACAAAAGTGGTGAACTTCATGACACCCATGCAGATGGACAATACAGTTACAACTGCTGAATCCTACACAAATGCACTCTATAAGCACTTACACGAGTGCATGGATCATGCTATCCCAAACAAAACCAAGACGCTATCCTCCAAAAAAAGGAAGCCAATCTGGTGGTCCCCTGCCATAAACAAACTGTACAACAGAAGGAAAAAACTGTTGCAAAACAGAGTAAAATCCCATGAGTGGAGGAGCACCTTGCTCAGCCTCAGTAAGAAGCTGAGATCCCTTATAAGATTCTCCAAAGCTAGCTATGAAAACAAAATCGCCACTAATTCTAAGGACAGCCACAAAGCATTCTATAGCTATGTCAAGAATCTCGATGGCAACACCCAGATCTGCTCTGAGTTACAGCACAAAGGCATGAAAATTACAGAACCAACTGATATTGCCAACATCCTGGCAGATAGGTTCAGTGCTAACTTTACCTCCCCCTCCAAAAGGCCCATATCTATACAGGAAGAATGCAGAGTCCCTGTAATCACAACTACGCAGGTAAAAGCTGCACTCTCTAAAGCCAAAAACACAGCATCCATGAGACTGGACAACATCCCAGGCTGCATTTTACATGAACTTCAGAACGAACTGGCTCCCCACTTAAGCACCATGTTCAATAATAGCCTCACATCAGGCTTTGTGCTCATTGAATGGCGCACAGCAACAGTTATCCCACTCCACAAAGGGGGAGCCACCACTGATCCCGGGAACTATCAACCTCTTAGCCTGACAAACCTGGTCTAGAAAGCCATGGAACGTATCATCATGGAACTCATAAACAAAGACATTGGTAACCTCCAAACTCTGGATCCCACCCAGTTCGGGTTTGTGAAAGGCAGATCATGCCTTCTGAACCTGATTGACTTCTTTGAGGCAGTCACCAAAGCCGTAGATGAGGGTAAGGTGGTTCACACAGCCTATCTTGAACTCGCCAAGTCTTTCGACACCATCCCCCATTCTGGAATTACAGTTAAACTCACTAAACTATGTATAAATCCCTACATCACAAGATGGGTTGCCAACTGGCTCACTGACCGAACCCACACTGTAAAAGTTGCAGACTCCAAATCTGACCTCAAAGCTGTGACAAGTGGAGTACCACAGGGTTCCATCCTGGGACCTCTCCTGTTTGGTATCTACTTCTCTGAAGTACAGGCTAACACAGAAGGCCTCTGGCTAACAAAGTTCACAGATTACTGCAAGCTAGGAGCCATAGTCAAGTCCCCAAATGATGTGGACATCCTTACAGAAGGGCCTCACTGAGGCAGATGCCTGGTGTCAGAGCCATGGCCTCAAGCTCATTGCCAAAAAGTGCAGTGTCATCCCCTTTGGTAAAAACTCAGTACCCATGAACTACCACATAGGCAGCAATCTACTTAACACCGAATGTGTGATAAGAGATCTTGGGACCCAGGTGGACAGTAGTCTCTCCTTTGATAGTCACATCGCCACAGTAGTCAGGAAGTCCTTCTACGTGGCACACCTTATCATAAAAGGATTCTCATCCAGGAAAAAAGAGGTCATTGCTCCCTCTACTCGACACTCATTAGACCCATTATAGAGTACAACGCCCCTTTTAGAATGTACCTCATAAGACATCTGCAGAAGCTGGAAAGGCCACAGAAGTACCTCACAAAGAGGATTACTGGCCTGAAACAAATGCCCTACACTGACCGCCTCAAAAAACTCCAGCTTTACTCCGTAGCATATTGCCTACTCCGAGGTGATCTCTGCCTAACATATAAAGCTATGTCAAACCCAGAGCTGTTGGACATGCTACAGCTAAAGAAATCCCAATCCCTCCGAGCTACATGCTCTAGGGACCTAAACCTTGTCACCACAATAAACAGGACATGCTGGAGGGATAGATTCCTGTCCCAGAGACTTCCCATACTCTGGAACAGGCTACACATCTATGTCAAGTTAAGTTCTTCATTAGCACTCTTCAAGAAAAATCTTGATGAGTGGATGGGAAATAGGAAATACACCCCGGGGATCACTTCTGTGTCTCTGCTCGACAGTGGCACAGGAAAATAACTTTCTTTGGTGGCATAAGCCAGGAAACTGTGTTGGCTAGGCTTACGTAGGCCCTCGGGCCAATAGCCTAGTACCTACCTATGAACCTATGAAAAGACTAGCCTGGTCAACAAAGGATAAGGGATAACATACTTGAAATGACAATAACATATTACATTCTTTATTTTATTTTATGATATCAAGCTTTGTCACCACACACCTCTATCTAAAGTTATCCTGGGTTTGCACATTCTTCTATAAAATAGCTATACAAAAAACATAGGTTCATAGGTAAGGTAAATACATCAAAATGACTTGCCTGTACGTGTTATGGACCCCAATGTATGTGTCTCCTGCTATCCTTGTTTTATCATACTTGTCAGCATAAAAACACATTAGTAGATATTTCTCTTTAGGAAAATACAGTACTGTGTATGACTTATAGGGAATTACAAATTACTGCCAAAAAATAAAATGTTCTCTATCATATTAAAATGGGAATAATCACTCTGTGTTACATTTTCAGACGATAAATACTCATTAAATTGTAAGACATTACTTTAGTAGCATGTCTCTGTTCATAATAAATCAAATTGATTTAGAATATTTTACTGACTTATTTTTATTGTCTGTTGTGAGATCATTTCTGATCAATTGCTCTACCAACTACAGCTGTTGAAATGCCAATGCTGAAGAAACTCAGCATGTACACTGTTGCTGGACTGGCTCAAAGATGCAAAAGTACTAATCTCAGATAGCAGCATTCACCATGTTCCATATGGGGTCTATCTTATGTTGCTGAAATGGCATCACAGTGAATGTCATTTCAGTGACACATATAACCCTAACTACCAGAACAGCAAATGGCCAGGTCACCGATTTTTTTCCTAGGGAAAATAAAATCGCTTGGCTGTCAGTGTGGAACTGTCCTGTACTCCATTGTAGTGTGATCACACAGTTGCTAGATTTAGTTAGGGTGGGGTGTGGGTGGCACAGCCTCCCACAATGGTGGGTGTAGGGGAGAAGCACCCACTTTATAATGATTTATTTGGTGTGTGGTATCTCGTTGTCTACCCATTTTATTTCCCCTTGGAAAAAAAAACGGTGACCTGGCTGTTTGCTGTTCTGGTAGTTTGGGTTATATGTGTCGCTGAAATGGCATTCGCTGTGATGTCGTTTCAGCGACATATAATAGACCCTCTTATGGAACATTTATTTGACCTTGCATCCTAAACTTTTATTATTGGTCATGCTGCATAACTTCTGAATCAGTATAATTTAGAAAGTAGTATAGACAATCGTCAACAAACATAGTATTTCATCACACTAGAAATACTCTATTATATCTATCTTCCCAGCTCAACATTTACATAACATTTAAGCTAACTATTGAATAGTTAATCTGAATGGGGTTAAATGTGATTTTCCCTTCCTCTTGTGTACCGATTGTTTCTCTTCACTTTTTCCTTTTTCACATTCATTCTACCTCTGTTTAGTCCCTATCACTGTTTCTCTGTAAGCTTTTTATGTTCCAACCTGCCATCTATCATCACTCCTCTCATGAGCTGTGCCCACTTGTTCCCTATCACTGACAATATGGCCACTGATTTGGGTCATAACCAACCAGAGGTTGCCATCATCCAGGCAGGTATGTAGGCAGTTATACCCTGGCTTTCCAAGACTATCCACCGTGCTTGAAACCTATTACCCATTAATTGGCTCAATCATCCCATGCAACAGACAGTCCAAGCTGGCAGCCAGCAGTTCATCATCAGTGATCCAGTATCATTTTCAAGCTGTTCCTGCAGCCACCGCCTTGCTGACACTCTGTTCATATGATCATAGGCCCATACAGAAGCCCTCAGTAATGTAGACAGATGGACATTTCCTTTAAAACCCTAATCGTGTCCTCATGGCTGCCATGACTACTTCCAGTGCTTTCATGTGTGAATGCCTAGTCCCATGGTCCCACAGTAAGAGCAATCATCAGGAGATAGCAGAGTCAAGCTCGTGTCTGCAGTTCATGGCTGCATCTCTATCACCAACAAACCTCTGACTGCAAGTGACAGGCAGCCATTCTGACCATCAATCCTCCAACAATGCCTGGTCACTCCCATCCTCCCCTTCCAGATACGTTCCCAAAACTTTACCTGAATTCTGGTCAGCTGAATCAGAATCAGGCCATTATTCCTTTCCATGATGCACACATTTCTCTTCTTTTATCTATCTATCTATCTATCTATCTGTCTGTCTGTCTGTCTGTCTGTCTGTCTGTCTGTCTGTCTATCTATCTATCTATCTATCTATCTATCTATCTATCTATCTATCTATCTATCTATCTATCTCTGTTATGTTTTTATTAAAAAAGGAAGGAAGATAATTTAGTCTCTTAGCTCTGGCATGGAGTAAGCTGTTTAAGGCTAAGACTATTTGTTATCCTGTTGTAATTCATTGTTATGTGTTATTAATCAGTTTGATCAGTGTCATCTAATTTGAAATTAGCATAAATGTTAGGGTCTGATTTGTAAAAGTGCATGAATGTAACAATATATAACAAAATACGGACTGGACTTTAAGGCAACAGCTACAAGGTGTAGTCTAAGTACCATTAGGCTAGGTTTAGATCAGATATCTATTCAGCATTTTATTTAGTCATCTAATCAGCAATGCATACAGAAACTTGACAGAACATGTACAACACCTCATAGTTTGAATGTGGAAAGAGCCACAGGCCACTTCACTGTTCACAAAACAGGTGTGGCATAACACTGTCTATGAATCCTCTGAGAAGTTCACCTCACTAGTTAGGCAAATGCTAACAGATATGGCAGCTCTTGCTCCTAACAGAGATGAGGTCTGACTGTAAGAGATTTGTACAATACTCAGTGGGCATCATCTTGAGTTCCCGGAACATACTCAGAACTGTATCTAGTTCATCTACCCTCGGCAGTTTCTGAATCTGACACCCCACTCAACTTTTCTAGTAGTTGATGACAAGAAAAAAAATATCTTGCTCTAAGAATGCTACTGTCAATTTCCCACATGAGGGGCACATAGCACTTCATCCATTATCCCACATGCGGTATCAGCATTTATGACTATTTAGGAACATGATCCACCTCTAAGTTCAGCAAATTAATGTCTTGCAATATGCTTCCAGTGTATCTGTGTTAAAATAGGTCAGGTGATAAATGGGAGCTACTGAAATAATGTGTGGGTTTTAAGGCTTCCTTTAGGAAAGCAGAGCATCCAGTCATTACTTGTCATAAAGCAAACATTGACTGAGGATCTTCACCGGTCATATCCACTGGTCATCAGGAAAGTCCCCTGTATGTGTATAAGTATCAGAATTACTAATAACCACAAACATTTGATTATTTGCTTTCTGGACTTTAGTGAATGTGACTTGGTCTTACAGAAAGACAGGGATTTTGGAATCAATTACAACAATAAGATCCCCAGTAAAGCTGGTGTAGATTATAGCAATGTGTTGTTCAATAATTCCAAAGTGATTCTCCCATTATGAAAATCTCAGAGATTAATTTCATTATGAGATGTCCATCTTGGGCATTCTGTAGATTGTTCATGCAGACCAGCAACTGCCATCCAAGATACCAGCAAATGTCGAAGTGTTACTGGGTGCATTGCTTGCCAGACAAGGCGGCAGTGCTACCTCAGAAGCAGTAGAGGCTGTACAATCTGCAAAATACAGCAGAAACCTTGATAAACCAGCCCCTTTCACATTCAGAGGATCACCTGAATGTAATAATGGAAGACCATAAGGCCAACCTGGTAGCAACATGCCACTCCGCCATAAAATGGGGTGGAGAGAGACAAACTCCTCTCCTCAGTGTTTGATGACCCGAATTGTTTTACATCATTAGCAGAGGTGAATGACAGCTAGAAGGACATCAGACTCTTCCCCTGCAGGCTTACATCAACTTGGCACATATATTGTGAGAGAGGATGCTATTCTTACTAGGTGACATCTATCTACATGAACAATGGCAAAATTTATGTGGATACCTTCCTACATAATGAGTACTTTCTTGTTAAGGTCTGACATCCCACTCTAACTTGCTTCTGGTACACCTTATATAATGGGGTGGTATTTGTAGCAGTCTGTGTTATTACTTACATCATTTCAGTTATGCACGCATTGAGATTTGAAGATCTGTAACCTATTAAGTACTTAAACAGATGACCTTATTAGGTCAATCATTATAGCCAACCTCTGCTTTTTAACTCATATGGGTTAGTTATTTTAATTCACTTTGTGGGTGTAATCCATGAACCCTGGAATTGTTTTCTCAATTTCACACTGATGCAAGCATGTCATATTTTGCTTCTGCATGCATGCATGCACAAACCTTAGATTAGTGTTGTAAAATGAAGCTGTTTATAAAGATTGATATCCTATCTTTCTTTTCTCATAGCAGGAATGTACAGCTATAAGTTGATGTTCCTCAACTATGCACATTACACATAGATGAATTCCCTATATATCTTGCCTTGCCCTTACTGTCTAGAACTGCATAGAGCATTGTGTAAATTTGTTAGGCTGTGTATTTTGAGTAAGTACAAATTCATGAAGTCAAGGTGTGGGTTATATATGCTGCACAGGCATATGCAACCTCTCACACATGGTCTCAGGCCAACAAAGTCTTCTTCCATCTGGTAACATGACACGTTATAATTTATGTTGAATATGTACATGTGACACAAAAATATACTTGCATTCTTTTATTAAGGAAAACAAACTAAAATGGTTAGATCTAAATAAGATCAGTGTGTGCCAGATACTTACAACAATTATGCTGAAATGGAAATGGTGATTTTCATACCTTACTCCCTGAACTGGGTTAAATAAAAGCGTATGTGTGCTGGAGCATGCAGATTTGTTTTTGTTAAAGCTGGAACTGGTGCTAGTCAACTCATTTTCAGATGGTACTATGGACCTACTGATGATAAACCAATCATGGGTTTCCGCCTCTGCTGAAGGTCTGCAGGTCATATACGAACCATCGCTCCCTTATTATTGCAAGGTATTTGATACTGATGTTGATCCTCATTTATATCAGCTTCTTATGGGTAAATTATCTTTTCTCCACTGTACTGGATTAGGTAGTGAAAGTTTATGCTGTGTGATGTGTGAAGACTATTGCATCCCAAGGATGGAGAGTACTCATACTCACAGTATGGATGTTGGGAGCAGAATCGATTGTTTCTTTATTAGTATTTACATACAACTAATATATGCAGAAAGGGTTGGGAGGGTGGCCTAATGGTTAAGGTGTTTGCCTTTCAAGCACAAGGTGCAGGGTTTGAGTCTCACAAGGGATAATTGGCTAGGCTTAAAATGGCTCGCAAGGGCAGTTAGCTTAGTACTAACCTATGAACCTATGAAATGCAGCTGTCTGCCTTGTTAGATCATACGTATATTGTAATTGTGGTTAAATAAAATGTGGTTCTTATGTGGAGTACAGGGATATAACTCAAAGTCAAGCTGTGTTCCCAGGTCTCTCACTACTGAATTGTTACCTAGGGTATCATTGCTTATCTTATAATTTTCTTACCCAAGGGAATGATTATGCATTTCTTAGCATTGACTCTAACCCCATCGCTTGGGAATCAGTCATTGGTCTGTGTAAGTCCCTTTTGAAGTACTTGACATGTGTAGAGGATTCACTGTTAGCAGCTCATTTTCAGTCCTCCATGCAGTTCATTAGTCACAGCCCTCCGTTTTGCCCCAGAAGTTGGAGAAATGTCGACCACACCTGATGGGGCCAAGCGCACACATTTGTGGGACCCCAACGGTGATAGGTCTGTTTCTATACGTAAAGTCTCTCACTTTGAGTGTGCGTTGCTCAACTGTGTGCCACTTTTGCACCAACCTGACAATGTAGGTGTTGGTATTCAATGTGGTGAGTTTGTCAATGGTGCCCAAATGCGGGTTAGTATAGAAGCCCTTGGGCAGGCCAAGATAGGCTGTGTGCATGGCTTTCTCCTTTTCAATATCTCTGATCTGTCCACCAAGTTAGCAGGCATGACCTGTCCTTCAACAATTACAGAACTGGGACAGATCCATGGCTTTGAGTTCACCTATATCCTTATTTATGATGATTGATTACATTCTGTTACAGATGAGGCTGGTTAGAGTTATGGGTATTGTGTTACTCGGGTCTGTTGCCATGCCAGCCCTTTGTAGGGTAATAACAGTTGCAATTTTCCATTCTGTGGACACAACGCCAGTACTCACACTATGTTTGAATACAGTGTTCAATGGAGTAGCTAACTCTTGTTTTAGAATATTAAGAACACAGCACCGAATGCCATCTCATTCCATGGAGGCTGTGTTCTTAGCCTTGGAAAAAGCAATGATGAATTTAACTTGGGAGATGCAGGGAGGAGGAGATTTGAAAGACATGGATTGTGGTATGTGTGTAGGGGGAGTAGTGATTTTTCCCAGACCCGTCTGCTAATAGTGTATACCTTGGCATAGCCATCAATGCCATCTCTAGAAATTGTAGCTTCCCTTTACAATGGTACCGGAAACTAATCCAACTACTTAAGTCTACCTTCCAAGATTCACTTTCTGTTTATACTGTGGTATCATCCGAGGCAAAGGTAAAATGCTGCTCAGTGCTGGTGACATAGCTATCTAGCACACATATTCTCAGAGCTCAATCATGCCTCTCGTCATATACTCCAAGCAGGTATATCTCAAGTCATTTCCACCAACATGAACCATAATGGAATCCTAATGACAACTGCTGTTGACAGACTTGAGTGCATGTGTGCTCTGGTGAATCCTTGCACCTGACAGGCAGCTGTGCGTAAGCTTCTACTTCTTCAGTTTGGTGAGCTGGCCATGTGTATGTCTCAGTGTAGACCGACCTATAACTGAAACATTTGGAATAGTTATGCATTTCCCTAAGGGGTTCCTTGTGGACACATAGGTGCGAGTATTCTTATATGTATTGGATGTTTTGGTTAAGGTGTTAGGTGTAGCATGTTTTGGTTTTGTATGTCTTCAGTTGTTACATAGGTTTCAAAAGAGTACCTCTACATGTGAAGGTTTATTTTTTCGGTGCATTTTATGAATATTAGTCGTGGATTGTCTCCTGACAACTTGTTTGTGTTGCTGTTCTGGCTGCTAGAGAACAATGATTCCATAATCTGAACATCTCCTACAAATTGCACTAGAGGGAATTGGGGGTAAGTGGTTGTCAATGTACATGTGGCAGTTGCTACACATTCCTCCAAATATCCATGACCACCTAGCTGGCATGGACAAACAGAGGCAAAATGACATCCATGCTGCAAGGTTTGAACCTTATATTGAAGCAGACCAAGATTTATAGAGGGGTTTGGGTCTCACACATGGAGGTATTGCTGCTTCAAAAACCTATGGGGTGCATGGTAGGCATAGTCCATTACAGAGCGGATGAATAGGGTGTGATGTAGATAGGTAAACAAAAAAAAATCCCTGCTAATCGGTTCACTGAGCAGCTGAAAACTGTTCAAGAACTGTTTTGCTACATTTCAGCCATTTGTAAGGGAAGATACTTCCATTGCTGCCTTAACAGCTATAACTATCATGAATACCCTCCCATGCGCACTACTGCATGATGATGCACTATGCATAAACCATAGCAACCCAACTCATACAAAGACATCCATGAAAAGGCTCAAAGTGAGTCACCCACCAATGCCATTGCTCAAACTAAGCACCGATAAAGCAACTTTCTATTAGGCAGTCGTACTGTAGGCTCCTGCACCTGGGCACAGGTGGCTTCTACAAAAAAAAGAAGCAACCAGGTTATATCAGTTAAAGCATGAGATAGTATGGAGTACAGAAGAGGTTGGGTGTGATACAGGGCATAGTAGCAATACATGTGGGAAAGGTATGACTCTAACCTCAGGCCAGTATGTGTAGCACACGGTAGGGTATGGTAATCTACTACTGCGCGAAAAAAGTATAAGACTACCTCAGGCTGGGTTCATACAGGAGCAAAAACAAGCTATGTTGCAGTACTCTTTTCTGGAGTTGTTTTCATGACTGCAGGCTAGTATCACTTTTCTTAGACAAAGTAAGGTAATTGCACATTTTTTTGTCACAGAGCAAGTGTCACGGAGCATTAACATAGTTTTGTTTAACAACACCCAGGTATATTAGTACTAAACCCTCTCCGAACCTGTTACTTTGGTCAGCCCCATGGAAGTTGCAGTTTATCTGTTAGATTTCGTTATTCCAATTATTTGCTTGTAGCCATTGCTCGGTTATGGCTAGGATACTATGTTTCTGTTCAGCATGCAAATTCCATGACTATCTTACAAATACTTGAAGCACTGTGAGTAATGGCAGTTACTTGACCACTGTTTGATAGCTAGGGGGCTGTTTGTGTTCAGTAGTATTGAAAATGGAAGGAATACAACTGTCCATGTCATAACATTTATTGTGAATAATACCCTCCTCCGTAGGGAAGTTGTTGTATGGCTAGTAACTGGTGTATTCACAGCCTGTCCTAACACTCACACCTTGGTGGCAGCACTACTGTGAAGGCCTCTGTGATAACACTTTGGTTATAGGCAACTCATCTTTGACTGACTGATGGTTGAGATGCATGGTAAGTGCCCTCAATCATTAAAACCATGCTGTCTGTTACATGCCGGTCAGAATGAAAGGTATTTAAACAGGGATACCGCACCCCTGAGGCATATGCTGCACATAGCCTTTTCCACTAGGCTAGGTAAAACATGTTTGTAATCAACTAGCTGTATAAGTGTGGCATCAATGGACACTTGGAATACTGCTTCAACTTCTATGATCTGACTTTCCAACAGTAGTCTTTCATACTGGCCAAATTCAAAATCACGTCACGTCACAAACAGTTCCATCTTCATCCTCATAAATTACCTTATCACAGTAGTATAAAAGAGGATTAACCTCATATTCCCATTCTTGGTGGTTGTGTTGATGTATCTTAAAGTTTTGTATCTGATTCGCACATTTATGTCTGTGTCTTACCCTTTCAGGCACTTACTGCACCTGCAGTCTTGGCAGGCTACGGCCTATCTACATCTCTCTTTTTGTACACACATTGGTTATCCTTGCAGAATCTTTATTGATGTGTCAAGAGTCTCCCTTTATCTCTCTCTCTCTCTTGTGGGTGAAATAAGTCTTACACAAAGTGATCTTTTAAAAATGTTTCTGCACTTTTGCCATTATTTTGAGTTGTCCTGTCAACTGCAAATTGGATTGCATGGCTCTTTGTCAACCACAGGGAAAATAGATAGAACTACAAGGTTTATTTGCACTATGACTCTGGTCGCTCGCTGCCAATATTTCAGGCATCCGAGTCTCATGGATTCTACTAACCCTGACTAATGATTGATCAATATTTGCATAGGAAGACTTATGCCTCACAAACTTCAGACAGACGTGTACATTAATACAGATGTCATTTACAAGTCATAGCACAATGCAATTTCCATGCTAAAGAACTGTGCTGCCCTGGACATCTTTTCTTTGTAGTCATTACTTCTATGTCAATTATCTGCTCACCCATACAGCATGGGTTGCAATTCTCACCAACCTAGGGAGTTTACTGATGTAGTTAGTTGTATTAACCTTTGCTACCACATGACTGAGGTGATCACATACCTGCTGCAATTCCATCCCTGCACCTTTTTGGAGAGGTGCTTACTAAAAGACTGCAGACATTACAAAATTTCCAATGAATTGCTTATAAGGTAGACATTACATGTGGGCAACCAGTCACTTGAAGAACCAAAATTAAGGATATGCATTCTACTGCTATTGAAAATATCACAGTAGGAGCAAGTGAAATAATTTGCTATCTCTGACAATGTCCCTGACATGGTTCTGTCTCAATGCAATAATGGTAGAATAAGGCTGATTAATTCAGCTCTGTTTATACCTCTCTGATTGCATTCATCTGGAAACCCACTAAATTCCTGCTATTATGTATACATTTTGTATAAATTGCTGTAATCACAATGTGTAACACTGTTTCCATTACTGTACCAATTACTGTTTACTTTTATCTGCTTCCATGTTCTTCTCGGAGCTTTTCTCCCCGGGCCTTCTACGAAAATGGTTCTTTCAGGACCAAAGTACTTTCCCGGTACACAAATGCAATTAATAAATAAATAAGAAAGTATCTTTTTGCATTGCTTATCATAAAATCAAACTGACCACAGGGTGCTGACTTGACAGAAGATGGGCTAAATTCTTGGCTAGGCTTGTAGGGCGCTCAGGGCCAATACCCTATTAAGTTCTGATGATCCGATGACTCCATACAGATGTCAACAATTTTATTTTATTTTACATTTGTTAACCGAGGGTGTCTGACTGAGCCAAAAAGGCCCCTTTTCAGCAGAGGCCCGGGGAGAAAAGCTCCACAAAGAAAAATTACAGATACATTTCATTATTTAGACATGATCAGTATACACACAAATTACAAAAGACATGTTTTTAAAGTGGTATGCGGCACATCAGCAGTTACAATGGAGAGAACAAACAAAAAAAATATTAATTTAAAAATAAAGGTAATTAATAGATTTGTGGTGTACAGCTGAAATTTGGAACATAGGTAGAATACATACATAGTACACAGGTACAGTACATACATTGTAGATTAGCCAGTGTTTGTGAGTAAGATTGAAAACTATTATCAAGTACTCTAGATTTAGTATGTATACCTTATCTGCTTTCACTAGCCTGGGGAGCAATCATGGCACTGCCAACTTTGTTTGAGATGTTGCCTGATGAGGTTTTTAAAGGAGGCTTTGGATGATGTGTTTTGTATGCTGGTGGGAGAGAGTTCCATTTTTTAGCCACTGAACTACTATACAGTGCATCTCCAAAGCTATTGTAGCTGTTGTTGACTTCTAGTAGTAGTTTGCTTGATGATCTAAGGGGCCTTTTGGCTGAGTGATGTTGTACTAGGTTTTTGAGGGCAGGACACTTATTGGGGAGGTAATATATAGAATGACAGAGGCAGAGCTGATTGTAGGTTAGGAGGTTGGGCAGTTCAAGCCAGTGGACCTGTCTCAAAGCAGTACAGTGATGAGTTATATATGAGCAATTTGTAGCAAAGCGGGCAATTCTGTTATAGCAGGTTTCCATTTTGCTTAGTTCAGTTTTGTTGAGATTAGTCAGAATCGGAGATGCATAGAGTAGGGTGGATAGAAATTGGGAGCGAGCAATGGCTGATCTTGTGTTGTTGGTAAGAAATGGTTTGATACAGTAGAGTGATCCCTGTTTGGCATGCACTTTTTTAATAGTTAAGTAGAGATGACTATCAAATTTTAGGTGGGAGTCTATGGTTATTCCCAATAGCTTAGCCTGTGCCACTGGAGCAATTGGAGTAGCATTTGTGGAGTAGATAGTGAATTGACTGTTATTAGTGTTTTTGTTAGAAATGGTTATAATCATAAGCTGAGTTTTCTTTGGATTGAGGATAAGTTGGGCTTTGGTAAGGTAGTTTTCAACATCAAAGAATGCTAGTTGAGTTGTTTGCAGGAGGGTGGGAATGTTTTGTGCAGCACAGATTAAGGTAGTGTAATCTGCATACAAAATGATAAATGCATGCTGTGTGGAGGTATGGAAGTCATTTGTGAAGACTGTGAATAGTAGTGGTTTTAAGATAGAACCCTGTGGGACTCCTATAGTTATGGGCAGCTGAGGAGAGAGAGAATTTTCCCATTTCACAGCTTGGTACTGGTCAGTTAAGTAACTTTGGAACCAGGTAAGAGTGGAATTTGATAGGTGATATTGGTTTAGTTGGTTTAGCAGTATTTGGTGTGAGATTGTGTCAAATGCTTTGGACAGATCCAAAAAAAGAGTTGACACTTGTAGACCTTCATTTTTTAGGCAGTTTACTGTGTCTGTGAAGCAGAGGAGGGCTGTAGTGGTGCTATGGGCAGGTCTGAAACCATGCTGAGTGGGTGACAGGATGTTGCTGTCTAGGAGATAGTTTAGCATTTGGGTATGGATGCATTTTTCTAGGATTTTGGCCAGGGGGAGAGTAAAACAATGGGTCTGTAGTTATTAAGTTCAGTGGAGGATATTATCCAGAGTTTGGGCACATAGTTTTCAACAATTTATCTGTTTATGAGAGCGGAGACAGGGATAGCAATAGCATCTGCTGTGAGTTTTAGAAATTTTTGGGGAGTAGGTCGGCTGCTGTTGATGAGGTTTTTAGTTTGGAGAGCATGCTTTTGATTGAAGTGGTGGAAACTGTTTTTGAGGGTAAAGCTTGTGTTAGTGTTATTTGTGTTGGGGGGGGACAGTGAAGTGTTATTTGTGTTGGGGGGGGGGACAGTGAAGAAGTAACTGTCCTGTGATACTAAGGATAGAATTGAGTTCACAAAGTGGGAGCTGAATTGTGTTTTGATGGTAACTTTAGTGTCAGGGGTGGTTGGTTTGGGGGTAGCCTTTTGGGTGGATTTTAGCAGCTGGTTTACATTTTTCCAAAATTTTTGCGGGTTGTGTTGGTATTTAGTTTGTAATGTTGTGTAATAAGATTTTTTGTTCAGCCTAATGCATTTTATTGCACGGTTGTGCAGTTCTTGGTACTTGGTTAGGCTTTGTGTTTCTTTATTTTTTTGATAGTAAAGCCAGGCAGTGTCTCTGGACTTGAGGATTTGTTTGGTTCCTTTACTGAGCCAGGGTTTTGTAGAGGCTCTAATCTTGATTTTACACAATGGAGCGACAGTGTCTAGGTGTTGTAGAAATGTTTTGTTGAAATATGCTACAGCCTGGTCAAGTGGGAGGGTTTTTAGGGGGGGGGTCCAGTCACAGTTACAGAGTAAAGTGTTGAGGACCTCAAGAATGAATTCTTTTGTGTTTCTAGTGGATATATAGTTAATGGTTTTGCATATGCTTGTTCTACTACGTATAAAGTATATTATGTTGTGGTCACTTAAAGTGTCTGGGAGACTGCCTGTGTGAGGGTACAATGTGGGGTTATTAGTTAGGACCCAGTCAAGGATGGATTCCCTTTTAGATTTTTTATCACATCTAGTTGGAATTTGGACTAGCTGCTGGTAGCCATGGAGATTTATTAGATTACTTGGTGGTTCTGATATGCAGGTGAACCAATCTAGGTTGAAATCCCCCAGAATAAGGGTTTCTTGTGAGTATGTGGAAGAACACCAGGAAACCACAGCTAAAGAAAATCTATGATTTAGTGCATGCTGAATGCTTAATATGTTTGCAGGTTAATGCTTAATTGAAAAAGCCACAGCTACTAAAGGTAACTCCAGCGGATGGACCTTGGTATGCCATCCAAATTGACTTTGCAGGTATATTACCCTCAGCTAAAGGTGGGTACAAGTATATGGACTAATACCACAGTCATTACAGGCAGCATATATTAGGCATATGTTCTATCAATATTAACAGGTAAACCTACCTCTGTTCATACAGACCATTTGGTTAAAATCCCTTTTACCTGTAAAAAGGTAGACAGACAGTACACAGGCAAATGCCAATACAAAAGAGCTTGGTATAATACTCTGCTAGGAGGCCTAGGCACAGGCATTAGAGTTATTAATGCAGCTAATATTGAAATTCTAGCTAATCGTTTAAAAACAGTGGGGGAAGATATCACTTAGATTGTGCATTTACAAGCATCTTGGAATCCAGAGATGTGGAAGGCACACCTGCATAATATAAACTACCAGCAGCAATTTTTAAACAACTATGATGCTATGCAGTTACATCAGTTAAAATGTGATGGTAACATGACAGTTTTTGTAAATTGGACAAAATGCACTATGCAATCTTTGTATGTAGAAACTCAAAAAATAATGTACAAATTGAACTGATGTTACAGAATGAAAATGTTTGGCGACAATTGTTTCATAAATAGGTACCTGATACAGATTGGATTAAATTATGTACTGAAGTAACATATTGTACTCCGCTATACTGCATAGGACATTTTTCACATTGTAATGTTACTGATACCACTGTTATGTGTCCATTTACGGTATTACCTATGACATTTCTAGTTCCAAAAGGACATGAGTATTGGTTGCCACAATTTGAAGGTAATCATATAGATATGAGGGGAAAAACACATAAAGTTGACTATTGTACATAGACTCAAAATGGATTAATTTGTGGACAGCATTCGCCTATCTATGAACCATGCTTACTGCAGCATTCTGTTAACTTATGTACATGGACAATTGTGCCATCTTCTTTTCAAGTGTTTATAGAAGTGGCTCCTCAGCATGTTTGTCTGGTTACAGATCAGGATGTAGGTCATAATTTATCACATGTTGACTTCCTTAAATTTAATAATCAGAGCTATGTGTTTACTGAAACAATAGAAGTAAATGCTTCCACAAGTTGGATTTATTTATTTATTTATTTATTTATTTATTTTATTTATTTATTTATTTATTTATTTCCAGTTTGGTGACCGGGGAGGTCCACTAGGCTCAAGGAGCCCGTTTTTGGTGGAGGCCCGGGGAGAAAAGCTCCATAATACAACGTGAAAACTACATAATTCATAATACATAGCACAAAGTAAAAGCTACATAATTCAAAATATAACAAGCAAATACCACAAAATACAATACACAGTTGCAAAAGGTACAGCAAACAACCCATAGGTGTTAAATAGCAAACCAAGCACAGTTAAACTGCAGCATATATACAATATACAATACATATTTACATGTTTGAAGGTTGAGAGCAGTAGAAGAAAGTAGAGTTTGTTCAAATATGTCAGAAATGTCTGATAGTAATCTGAATGCAGTTATCATGGGAATAATCTCTCGTGGGTAAGGAAAAAATAAAATTATGGCTTAACAGCTTCCCAAATAGATCTGTATCTTTGGATAATTTAAAAAACATAATGAATAATACTGAAATTCTCAGAGAGTACTTAGGAAAAAGAAATAAAAGTATTCTGTATTATGAGTCATTAAGCATCATTGCAAAAGATAATTTACTTAGCTTGGCTGAAAAGATCAAAAAAGACAATGCTCACAATTGGTGGGATATCTTTACTGGTTGGTCAAAATCAGGAAATAAACTGTTAAATTGGTTAGTACATCCTGTACTAGTAGTGTTAGGCATTATAGTCATATTAACTATCTGGTATTGTTATCTAAGTTGTCATTTGCGAAAAACTTACAGAGTCCAGCAAATCAGAATGGTTAACATAAATAAACTGGAAAAGGTTTCAATGTGTGCAACTGAAGTAAAAAATGAACAGTCATTTTCCGCCTTTTAATTTGAAAAGAGGGAATTGTGAGAGTTGTAATATTCTGCCTTTACTAATGAACAAGCTAACAATGGCTTTCAGTATAGTTTTCTGAATATGTAAAATAAATATTCTGCTTTTAGTGTAGTACAGAGTGCACTTAGCTTAAATTCTTGGCAAAA
Source organism: Protopterus annectens (assembly GCF_019279795.1). NCBI lineage: Eukaryota > Metazoa > Chordata > Ceratodontiformes > Protopteridae > Protopterus > Protopterus annectens. Next base: position 1,723,544,849 of record NC_056744.1, on the reverse strand, counting down.
GCATATAGCTTGGCATTCATTGTTATTAGAAGTCAGAAGTATAAACTATGCAGTTTGTGAAATTCTCTATCTACAAGTAGGTCAAGATGAACTCTTGTATGCAGCTGTGTTTCATCAACAGGACGTGCAAGATAACAGCAAGGCCGATGAGTTATTCTTCAGGAACAGAACATGTGAGAGATGGAAAACAAATTGTCAGCAGACCAGCTTCAAAAGAAAGACTTGTTACTCTGGCAAATTCTCTAAACTGCTGATACAGGCAGAAAAGAGACTATAATTGGACTTCTTACTTTTGTATGAGGGACATTGATTCTTACAGTTTGATGCTTTAAGCTGAAGTACGGTTTTGTTACATGTGTATCTTTCATTGTTATACTAGATGTCTAATTTGTATGCAGTAAGGAATGTCATATCAGATTGAACCATCTCAGTTGCCTTCACTGAGTAATGGTACAGACTACCTTTGAGTGTAGTAACATAAATTTTACAGATTTGTGCAAAGTTCATGGGGCTCAGCACAGCATAGTTGGCATCTGTGTCCTGCGCAGTGACGTGTTCATGAATGTATTACTGATAGAGGTGGGGTTGAGTAAAGGCTAAATATAAATATATATACGTATATACATCTAGATGTACGTGGGGTATATTTATGTATATACCTTTATTATATATATATGTATTATGAAAATATATCTAAATATCTATATTTAGGCATAACTATGATTCCAAGTGGTGTCTAACTCTGTGGCAAGACATACATGGTGCATAAAGGGGTAAGAGTGTCAACAGACTGTAAAGTACAGGATGTTATTTGCATTTTGGAGGGGATAATGATAGCACAGAGCTGTTGGACATGCTCCACTTAAAGAAATCCCAATCCCTCCAAACGACACATTCTAGGGACCTAAACCTTGTCACTACAATAAACAGAACGTGCTGGAGGGATACATTCCTGTCCCACAGACTTCCCATACCCTGGAACAAACTACCTATCTATATCAAACAAAGCTCCTCATTAGCACTCTTCAAGAAAAATCTTGATGATTGGATGGGAAATAGTAAATTCACCCTGGGATCACCTCTGTGGCTCTGCTCAACAGGGGCACAGGAAAATAATTTTCTTGGGTGGCAAAAGCCAGGGTACCTTTTTGGCTAGGCTTGTATAAGCCCTAGGGCCAATAGCCTAGTACCTACCTATGAACCCTTTCAGTTTTCCCTTGAAAGTAGTCTAACTCTCAACCTAATCACTTAAAAAGCATCGTACAGTCCAGCACTTGCTCAGACCTAAGAGCAAGCACTAATATACCCCGAAACTTGATTGCCCAGCAGGGCAAGGTTCATTATTCACCCCTCACCAACCAAGCGACTAAGCAGCTCACCCTACTATTCAGGCATGACCAAAGGGCAATTTCAAGTATACTCTCCAGTCCAGCTGGTGAACCTGGATATCCTGAGGCAATGTTATAACTGCCTCATGTACACAGAGAACCCTCTCCTTCTACCACAAAACATTAACATATGCGAGAGATGCAATTATATAGCTAAACTGGAGGCTAAGCTCCCTCCTCCCAAGACTGGAACAGATAGTCATGAGAAGGTTAACACTTGCACCACACCTCCAGCCTCACATAGACATACTAAACCAGCACTGGCAAAGACTACACATAAATACATAAAATCATACTCGGAGGCTCTAAATAAAAACCTGCAAAAGCATCAGAGGCCTCCAAAGCAGACATCCAAAAAACCTGCACCTCCGGTCACAAACCAGACAACACATAAAACACAAAATCAGTGTGCCACACAATCACAGCCCTTAAAGCGAAATAATATACCTAACACACTAGTAATAGGTGACTCTATAGTCAGGCACACTGATGTCCCACTCACAAGGCTGGACAAGGAGAAGGTTACTGTTAGCTGCCTGTTGGGAGCCAGTATCCGCCACATAGGTTCATAGGTTCATAGGTAAGTACTAGGCTATCTGCCCAAGGGCATTTATAAGCCTAGCCAGAGTGTGTTGGCTTTTGCCACCCCGTAGATTAGTTCCCTGTGCCTCTGACCAGCAGAGCCATTAGTTCCCTGCTCCTCTATCCAGCAGAGCCACTGCAGTGATCCCCGGGGTAAATTTTCTGTTTCCCATCCACCCGTCAAGGTTTCTCTTGAAGAGTGCTATTGACTGGCTATGCCTGATGTATACTGGAATCTTGTTCCAAAGCGTGGGGAGTCTCTGGGTCAGGAATCTATCTCTCCAGCATGTCCTATTTATCATTGTGGTAAGGTTTATATCCCTAGAGCGTGTGGCTTTCAGGGATTTGTTTTTTTTCTTTAGGTGGAGCATATTCATCTATTCTTGGTTGGACATGGTCTTGTTTGTCAAGCAGAGATCACCTCTGAGTTAGCGGTATGCAACCGAGTACAGCTGGAGTTTCTTTAGTCGGGCTGCATAGGTCATCTGTTTGAGGCCAGTAATCCTCTTGGTGAGGTATGATTTATGATTTGGATGATTTAATGAAGGGATCGTAGTTTCTTGCTGATACTGATCAGGGATATCTTTCCTTCTAGGGATTTTGCTGTTATCTGTACTAGTTTCCTCCTTCTATTGTAGAGCCTGTTTATGGCAGGGGTCCACCAGACTGGTTTCCTTTTCTTGGTGGAGTGAGTCTTGGTTTTACTTGGGATAGCACGATCCATGCATTCCTGCAGATGATCATAGAGTGCCTTTGCATAGGTTTCAGCAGCTTGGACAGCATTGTCCATTGGAGTGGGGGCTATGAACCTTTCCACCTCAGTCTTAAGCAACGTGAAGTTTGCTTCTAAAAAGTTTTTCACTGTGGGGTTGGGGGCGGAATGTGAATATCCATTAGTCTATGGTCTGATCTAACCAACGAGGGGTTGACGTCAGGTGTGGAACACCAGTTGCCCATGTTGGTGATGACCAGGTCCAATATGTTGTTACTTCTGGTGGGGGTGTTGACCAGTTGATCCAGGGCGTTCGAGTTTATAAATTCTAGGAAGTGTTGGGCAAGGGAGTTAGTACTTGAGTAGTTCTCCCAGTTAATGTTTGGGTAGTTGAAATCACCCAGTATTATGGTGTTTGGTAGGACCTTTATATTTCCTAGTGTCTCCAGAAATGTGGAATGGGGGTCCTGGGTCATGGTGTGTGAGGTCCTGGGTCATGATGGGTGATCTGTAGCAAGCTACAATTTGGATTGCAGTTTTGCCTGCTGTTAGTTGCACTTGGATGATCTCTGATGCATCATGTTGCGCCACTAACGTGGAGGTGTGAGTATCCTTAATGAATAAGGATACACCCCGGCCTTTTGCGTTTCAGTCCGGGTTCTGTGGCCGAAAGGTGTGGTATGAGTTATAGCCTGGTAGTGCTGGGGTGCTCTCTGGAGCCTTAAACCAGATTTCAGTTGCTGCACAGATATCGATGTTCTCTATACTGAGGAGTGCCTTGAGTGTGTGCATTTTGAGGTTTAGACTTCCGTCATTTAGTAGCATTACCCTCAGTTTTTGGTTACTTGTGCTATTTACGGTGGTGGGTTTGTCTTTTGAGCCTTGCCTAAAAAAGGCACTATGGGGGCAGCAAGAGCCTTTGCCAGTATTCAAAATCCTAAGGGTGACAGGTGCAAGCCATCTCTTGTGAAGCAACATGGCTTGTCGAGCATGTCATCCCAGGCAGACAGATACTGGATCCCCTTTGAATGACACCAGAAACTTTGCCAATTGTTGAAGTTGATCATTTTCTTCTTCATACTGTGGCATCATTCTTGGTGAGGGCAGGATGCTACTCAGGGGCAGATGGGCTACATGACCAGACGGCTCTTCCATGTCTCGTTTCATGTAGTCCAGGGAGATGTGTCTCAGATCATTCACACCACTTTTATAGTGCAGTAATGGCTGTCGCACTTGAGTTGAAAGCCAGTAACAGTTAAAAATACAATTTACAACAAAAAACTAATTTTAAAGTGCAGGCACAAATAAATGCAATTTCAGTGTAAAATGAGCATTCTGAGAAGCAATAAATGCTAGAAAATGAGCGTTTAGGTAGAAATACGAATAAGCAACAAGAAAAAACAAAAAAAAATGGTACTTAAACACTCCAAACTCTCTCCTTTTGTCTCTCTGGCATTGTAGGTCTCTGCAGGACACCTGGGTAGGATCTGCTGAGCTTATACAAACACAAAAAATGCGCAAATGCATTTTTTATATCAGAAACATTAAAGAGATAGAAATTAGCCCAAAATGGCCCATATAACTACAGTTTCTGGGCAGAAACCACTCCACCAAGGATCACCTCTGAGTAGGCTGTTCAGAGATCCCCACTCTCACTGGTGAACAAAGAAACTTCCTTTTTGCCCAAGTAAGGTATGGCCAAACACAGAAGCTTAAACACAGTCCATGTATCAGCAGGTATCTGAAACTGGACTTTTCTAGCTTAGTAAGGTGGGAAAATAGCAAGTTTTTTTGTTTTGTTTTGTTTTTTTCAAGAAAACAGTAGAAACAAAAATGCAAAAACACTTTTATAGTGCAGTAATGGCTGTCGCACTTGAGTGGGAAGCCAGTAACAGTTAAAAATAAAATTTTCAACAAAAAACAAATTTTAAAGTGCAGGCACAAATAAATGCAATTTCAGTGTAAAATGAGCGTTCTGAGAAGCAATAAACGCCAGAAAATGAGCGTTTAGGTAGAAATACCAATAAGCAACAAGAAAAAACAAAAAAAGATACTTAAACACTCCAAAGTCTCTCCTTTTGTCTCTCTGGCATTGTTGGTCTCTGCAGGACACCCGGGCAGAATCTGCTGAGCTTATACAAACACAAAAAGTGTGCAAATTCGTTTTTTATATCAGAAAGATTAAAGAGAGAAATTAGCCCAAAATGGCCAATAAAACTACAGTTTCTGGGCAGAACCACTCCTCCAGGGGCGGGTAGGCTGTTCAGAGCGCCCCACTCTCACTGGTGAACAAAGAAACTTCCTTTTTGCCCAAGTAAGGTATGGCCAAACGCAGAAGCTTAAACACAATCCAGGTATCAGCAGGTATCTGAAACTGGACTTTTCTAGCTTAGTAAGTTGGGAAAATAGCAAGATTTTATTTTTTCTAGAAAACAGTAGAAACAAATGCAAAAACACTTTTATAGTGCAGTAATGGCTGTCTCACTTGAGTGGGAAGCCAGTAACAGTTAAAAATACAATTTACAACAAAAAACGAATTTTAAAGTGCAGGTATAAATAAATGCAATTTCAATGTAAAATGAGTGTTCTGAGAAGCAATAAATGCCAGGAAATGAGTGATTAGGCAGAAATAGCAATAAGCAACAAGAAAAAACAAAAAAAAAATGGTACTTAAACACTCCAAAGTCTCTCTGGTGTTGTAGGTCTCTGCAGGACACCTGGGCAGTACTGCTGAGCTTATACAAACACAAAAACTGTGCATAACACAAGCATTCAGGTCACTCCAGAACAAGTACAAATATGACTCTGTCATTGTTCATGTTGGTGTGAATGACCTGAGATGTACCGCCCTGGACTACATGAAAAGGGACATGGAAAAGCTCTCTGATTATGTAGCCCAGGCAGGCATGACCCTGACCTTGAGTTGCATCCTGCCCTCACCAAGAATGATACCACAGTATAAAGAAAAAAATGATCAGTTTCAACAATTGGCTAAGCTTCTGGTGTCATTCAAAGGGGATCCAGTCTCTGTCAGCCTGGGACAACATGCTCGACAAGCCTCATTGCTTCACAAGAGACGGCTTGCGCCTGTCACCCCTAGGCTTTTGAATACTGGCCAAGGCTCTTGCTGCTTCCATAGTGCCTTTTTTAGGCAAGGCTCAAAAGTCAAACCCACCTCCGTAAACAGCACAAATAAGAAAAATGAGGGTTATGCTACTCAACGCCAGGAGTTTAAATCTCAAAATGCACGCGCTTGAAGCACTCCTCAGTATGGAGAACATCAGCATCTGTGCAGTAACTGAAACCTGGTTCAAGGCTCCACAGAGCACCCCAGCACTACTACAACTCATACGACACATTTTGGCCACAGAACATGGACAGAAAAATAAAAGGAGGGGGTTTATCCATATTCATCAAGGTTACCTACACCTCCAGGTTAGTGGCGCAGCATGATACCTCTGAGATCATCCATGTGCAACTAACATCGGGCAAATCTGCAATGCAAATTTTGGCCTGCAACAGATCACCCTCCATGATGCAGGACCACCACTCCACCTTTCTGGAGACACTGGAAAACATGAAGGTCCTACCGAACACTCTGATATTGGGTAATTTCAATTACCCTACCATTAACTCGGGAAACTACTTAAGTACAAACTCCCAGGTCCAGCGCTTCCTGGAATTTATCAACTCAAATGCCCTGGATCAGCTGGTAAACTGCCCTACCAGAGGTGAAAACATATTGGACCTGGTCATCAGCAACATGGGTGACAGGTGTTCTGCACCGGAGGTCAACCCGTCACTGGTTAGATCAGACCATAAACTAATCATTCTGGATGTCCACACCACACCACCACCCCCAACCAAGGAAAGCACAGTGAAAAACGTTTCTATAGCAAACTTTACCTTACTTAAGACAGAGGTGGTAAGTTTCACAGCCCCATGTTAAAGGATAACAGTGTCCAAGATGCAGGAACCTTTACAAATGCACTCTATGAGCACCTACAAAGATGCATGGATCGAGCCAGCCCTAGCAAAACCAAGACTTGCTCCCCTAAGAGAAGGAAACCAGTCTGGTGGACCCCTGCCATAAACAGGCTATGCAAAAGAAGGAGGAAACTAGTTCAGAAAAAAAGCAAATCCCAAGAAGGAAAGACATCCCTGATCAGTATCAGTAAGAATCTAATGTCCCTCATAAGATCATCCAAGGCTAACTTCGAAAGAAAAATAGCCAAAGATTCAAAAGATAACCACAAAGCCTTCTTTGGCTATGTCAAGAATCTAAATGGTAACTCGCAGAAAAATCTTAGCACTAGACCCCCCCCCCCTATACTGTAGAGAAGGACAAGGCTCTCTATTAGACCTTACCAGCCAATCAGTAAAACAGTTCACTGTACCTATCCAGGCATGTCCAAAGGGCAGTTTCAGGTGTACTCTCCGGTCCAACTGGTGAATCTGGGCATTTTGAGGCAATGTTACAATTGCCTCATGTACACAGACAACCCTGTCCTCCTTCCACCAAACACTAATACATGCGAGAGATGCAATTATACAGCCAAACTGGAGGTTAAGCTGTCTCAACCCAAGACTGGACCAGGCAGTCAAGAGGAGAAGGGAATTACTTGCAGCACACCACCAGTCTCACATAGACCTATGAAACCAGCACCGGCAAAAATCACACATAAATACATGAAATCATACTTGGAGGCTCTAAATAAAAATCTGCAGAAGTATCAGAGACCTCCAAAGCAGACATCCAAGAAACTTCCACCCCCCCCCCAACACAAACCATGAAACACATACTTCACAAAACCAGTGTGCCACACAATCACAGCCCCTAAGGCAAAATAACATACCCAACACATTAGTAATAGGTGACTCTATAGTCAGGCACACTGACATCCCACTCACTAGGCTGAACAAGGAGAAGGTTATTGTTAGCTGCCTGTCGGGTGACAGGATCCCCCACATAACACAAGCACTCAGGTCACTCCAGAACAAGTACAAATATGACTTTGTCATTGTCCATGTTGGTGTGAATGACCTAAGCCGTACCTCCCTGGACTACATGAAAAGAGACATGGAGGAGCTCTCTGATCACATAGCCCAGACCGGTATGACCCTGACCCTGAGTAGCATCCTGCCCTCACCAAGAATTATACCATGGTATAGAGAAAAAAATATCAATTTCAACAATTGGCTAAGCTTCTGGTGTCATTCAAAGGGGATCCAGTGTCTGTCAGCCCGTGATGACATGCTCGACAAGCCACACTGCTTCGCTAGATACGGCTTGCACCTGTCACCCTTAGGCTTTTGAATACTGGCCAAGGCTCTTGCCAGCCCCATAGTGCCTTTTTTAGGCAAGGCTCAAAAGACAAACCCACCACCTTAAATAGCACAAGTAAGAAAAAGCTGAGGGTAATGCTACTCAATGCCAGAAGTCTAAACTTCAAAATACATGCATTCGAGGCACTCCTCAGTATGGAGAAAATCAATATATGTGCAGTAACAGAAACCTGGTTTAAGGCTCCAGAGAGCACCCCAGCACTACCAGGCTACAACTCATACCATACATTTTGGCCACAAAACCAGGACTGAAATATAAAAGGCAGGGAAGTATCCATATTCATCAAGGATACCCACACCTCCAGGCTAGTGGTACAGCACGATGGTTCAGAGATCATCCATGTACAACTAACAATGGGCAAAACTGCAATTTGAATTGTAGCTTGCTACAGATCACCCACCATGTCCCAGGACTCCCATTCCACATTTCTGGAAACACTGGGAAACATAAAGGTCCTATCAAACACCCTAATATTGGGCGATTTCAATTGCCCAAACATTAACTGGGAGAACTACTCAACTACTAACTCCCTTGCCCACATTTTCTAGAATTTATAAACTCAAATGCCCTGGTTCAACTGGTCAACACTCCCACCAGAAGTGACAACATATTGGACCTGATCATCACCAACATGGGCAATCGGTGTTCCACACTGGAGGTCAACCCCTCGCTGGTTAGATCTGACCATAAACAAATCACTTTGGATATCCACATTCTGCCCCCACCCCCGGACAAGAAAACCACTGTGAAAAACTTTTCAAAAGCAAACTTCACGTTACTTAAGGCCAAGGTGGAAAGTTTCAAAGCCCCCATGCCAAATGATAACTCTATCCAAACAACAAAATCCTTTACTAATGCATTCTACGGGCACCTGCAAGAATGCATGGATTGTGCCATCCCAATCAAAACCAAGACTCACTCCTTCAAGAAAAGGAAACCAGTCTGGTGGACTCCTGCCATAAACACCAGGCTGAACAAGGAGAGGGTCACAGTAAGCTGCCTATCAGGCGCTAGAATCTGCCACATAACACAAGCACTCGGGTCACTCCACAGCAAGTACAAATATGACACAGTCATTGTCCATGCTGGTGTGAACGACCTGAGATGTACCTCCCTGGACTACATGAAAAGAGACATAGAGGAGCTCTCTGATTATGTAGCCCAGGCAGGTATGACCCTGACCCTGAGCAGCATCCTTCCTTCACCAAGAATGATGCCACAACATAGAGACAAGATGATCAGCTTTAACAATTGGCTTAATATCTGGTGTCATTCAAAGGGGATCCAGTGTCTGTCTGCCTGGGGTGACATGCTTGACAAGCCACGCTGCTTCGCAAGGGACGGCTTGCACCTGTCACCCCTGGGATTCCGGATATTGGCTAAGGCTCTTGCCACCCCCATAGTGCCTTTTTTAGGCAAGGCTCAAATTCTAAACCTACCACCCTAGAAAACAAAAATGGGAAGAAACTAAGGGTAATGCTGCTCAATGCCAGAAGTCTAAATCTCAAAATGCATGCACTCGAGGCCCTTCTCAGTATAGAGAACATCGATGTCTGTGCTGTGACTGAGAGCACCCCGGCACACTCAAGTTTTACCTCATATCATGCGTTCTGGCCCCAAAACCCGGACCACACCACAAAAGGAGGGGGTGTATCCATATTCATCAAGGATACCCACACCTCCAGGTTGGTGGCAACGCACGAAGCATCGGAAACCATCCAGGTGCAATTAACCATAGGCAAAACTGCTCTACAATTTGTAGCATGCTACAGGCCACCCTCTCAAACTCAGGAACCCCACACAGCCTTCCTGAAGACACTGGAGGGTATAAATGTATCTCCAAACACCATTATATTGGGTGACTTCAACTACCCGAATATAGACTGGGAACATTACTCAAGCCCAAACTTTCTAGCCCAAAGGTTCCTGGAGTTCATAAATTCAAATGCCATGGAACAACTAGTCACTGTTCCCACAAGTGGAGAAAATATACTAGATCTCATCATCACAAACATGGGGACAAAATGCTCCACACCGGAAGTATATCCCTCATTGGTGAGATCAGATCATAAACTAATCTCACTGGATATCCACATCCCACCCCCACCCCAAACAAAAAAGACCACAGTGAAGAACTTCTCTAAAGCAAACTTCACACTACTCAAGACTGGTGTGGTATCCTTCAAGGCCCCTGAGCCAGTTGAAACCACAACCCAAGCTGCGGAAGCCCTTACAAATGCCTTCTACGAACACCTCCAGGACTGCATGGATCAGGCAATCCCTAATAAAACCAAGACTCTTTCCACCAAGGGCAAACGTCCAGTCTGGTGGACCCCAGCCATAAACAAACTTTACAATAAGAGGAGAAAGCTGTTACATGATAGAGCAAAATCCATAAAAGAGAAGACACCTTTGATCATTATTAGTAAAAAAATACGAGCACTCATAAAATCATCCAAGGCCAACTTTGAGAGAAAAATTGCCATAGATTCAAAAGACAATCATAAGGCCTTCTTCAGCTATGTTAGGAACCTGGGTGGAAACTCCCAGATATGCTCAGAATTAGTCCAAAATGATTCAAAAATCACTGAACCCACAGACATTGCCAACATACTGGCAGACAGGTTCAGTGCAAACTTCACCCCCCTCTCCCCCCCAAAAGGAGAGATAACTATCCCAGCAGAGTGTAGCCTCCCAGACATCTCCAATGCACAGGTGAAAGCTGCTCTCTCTAAAGCTAAAAACACAGCATCAATGGGACCGGATGGTGTCCCCGGCTGTGTGCTACACGAACTCAATGAGGAACTAAACCCGCACATAAGGCAGCTGTTTAATCTTAGCCTTACCACAGGATACGTGCACAAGGAGTGGCGTACGGCAACTGTGGTCCCACTCCACAAAGGCGGTGCCTCTACGGACCCTGGTAATTACCGCCCCATAAGCTTAACAAGCCTGGTCTGCAAAGCTATGGAGAGGATCATAATGGAACTCATAAACAAAGACATAGGGGACTTGCAGATATTGGACCCGACCCAGTTTGGCTTCGTCAAGGGCAGATCATGCCTTTTGAACTTGGTCGACTTCTTCAAAACAGTCACCAAGGCCATTGATGAGGGAAAGGTAGTCCATACAGCCTACCTTGACCTTGCAAAAGCTTTCGATACAATACCCCACTCAGGTATTATAGAGAAACTTACCAGCTTAAATGTAAACCCATATGTCACAAGATGGGTTGCAAACTGGCTAAAGGACAGAACCCACAGGGTTAGAGTAGCTGGCGCCATGTCAGACTCCAAGCCGGTCACAAGTGGTGTCCCACAGGGCTCAGTCCTTGGCCCCCTGTTGTTCGGCATCTACTTCTCAGAAGTACAGGCAAACATAGGAGGACTATGGCTGACAAAGTTTGCATATGACTGCAAACTGGGAGCCATAGTGGAAAGTACATCGGACACAGATATCCTTCAGAGGGGTCTCAAGGAAACTGATAGCTGGTGCCAGAGCCATGGCCTGAAGTTAAATGCCAAAAAATGTATAGTCATACCCTTCGGGAAAAACAAGGTAACCCCAAGCTACCATATAGGTGGCAATCCACTAAGCACAGAAGACCCAGGTTGACAGTGGCCTTTCTTTTGACACTCACATTGCTAAAGTGGTTAGAAAAACCTTCTACATTGCCCACCTGATCATGAAGGGATTCACATCCAGATCAAGTGAGGTCATTGTTCCCCTGTACTCTTCACTTATCAGACCAATGATCGAGTACAATGCCCCATTCGGGATGTATCTCACCCGACACCTGCAGAAATTGGAGAGACCCCAAAAGTTCCTCACCAAAAGGATAAAGGGACTCCAAAATCTGTCATATGCTGCCAGACTGAAGAAACTCCAGCTCTATTCAGTCGCATACCGTCTGCTCAGAGGTGACCTGTGCCTGACATACAAAGCCATGTCCAACCCGGAATTAATGGACATGCTCCACCTCAAAAAATCCAAATCTACCAGATCCACTAGAGCAAGCGACTTAAACCTTAGCAAGGATATAAATAGGACATGCTGGAGGGATAGATTTGTCACCCAGAGACTCCCTATGTTGTGGAATAAAATCCCGGTCCATGTAAGGCAGAGCACCTCACTGGCTCTGTTCAAGAGAAATCTTGACCGGTGGATGGGAGATCATAGGTTTACCCCGGGAATCATCTCTGTGTCACTGCTGGACAGAGGCACAACAAACTAATGGGCACAGTATTTTTTAACATAAGGGGTGGCGTAAGCCACAAAACTCTGGGCCAGGCTTATAAATGCCTTAGGGCAGATAGCCTAGTACAAACCTATGAACCTATGAACAAGCTATACAATAGAAGGAAGAAACTAGTACAGAAAAGAGTAAAATCCCAAGAAGGGAAGACATCCCTGATCAGTATCAGCAAGAAACTACGATCCCTCATAAAATCATCCAAGGCGAGCTTTGAAAGAAAAATTGCCAAGGACTCCAAAGATAACCACAAGGCATTCTTTAGCTATGTCAAGAATCTAAGTGGCAATGCTCAGATCTGCTCGGAGTTAGTATAGAATGGTACAAAATACACTGAATCGACCGATATCACCAACATCCTGGCAGACAGGTTCAGCCCAAACTTCACCCCCTCTCACCCTGAAAAGGGCCCATAACCATACCAGATGAATGTAGAGTCCCTGAAATCACAGACACTCAGGTTAAAACAGCCCTCTCCAAAGCCAAAAACACAGCATCAATGGGACCTGACAGTGTCCCAGGCTGTGTCCTACATGAGCTCAAAAGGCGAACTAACCCCTCACCTAAACACACTGTTCAAACTCAGCCTCTCCACAGGCTACGTACCCATACAGTGGCACACAGCAATGGTTATTCCACTCCACAAAGGTGGAGCCATATCAGACCCCAGGAATTATCGCCCTATATGCCTGACTAGCTTGGTCTGCAAGGCTATGAAGCGCATCATCATGGAACTCATTAACAGAGACATTGGGAACCTCCAAACACTGGACCCTACCCAGTTCGGCTTTGTTAAGGGCAGATCATGCTTCCTAAATCTGGTGGACTTCTTTGAGACAGTTACCAAGGCTATAGATAAGGGAAAGGTGGTACACACAGCCTGCCTAGACTTTGCTAAGGCCTTCAACACCATTTCCTATTCTGGTATTATAGACAAGCTCACCAGCCTGAACATAAACCCCCTACATCACAAGACGGGTTGCCAACTGGCTCACGGACAGAACCCACATGGTGAGAGTTGCAGGAGCTAGGTCCAACTGTAAACCGGTTACAAGTGGCGTTCTCTAGGGCTCAGTCCTAGGACCCCTCCTGTTCAGCATATACTTTTCAGAGGTACAGGCAAGCACAGGAGGACTATGGCTGACCAAGTTTGCAGACGACTGCAAACTAGGGGCTATAATTGACTCTCCAGTTGACACAGACATCCTCCAAAAGGGTCTCACTGAGATGGATACCTGGTGTCAAAATCATGGCCTCAAGCTAAATGCCAAAAAGTGCATAGTCATCCCCTTTGGAAAAAACAAAGTACCCACAAACTACCACATAGGTGGTAGTCCTCTAAATATGGAAGACGTAATAAGGGATCTGGGGAACCAAGTAGATAGTAATGTCACCTTTGATAATCACATTGCCAAAGTGGTTAGAAAATCCTTCTACATGGCCCACCTAATCACAAAAGGGTTCGCATCCAGATCAAAAGTGGTAATTGTGCCCCTCTACTCATCACTCATCAGACCCATCATAGAGTACAATGCCCCATTTGGGATGTACCTTACAAGACACCTGCAGCAGCTGGAAAGACCACAGAAGTACCTCACCAAGAGGATCACTGACCTCAAATAGATGCCCTATGCAGCTCGACTGAAGAAACTCCAGCTGTACTCGGTTGCACACCGCCTACTCGGAGGTGATCTCTGCCTGACATACAAGGCCATGTCCAACCCAGAATTGATGGACATGCTCCACCTAAAGAAAATATTATCCCCTCGAGCCACACGCTCTAGGGATCTAAGCCTCACCACAACAATAAATAGGACATGCTGGAGGGATAGATTCCTGTCCCAGAGACTTCCCATGCTTTGGAACAAGATCCCAATCTACATTAGGCAGAGCTCCTCGCTAACACTCTTCAAAAGAAACCTTGACGAGTGGATGGGAAACAGAAAGTTTACCCCGTGGATCACTTCAGTGGCTCTGCTGGACAGAGGCACAGGGAACTAATCTAAGGGGGCGGAGAAAGCCAACACATTCTGGCTAGGCTTATAAATGCCTTAGGGCAGATAGCCTAGTACCTACCTATGAACCTATTAAGCTCAATGCCAAAAAATGTGTCATCATCCCCCTTGGGAAAAACCTCGTTCCCTTGAATTACCACATCGATGGTAGTCCACTGAACACAGAAGGCATTATAAGTGATCTAGGAATGCAGGTTGACAGCAACCTCTCTTTTGACAACCACATTCCCACTGTGGTCAAAAAGTCCTTCAGTGTGGCACGTCTCATTACTAAGTGTTATGCATCCAGGAAGAAAGAGGTCATTGTCTCCCTCATTAGGCCAGTCATTGAGTACAATGCCCCCATTTGGCATGTACCTCACTAGACACCTGCAACAACTGGAGAGGCTGCAAAAGTACCTCACAAAGAGAATCCTAAGTCTTAAACACTTGTCCTATATGGACAGACTCAAAATAAACTCCAACTATTCTCTGTCTCATATCACCTTCTTAGAGGCAATCTCTGCTTGACTTACAAAACATTGTCTGACCCAGCTCTGTTAGAAATGCTACATGTAAAGAAATCCTGATCCTTTCACAACACATGCTCCAGAGACCTCAACCTGATTACCACACTCAACAGAACATGCTGGAGGGACAGGTTGATAACCCAGAGACTGCCCACGCTATGGAATAGAATTCTCATACATGTCAGGCAGAGCACCTCACTGGCCCTCTTCAAGAGAAATCTTGATAAGTGGATGAGAGATAGAAAATTCACTGTGGGGATTACTGCAGTGGCGCTACTCGACAGAGGCACTAGGAACTAAGGGTCTATATTATGAACGTGAAAAAATGTATGAGCGAATACGAAGACATCGACACGTATTCCGCGAAGTATGGAAATCCTGAACGTACAAAACCACGAATTCTGAAATGTCGACTTGTTTTGGTTGGCCCGTCTGCGGTATAGCTCCATAGGGTAAGTGTGCGATAGACAGGACTTTAGTGTTAGGATTTGGGTTAAGGTAAGTGTATAGATAGTTAATGTATGTAAGATTTAGTGTAGTGTTAGAAGTAGGGTTATTTTTAAGTGTATGTATGTGGATTATTTATTTTGTTTGGGTGTATGTCTGTAGGGGACGTGTGCGGTAGTTACAGACCTTAGGGTTAGGGAGGGGTTAAGGATAGTGCATAGTTGTGTATGTGGGGTTTAGTGTAGGGTTAGAGGTAGGGTTTTGGTGCTTTACCTTAGGTTAGGAGTAGGGTTTGGTTAGTGTATGTGTGTGGTTTATTTATTTTCTTTGGGTAGGTAGTATGTAGCGGGTGGTGGGTTCCGACTATGACAGTTCAATATTTTTTATTTTCACGGTTTAGTGCGTTTGGGATTTTTGCGGTTCGCGGTATAGGTGTCGACGTTTAGGTATTCGGGAATAGGGTTTTTCACTTTGGTAATATAGACCTGGAACTAAGATCGAGTGGCACGATGCCAGGGTAATCTTCTGAGCTAGGCTTGCAAATGCTCCAGGGCTATTAGCCTAATACACCTATGAACATATAAAATGGAGACAGCATCAAACAGAAAGTGTCCACCAACCAAAAAGACAGATATAAGATGTTAATGTATACTAAGATGTTAATGTATTGTAAATAAGTGAAACCTTCACTTTTACTGCAATTAATGTTTTTTCTCATAAGTCTAGATAGCCCTGGTGAGCACATTATCACAAATGCCTACCCATTCTACTACCCGACCTTCTTTTATCCACCCTCCCCCTCCCTGACTCAACATTTTCCTCACATATAGTTTGAGAACAAATTATATGCTTCTGTCTTGAAATACTCTTTAACTCCAGTCCCCTTCCCCTAAAAACTGAAGGACTTCCTTGTAAATTATAGTTATAGATAAGGATATTATTTGCTTTCTATCACCCTACAATTTGGCTAATATCCTTCTCTGACAGGGATGGTACTCATAGATTGTTTCTTGGTTGTAGCCCCGATCCAATTGCTCCCCACCCACCCCCCATACCATTTCCTTTATACCTAACAGCCAGTTTCCTCCTCCCATAAGACCCCCCCCTTCCTGTCACATGCCAAATCCCACTACATTCCCTTCCCCAACCACTGTCAGCTAGCCTTTCTCCGCTATCCTTCACTAATACACTAACACATAACTTTTTACCTTTGCCTAATACTCCTACCCGTATTACTTATCCTTCTCCAACCATGCATATCTCACTCCTCTCTACCCTACTGCTGCCTCCATATACCTCCTACTTGCATTAACGGCATCTCCCACACCTCTACCCCCTTTTCATAAAGACCCTACCTACCTTCATACTTATGGCTTCTGTTACTCACAACATCCTATACCTATCAATCCTTCCCATCAACACCCAACTCCCTAAAATAAAAATTCCTGTCTCCCACCCACTAATATAAAAAAACAAGACAAAGTACATTAAATACCATCCATTAAAACTCAGACATTATTTTTATCGTACTACCCTGCTCTTATCTAGTGACATACACCCAAATCCAGGACCTATGTCTAACTCTACCACCCTGTTTAGCTCCTCACCAAATACAGGCCACTCATCCACAACAAATAAATAAATATCCTTTTACTCTATCAATACCTAAAGCATCCTTAACAAACTTAGCCAATTTCATGCATGGATAGCTACTCACACCCCTGATGTTATTTCCCTAACTGAAACTTGGCAAAAACCCCAACACCTAGATAACAATATTCTCCCCCTGGATATAATATACTTCGTCTAGACTGTCTTAACAAAAAAAGAGGAGGAGTTGCTATTGCTTACTCCAATAACCTCACTATCTCCCACCCTATGCAATCTACCCCATTCTTTATCCCAGCAGAGGTAATGGCAGCTAACCTTATGCTTAATGAGTATACCATTATTACTGTAGTAGCCATCTACACCCCACCTGGGGACAACATCCCCTTGCTGGAAAACATTCTCTCATATCTCTCCCAAAATTTCTCTAATAAACCATCCTACTTGGGGACGTAAACATAAATTGGCAAACCCTCTGTAATCCAAACTCTCCACTTCATATAAATCTATATGGATTTACAAAACTTATCTCTCAACCACCCCATACAAACAAGTCTCACTCCTCCACTACCCTAATAGAGTGGATACTTGTTTCAAATCACTCCAAATACCACAGCCCTGAAACTGTTCCTGACTCCCTAATTGACCACTCACCAATTAAAGTACTCAGGTATACTCACCAGCTCTCTAAATCACACAGATTTATCTCCTATCATAAACTCACTAATTTTACCAAAAACTTTTAATACTTTTAATACCCTAGTCTCTAGAATAAAATGGAACTTCCTCACATAGCTCCCACATGATGAAGCTGACCAAACTTTAATCTCAACTTTCCTTAACATCTTAAATTCACTAGCCCCACTCCAGAAAGTATAGATTAAAGCTAATATATCCGCTTGGCTATCCAAATACTCATACCATTATCAAAGCCAGAGACAGGGCATGGAAAACATGGGTACAGTCTAAACTCCCTGCCAACTTGCAAAGGTATAAAGAACTTAGAAACCAGACAAAAAAAATCATCAATAAAGATAAAAAAGATTTCTACTACAACCCACCCCCCCAACAACTCTAAAATCTGATCCCAAAAAAGTCTGGAATGCTATAAATCAAATACTACACCCTGGCAACCCTACCCCACCCAATCCATGTCCAGGCAAATAACCGGTAGAAACAGCCAGCACCTTTAACACCTATTTTATAGAATCGATATCCAACTATTCAACCCCAACTCCTTAAACCCCAATGCTCTTAACTGTTCTGAACCTTCTCCATCTACTAACTCAGCTAACACTTTCTCCCTTAACCCAGTTCCTACTAAATACATCAAAACTCTACTCTCTAAGTTAAAACCATGCTCTGTAACAGCTAACAACATTCCTTCATATTTTATCCAGGTAGCAGCACTCCCTCTTGCTCTGCCTGCTTCTATCATAATCAATGGCTCCATATCCGAATCCAGAGTTCCATCAATCTGGAAACAATTCTATTCACTACCCATAGACAAAGGAGGTAACTCCTCTGAAGCTTCCAATTTCAAACCTATTGCAATCCTCTCCCCTTTATCTAAAGTCTTGGAGGAAATGTATACATAAACAAGTTATGCATTATCTCATACAAGAACAACTACTCACTCTGACACAGCATGGTTTCTGACCCAAACACAGTACCTCTACAGCTCTATTAGCCTTCCTCAACACTATTTCTTTAGCCAGAGATGATCATAAACTTATCTCTTGCCTATTCCTTGATCTCTCAAAGGACTTCAACATAGTTTCTTACACTCTGCATCTGCACAAACTGTCTGACCTTAACTTCTCCCAGAATACAGTTGCATGGTTCTCCGGCTGTCTCACTGACAGACTTCAGTCAGTGAGATGGCACTCTGCTCTATCCACCCCCTTTCCAGTAAGAATGGGTGTCCTCCAAGGATCCATTCTTGGTCCACTACTTTTTAATATCATCACCAACTTACTCTATTCCTCTTGTCCACAGTCTTCTATAGTCCAATATGCTGATGACTTGACTGTCATCACCTTTGCCAACTCTCCCTCTGAACTTCAAACAGTCACCCAGTCATCCTTTAAAGCAGTCAAGACATGGCTCTCTAATAATCAACTCATCCTCAACCCCCCCAAAAAACATAACTGTTACTCTTTGTCCCCAAAAAAATCACATCAAATCTTCCTTCTCCATAATGTCCCTTTACAAAACGCATATCAAAGTTGACACCAGCACAAAAGTCCTTGGTGTCACCATGGATGATCAGCTAAAACTTGACCTTCACATAAATAATTGTATCAGAAAAAAACACCAGAAACTCGGACCTTTGTATAGAAATAAAAAATTACTCACTGCTGAAGCTTGGCTCACTCTTACACATGCCTATCTTTTACCTTGCTAGACATATTGCTCCCAAATATTTACAAATCTTAACTGTACTCTACTTGCAAAGTTTGAATCAACCTATCAGAAGATAGCGAGATTTGCAGCCCACCAAACCTATAATTCCCACCACTGTCTCTCCCTAAAACACTTAAATTGGCTCAAACTGTCTCACCTGCTTCTTCTCTCCCAGCTCCAAATCATTCACTCCATTCTTTACCAACCAGCCTACTGTCCTGCTCTAAGCTCTCTCATCTCCCACTGCTCCCCTACAAGGCACATCAGGAGCTCAACTCAAGATTTATTACTTATCTACAAACCCAAGTCTAAATCTGGGTGTAACATATATAGCTACAACCCCTCTACAGCTTGGAACAAACTCCCACTTGAAGTCAGATCTTTTACACATCTGAAACAGTTTAAATCAGCCACAAAATAAAACTTTAAAAGACACTGGACTTGCCACTGTTCCCAGCATCCCTGAATGACATCTAGCATAAAACCTAATGGCCTTTCTCTTCCTTCTTTCCATCTCTCTCTCATTTCCTTATCACTCTACCCCCTCTTTTTAACTATCTATCTCTTCACTTTCCTTCCAGTTCCTGTTGGCATCCTGCAGACTGCAAGAGCATCAGGAAGGAGAAAGACATACTCTAAGTGCTTCCATTTTGATTTTTTTCCTAATTTACTGCTTTCTGCACTTGTTTTTAGTTGTTTTTAATTTAATTGCATTTATTTAAACTGTATTTGCTTTAATATTGCTACGCACTCAAGTGTGCCAGCTTGCACTGCATTTGAAATGTTTATACTGCTGTTTTAGCTGCTTTTCTGTAAAAAAAACAAAAAAAAAACAAAAAAACAAAAAAATAAAACAAAACAAAAAAAAAAGTTCTAAGCTTGTTTTCTGCCTTTCTAGTAACTAGTCTAGTCCAGATACAGATTTGCTGTGTCCAGGACTGTTTGTAAGCTTCTGAGCCCCCCCCAAGCCTTTCTGTGTTGGAGGGAACCCTTCTAGTTATCAGTGGGAGTGGTAAGCACTAGGTAGCCTACTTGCCACAAGAGGAGTGGTTTCTAGCCCAGAAATTGTAGTTTATTGGCTGTTTTGCCAGTTTTTCCATCCCTTTCAACTTTTTGGTTTAAAAGCCCGCGTTTGCACTAGATTACGTTTGTTTAAGCTATGCCTAGCGGCGCCGAGCTGAGGTAAACTATTACTGGTGCCAGAAAGTCTGCTCTTCAGTTTTTCCCTTGAATCTTGCTAGTTCTTTCTCTCTTGCACTTCAAATAGCTTAATCACTTTGCAGTTCAACAGGTTTTTGTAGCAATTATTGTAGCACACCGAAGTCTCATCAGCATTAGTTGTTCTTCACGGAAATAGCTCCAGTACTTAGTAGTTATGACCACCCCTCCTGGCATGATTAAAGGGCAGTTCACTTTGCTTTCTCCTACTAACCTGGTGCACTTGGGCATTCTGAGGCAGTGTAGCAACTGCCTCATGTACACAGACAACCCTCTCTTCTTACCTCCCAACACTCAGACTTGTGAGAGATGCACTTATATCACCAAACTGGAAGCTACACACTCTCCAGCCAAGACAGGGCTAGCTAGTCAAGAGGAGAAGGTCAACACCTGTGCCACCACATGGAACACATAGCCCTCCAGAACACCCACCATCACATCTCTCGCATAAAACACAAACCACACACCCACCTTCACAGAGGCTCTCAACAGAAATTTACAGAAACAGCAGAGACCTCCAAGACAGAAATGCACTCAACCACCACAACACAGCACAAACAACAGGGCACATAGCTCACCTCCACAGTACACCCCTCAACCTAATCCTCTAAGGCTAAACACCTTGCCCAATACACTAATCATAGGTGACTCAATAGTGAGGCACACAGATGTCCCACTCACTAGGTTGAATAAGGAGAAGGTAACAGTCAGCTGTCTATCAGGTGCCAAAATCCAACACATAACACATGAACTCAGGTCACTCCACAAGTACAAGTATGACTCTGCCATTGTCCATGTGGGTGTGAATGACCTGAGATGCACCTCCCCTGGACTACATGAAAAGTGACATTTTGGAGCTCTCAGATTATATGGCCCAGGCAGGTATGACTGTAGCCCTGAGCAGTATTCTACCATCATCCAGAATGATACCATAGTACAAACAAAAAATGATTGACTTCAACAATTGTCTAAGTTTCTGGTGTCATTCTAAGGGGATCCAGTGTCTGTCTGCTTGGGATGACATGATTGACAGACCTCGATGCTTTGCCTGAGATGGCTTGCATCTGTCACCCCTGTGCTTCTGGGTACTGGCTAAAGCTCTTGCCACCCCTCTAGTGCCTTTTTAGGTGGTGTTCCAAAGACCAAATTACCACCGTAACAGCTATAAATAAATGCAATCTGAGCGCCATGCTGCTCAACACTAGAAATCTAAATCTCAAGATGCACTCACTCGAAGGACTTCTCAAAATGGAGAACATCGACATTTGTGCTGCAACGGAAACCTGGTTTAAAGCAGCAGAAAGCTATAACTCATTTTACACCTTTTGGCCCTGAAACATGGACCGTAGCTCCAACTGTGGCGGTATCTCCATATTCATAATGGATATGCACATTTCCAGACTAGTAGCCCAGCATAACACATCTGAGATACTTCAGGTACAATTAACGCTGGGTAAGATGGCGATCCAGAATTAAGGCAAGAAGCAAGAAATACCTGGAATAGATGACGAGAATTTATTGGAAACCTTAGCACTTTCATCAGATTATATCGACAGACTTCTTCAGAGGTAATAAAAACCAGCAACTTTACCATTTAAATATCCCTTCAAAAACAGTCATGTAACACAACTAACTCAACAATTAAGGGAAAATCCACCTAAAAATATATGTTTGTATATATATATATATATATATATATATATATATATATATATATATATATAAAAAACATACTAAATGAAGCAATTAATAAAAATGTTCTCCTACAATTTAAATATTTACACATAATAAAAATGAAGTTTTAAAACACTACTGATGGAAACACATTCATTCAGTCCAGGATAGACACAATCATTTAGTTTTAATTGCCATCTGAGTTCTTGAAGTTCTAAAAAATCTTTCCAAGGTCCACCCCTTATGTTCTTAACCACTTGGTCAATTCCAATAAAACCAAATTCATGACCAGGGTTCTCAGCAATGTGCTTTTTATAAAGTATTCTTGTGGTTTCCCTTCCTGATATCTAAGGTGTGCTCATATATACAGTCTTTGAGTTTTCCTTATGTCTTCCCAATGTAGAAACAACTACAAAATTTACATAGGGCAGGATACACTATGCCCTCAGTGTTACAATTACAATAAAAGGGAACTTGAGTACAAATCCCATTTACATAACCTTATCCAAATCAATAAGGTTCATAGGTTCATAGGTTCATACTAGGCTATCTGCCCGAGGGCATTTATAAGCCTAGCCCATTGTTTTGTGGCTTACGCCACCCCTTTAGTATGGGGAACTATACCCATTATTTTGCTGTGCCTCTGTCGAGCAGTGACACTGAGGTAATTCCTGGGGTATATCTGCGATCTCCCATCCATTGGTCAAGATTTCTCTTGAACAAGGCCAGCGAGGTGCTCTGCCTCACATGTACCGGGATTTTGTTCCACAGCATAGGGAGTCTTTGGGTGATGAATCTATCTCTCCAGCACATCCTATTAATAGCCGTGTCGAGGTTTAAGTCTCCGCCCTTGTGGCTCTGATGGATCTAGATTTTTGAGGTGAAGCATATTCATCAAATCTGGGTTTGACATGGCCTTGTATGTTAGGCAAAGGTCACCTCTGAGCAAGCGGTGGCGACTGAATAGAGCTGGAGTTCTTTCAGTCGGGCAGCATAGGACAGATTTTTGAGACCCTTTATCCTTTTGGTGAGGAACTTTTGTGGCCTCTCCAGCTGCTGCAAGTGTCGGGTCAGATACATTACGAATGGGGCATTGTGCTCAATCATTGGTCTGATGAGTGATGAGTAAAGGGAGACTATGACCTCCCTTGATCTAGATGAGAATCCCTTCATGATAAGGTGGGCAATGTAGAAGGACTTCCTAACTACTTTAGCTACATGGGTGTCGAATGACAGACTACTATCAACCTGGGTCCCCAGGTCCCTGATAACTTCTTCTGTGCTCAGTGGATTGCCACCTATTTGGTAGCTAGGGGTAACCTTGTTTTTCCCGAAGGGTATGACTATGCATTTTTGGCATTTAACTTTAGGCCGTGGCTCTGGCACCAGTTATCCGCTTCTGTGAGACCCTTCTGAAGGATATCTGTGTCAGATGTGTTTTCTACTATGGCCCAGTTTGCAGTCATCTGCAAACTTTGTCAGCCATAACCCTCCTGTGTTTGCTTGTACTTCGGAAAAGTAGATGCCAAACAAGAGTGGGCCCAGGACTGAGCCCTGTGGGACACCACTTGTGACAGGTTTTGAGTCTGACATGGCGCCAGCAACTCTGACCCTGTGGGTTCTGTCACTCAGCCAGTTTGCAACCCATCTTGTGATGTATGGGTTAACATTTAAGCTGATGAGTTTTTCAATGATACCCGAGTGGGGTATTGTATCGAAGGCCTTAGCCAGATCAAGGTAGGCTGTATGGACTGCCTTTCCCTCATCGATGGCTTTGGTGACTGTTTCGAAAAAGTCAACCAAGTTTAAAAGGCATGATCTGCCTTTGACAAAGCCAAACTGGGTTGGATCCAAAGTCTGCAAATTCCCTATGTCTTTATTTATGAGGTCCATTATGATCCTCTCCATGGCTTTGCAGATAAGGCTTGTCAAGCTAATGGGCGGTAATTTCCAGGGTCTGTGGAGGCACCGCCTTTGTGAAGTGGGACCACAGTTGCAGTGCGCCACTCCTGGGTACGTATCCAGAGGTAAGACTTTGATTAAACAGCTGTCCTAGCTGTGGGTTTAATTCCTCATTGAGTTCGTGGAGCACACAGCCGGGGACACCATCGGGTCCCATGGATGCTGTGTTTTTTGCTTTGGAGAGAGCAGTTCTCACTTGCGCTGGAGATGTTTGCGGGGCTGCACTCATTTGGTATAGATATCTCTCCTTTAGGGGGGCCGAGGGGGGAGAAGTTTGCACTGAACCTGTCAGCCAGTATGTTGGCAATGTCTGTAGGATCAGTAATCTTCACATCATTTTGAACTAGTTCTGAGCATATCTGGGAGTTTCCTCCTAGGTTTCTAACATAGCTAAAGAAGGCCTTATGATTGTCTTTTGAGTCTTTAGCTATTTTTCTCTCGAAATTTGCTTTGGATGATTTTATGAGAGCTCTTAGTTTTTACTTATAGTGATCAAGGGTGTCTTACCTTTTAAGGATTTTGCTCTATCTTGTAGTAGCTTCCTCCTTTTGTTGTAGAGTTTGTTTATGGCTGGGGTCCACCAGACTGGACGCTTGCCTTTGGTACAAAGAGTCTTTGTTTTGCTTGGGATTGCCTTATCCATGCAGTCCTGCAGGTGCTGGTAGAAGGCGTTTGTAAGTGATTCAGCGGCTTGAGTATTGTTTTCCGCCGGCTCGGGGGCTTAAAGGAGACCACACTAGTCTTTAGAAGTGTGAAGTCGGCTTTTGAGAAGTTTTTTACTGTGGTCTTTTTAATTTCAGGTGGGGGTGGGATGAGGACCTCCAGCGAGATTAGTTTGTGACCTGATCTCACCAGTGAGGGGTATACTTCCGGTGTTGAACATTGTGCTCCCATGTTCGTGATGATGAGATCAAGTATGTTATCTCCTCTTGTGGGGATGGTGACTAGTTGTTCCATGGCATTTGAGTTT
Source organism: Protopterus annectens (assembly GCF_019279795.1). Taxonomy (NCBI): domain Eukaryota; kingdom Metazoa; phylum Chordata; order Ceratodontiformes; family Protopteridae; genus Protopterus; species Protopterus annectens. The sequence goes on along the minus strand of NC_056744.1, from coordinate 1,723,519,759 downwards.
ATGAATTCCAGGAACTTTTGGGCTAGGGTGTTTGGGCTTGAGTAGTGTTCCCAGTCTATATTAGGGTAATTGAAGTCACCTAGTATGATGGTGTTTGGTGATACATTTATCCCTCTAGTGTTTTCAGGAAGGCCATGTGAGTTTCCTGAGTTTGTGAGGGTGGCCTGTAACATGCTACAATTTGCAGAGCAGTCTTGCCTATGGTTAATTGCACCTGGATGGTCTCCGATGCATCGTGCGTTGCCACCAGTCTTGAGGTGTGGGTGTCCTTGATGAATATGGATACCCCCTCCTTTCTTGGTATTGTCCGGATTTTGGGGCGGGCATGATATGAGGTAAAACCTGATAGCGCTGGGGTGCTCTCAGGAGCCTTGAACCAGGTTTCTGTCACAGCACAAACATCGATGTTCTCCATACTGAGAAGGGCCTCGAGTGCGTGCATTTTGAGATTTAGACTTCTGGCATTGAGCAGCATTACCCTTAGTTTTTTTCCTTTTTGTGTTCTAGGGTGGTAGGTTTAGAATTTGAGCCTTGCCTAAAAAGGCACTATGGGGTGGCAAGAGCCTTTGCCAATATCCGGAATCCCAGGGTGACAGGTGCAAGCCGTCCCTTGGCAGCGTGGCTTGTCCAGCATGTCATCCCAGGCAGACAGATACTGGATCCCCTTTGAATGACACCAGTGTTTAAGCCAATTGTTAAAGCTGATCATCTTATCTCTGTATTGTGGCATCATTCTTGGTGAAGGTAGGATACTGCTCAAGGTCAGGGTCATACCTGCCTGGGCTACATAATCAGAGAGCTCCTCAATGTCTCTTTTCATGTAGTCCAAGGAGGTGCGTCTCAGGTCGTTTACACCAGCGTGGACAATGACTGAGTCATATTTGTACCTGCTGTTGAGAGACCTGAGTGCTTACGTTATGTGGAGGATTCTAAGGCCCGACAGGCAGCTTACTGTGACCTTCTCCTTACTCAGTCTGGTGAGCGGGACATCAGTGTGTCTGACTATGGAGTCACCAATGACTAGTGTGTCTGGCATTGTGTTTGGCCTTAAGGGCTGTGACTGTTTGACACTCTGACTGTGAGGTCTATGTGTTGCGGGTGTTGTGTTCTGAGGTGGTGGTTGTTTGGGTGTCTGCTTTGGTGGCCTCTGCTGTTTTGGTAGATTTTTGATCAGAGCCTCCGAGTATGTCTTTGTGTGTTTATGTGTATGATTTGAGGTTGTAATGGTACTATGTGAGACTGGGTCTATAGTGTGTGTGGTAACCTTCTCCTCCTGACTGGTCTTGCCAGTCCTATGTTGAGAGAGCTCAGCCTCCAGTTTGGCCGTATAGTTGCATCTCTCGCATGTATTTGTGTTTTGTGGGAGGAGGAAAGGGTTGTCTGTGTACATGAGGCAATTGAAACATTGCCTCAATATTCCCAGGTTCACCAGCTGAGCAGGAGAGGACACTAGCAACTGATCCCTCGACATGCTAGAAGGGTAGACGAAAAACTTTAAAAAAGATTCCGGGGGACGTGGGTGACCGAGAAATGGGGGGTTGCCTTTTTGGGGTACTATCTATGACAAGAGTGCCATATCAAGGTAATAAGTACTGTAGGAGCAAGTGCTAGGTTTAATAGATAGAGAATAGTCTACTTGGAGTCAAGTAGAGTTGATCTTTTTAGTTATAGGATATGCTGATTTGATCAGTAGTATAGTTCGAGGAAGGTAGTTTTAAGGGAAAATTTGAAGAGTGGACTTTAGGTAGCCCGAATAGTTTAAACCTGCTTAACCGGCACTGCCCTAGTGTGCAACAGTGGCAGCTCCGCTCTAAATCGCGCTAACGTGAACAGGTAGTCTCAACCAAGTTTTCTGGGACAACCCCTAGATAAAAACATAATTGATGTCAGTTTTACTCCAAGTAGCAATAATTGTACGAACCACACCTATGAGTGTTCTTCTTCCTCAAAGAGCTCACCTTTTCAACATCCATAACATTTTACAAAATTTCCTTGAAACATTTATCCCTCCGATATACCATTCTGGTTCCATTTTTATAAATTTCCTTGAATTCATCAAACGCCAAGTGTGTGCCAATATGTGTTCAAAATGTTATATATTTTGGCACATTCAGGGGTATAAGTAGTAATAAAGGAAATACTATGATCAGTGTTAGAATCAGAAGCAATCTCAGGGGCAGGAATTGGTGTACCTTCAGCTAAAACTGAAAGAAGGGAAGGATAAAAAACAGACCTTCTCTTCATTGTGACTTCAGAACAGGTAGTCTCAACCAAGTTTTCTGGGACAACCCCTAGATAAAAACATGTTAATAAAAACTTCAGTTCCCCTTGCATAAGTTGTATCCACTGAAGTCATTCTAGTAAGGCATACAAATTGTGCCTTAACAATGCCTTTCTTATGCTGTATAGGATGACAACTATCAAAATGCAAGTACCCATTAGAAAAAGTGGGTTTCCTATATATCTCACTGACAAACCTCTTATTAACTGTATCCTTGGAAAGATGAACATCCAAATAATTGATGTCAGTTTTACTCCAAGTAGCAGTGAAGGTAAGAAAGGAAGTGGTTGGTTTAAATATTGAATAAACATCCTCAGATTCCTTCCAAAAAATGATGACATCATCTAGAAACCTCAAATACAAAGAACAAGATGGAAAAGGCCCAAAAAATCAAATACAAATGTCCTTTCCCAAAATAGCATAACCATATTTGCAAAAATGGGGGCACACACTGCCCCCATTGCAACTCATTGTTTCTGTAAAAAAATAATGCCCCTCTATAGACACAAAATTATTTTTTAAAACAAGCTCCACTAGTACATCCAAAGTGTTGATATCATTGTTTGACAATGTACCCAACTGTACCAAAATCTCATGGAACCAATCTAGGCCAATGTCATGAGGAATTACATTGAACAAGTTTACAACATCAGTTGTACAAAAAATCAACTTCTCATCATATGCGACCTTTGAAACCTTACTTAAAAAGTCCCAAGAGTCCTTACAAATGTGTTGATACCATTCCATAACATCCAGGTCATAGCCTACTATAGGTCCCCAACCATGTCCCTAGACTCTCACTCCACATTCCTAAGCACCCTAGAATCTATCAAGGTCCAACCCAACACTCTCATACTAGGAGACTTCAACTACCCCTCCATCAACTGGGAAAACTACTCAAGCACCAATACACTGGCACAATGCTTCCTGGAATTCATCAGTTCTAATGCCCTGGACCAGCTCATTCTGATCCCCACTAGAGGAAGCAACATCCTTGACCTGGTTATTACTAACATGGCTGACCGTTGCTCTACACCAGTAGTCAATCCCTCCCTGGTCAGATATGACCATAAACTAATTACCATGGAAATCCACATTTCACCCACACCCCCCGCAAAGGTAACCACCATGAAAAATTTCTCCAAAGCTGACTTTAGGCTCCTAAAAACAGAGGTGGCTAACTTCACAGCACTCACGCCAATGGATAATAGCTACATGACTGCTGAATCATACACCAGTGCACTGTACAAACATGTACATAAATGCATGGAACTAGCCATACCCAACAGAACCAAGACACTCTCCTCCAAAAAAAGGAAGCCAATCTGGTGGTCACCTGCCATTAATAAACTCTACAACAGAAGGAAGAAAGTGTTGCAGAAAAAGGTGAAGTCCCAAGACTGGAAAAACTCCCTTATTAGCCTCAACAAAAAGTTGAGATCCCTCATCAAATCCTCTAAAGCCATCCATGAAAGCAGAATTGTGGCAGACACTAAAAATAGTCACAAAGCATTCTATATATATCAAGAACCTCCATGGCAATACCCAGATTTACTCTGAGTTACTGCACAATGGTACTTCCTATACTGAGCCAACAGATATTGCCAACATACTGGCTGAGAGATTCAGTGCCAACTTTACCCCTCTCTCCCCCCTAAAGGATCAATCATAATACCAGAAGAATGCCAGGCACCCAGAATTACTGCAGCAAAGGTTAAAGTTGCATTGTCCAAGGCCAAGAATAGAGCTTCCATGGGGACAGATAATATTCCTGGCTGTGTTCTACATGAACTACAAAGTGAACTGGCACCACATCTGTGTGCCCTGTTCAGTCACAGCCTCACCTCAGGATTTGTCCCTACCGAATGGAGCACTGCTACAGTCATCCATCTCCATAAAGGGGGACCAACTACAGACCGTGGGAATTATCGCCCCATTAGCCTGATGAGTCTGATAAGTAAAGCTATTGCACGCATCATCATGGACCTGATTAACAAAGATCTAGAAAATCTCCAAACTCTAGACCCCATGTAATTTGGCTTTGTGAAAGCGAGATCATGCCTGCTCAGCCTGGTTGACTTCTTTGAGTCAGTCACCAGTGCTGCGGATGAAGGTAAGGCAGTGCATACAGCCTACCTCGATCTAGCCAAGGTCTTTGATACCATTCCTCACTCAGGAATTATTGATATACATCAATAGGCATCAACCCCTATATCACTAGGTGGGTTGCAAATTGTCTCACAGCTAGAACACACAGTGTGAAAGTAGCAGACTCCCAAGTCAGACTGCCGACCAGTCACGAGTGGAGTCCCACAGGGATTGGTCCTGGGTACTATACTGTTTGGCATCTACTTCTGAGAAGTCCAGGCCAACACAAAGGGACTCTGGCTGACCAAGTTTGCAGACAACTGAAAGATGGGAGCCATTATTAACTCTCCAAGTGATGCAGACATCCTACAGAAAGGCCAGACCAATGACTGGTGTTGAAACCATGGCCTTAACCTTAATGCCAAAAAATGTGTTGTCATCCCCTTTGGTAAAAACTCAGTTCCCACTAATTATCACATTGATGGGAGCCCACTGAACACCGAAGGCATTATAAGAGATCCGGGGACGTAGGTTGACAGCAACCTCTCCTTCCACCACCACATTGCCGCTGTGGTCAGAAAGTCCTTCTTTGTGGCGCATCTCATTACCAAGGGTTTTGCATCCAGGAGAAAGACGTCATCATCTCTCTCTCTCGCTCTCTACTTTTCCCTCATTAGACAAATTATTGAGTATAATGCCCCATTTGGCATGTACCTCACTAGACACCTGCAACAGCTGGAAAGGCCACAGAATTACCTCACAAAGAGGATCCTAGGCATTAAACACATGTCCTACATGGACAGACTCAAAAGACTCCAGCTATTCTCTGTCTCATATTGCCTACTTAGAGGTGATCTTTGCCTGACTTACAAAGCCATGTCTGACCCAGCTCTGTTAGAAATGCTACATCTATAGAAATCCCAGTCCCTGTGCACCATGTGCTCCAGAGACCTCGACCGCATTATCACAATCAACAGAACATGCTGGAGGGACAGGGTTCCTCACCCAGAGACTGCCCATGCTCTGGAATAGACTTCCCATGCATGACAAGCACAGCACCTTGCTGTCCCTCTTCAAGAGAAATCTTGATGAGTGGATGGATAATATAAAGTTCACCCCGGGGATCACTCCAGTGGCTCTACTTGATAGAGGCAATGGGAGCTAATGTCGAGCAGCATGATGCCAGGGCACTTCTATGGGCTAGGCTTGTAAAGGCTTCAGGGCCATTAGCCTAGTATACACCTATGAACCTATGCAGTTATTGGTACTGTACAGTTCATGTAATATACTATTAATACTCTAATTTATCTTGAGCCTTCTTACACATTTATATCTTAAAATTGTAACATAGTACTGCTGTCTTTTTCCCTTTGACCTTTGTTTCTTTCTAGCATTATCTACTACTGCATGTTTTTTTAAACTACATTGGAATTGTAAATCATTTGTATCACTTGGAGCTTTTCTCCCCTGGCCTCTGCTGAAAAAGGGCTTTAGCTCAGTCAGACACTTTCAGTCAACAAATGGAAAATAATAAATAAAATAAATAATAATAAAACGTATGGACAAAGTGAGGATTTACGTGAATTAGAGATAGTAGGAGATGTAAATAGAGAGGTGTGGCAATTAAATGTAAAAATTGGGTAGGTGGTAGAGATTTTGAAGGCAGGCACAGTTCCATAAGTTACACTTAACTGTAACAGTATAAGTTCAAAGAACACACTGCCTTACCGACATATTCAAATTCCTAGCAACTTAATCTAACATAATTACTGTACATCAGTCCCCATTACCTCGTTTGGTAGAGTTGTCACAGTGTTCCATGAAGAGAGCACTTAGAATCTCAAAGTTCCTCATTCACTTGCTTTGCTTGATACAGAGCAACTTGGAGTCAGGCATGTGAATGTCTGTATTCATGTGCCTGTAATGGGCCCTACTGGCCCTTTAATTTCCCCCTTAGTTCATAGTAAAGGAATGTATTTTAAAGGGACAATCCCAGTGTTTAAAATTCAGGCCCAACTCATTTATTGAGAGCGATTGACGTCTTTATCAGCAACACCCATCTTGCTGTGTCAGCATGGAGCCCCTCCTCCCGTGATCAGTTTACTGAGAATATGCCATTCTGTTAAAGTTTAGCTTCCGTATGGGACGCACACATTTATTTTTATTTTCTTTCACAAGGTATTGCTTACTTTCTAAGAATCCTTCCTAGTTGTATAAAGAGAGATTAAGAAACTGAATGTTGCTCAGCGATCCTTTATATTTATTTTATTTATTTTGCTTTGTTTTCTTGGAAGTTGTCATTGACAAATGCACTTGTTGCATTTGTAAATGAAAACCTATAGAAAGAAATTGATTACTGAGCAAACACTAACTACCAAAAAAAAAAAATTGAACTGTTTTGACTATGGAATGCATCAGCATTCTCTTTTACAGGCTTGCCAATAGAACTTGCAGTTCAGCAACTTCAACATATGACGTGTGTGTGTGTGTGTGTGTGTGTGTGTGTGTGTGTGTGTGTGTGTGTGTGTGTGTGTGTGTGTGTGTGTGTGTGTGTGTGTGTGTGTGTGCGTGTGTGGGTGTGTGTGGGCATGCATATTGTGAACAGAATGTGTGAGTGTACGCATGTGCCAAAGCTCGTGAGTAACGCGTATATGATGTTCTGCTCCCAAAACACAGCACTCAAACTCTTAATGCAAGAAATCTGAACAAAGCCTAAAAATGATTGTTGGACAATGGCCCAAAATAGGGACAGATTTTAAATATTTCTCTAAGTTAACATGTATTTTCTGCAACATATAAAGTCTGAAACTCAAATGTATGTCATTATTTAGTGACGTCAGTCCTCTGTGATTTGTCAGGAAGCCACAAATTTTGTGAAAAACAGACCAAAAAGAAAAAGAATAAGGCAAACATCTTAACATTGTGTGAAAATCTGGACAGAGGTACGACCCTAAAGCATACCTCTCAACCTCTTGAAGCAAAAAATCTGGAAAAGTTGGAAGTAATGGGTCAGTTAAGTGGTTGTACAGACAAGGACATACCACTGATAAGGTCACTGAGGGAAGTGTTTCACTTCATGTAAGTTAAGTGCTTCGGCATACATGGAAAAACTGCTGAAGGGGTCACTGGTGAAATGCTTCATTTGGTGTCAGTGAAATGCTTCTACAAACATGGACATAGTACTGAAAGGGTTGCTGAGGAAATATTTCATTTGGAGTCTGTGAAGTGCTAGGTTATACATGGACAAACTACTGCTGTGGTCATTGGGGGGAAATGTCATACATCGTGTCAGTAAAAGTGGTTGTGCAGGGATCATTGGGAGAAATGTTTCATTTGGTGTCCTTGAAGTGCTTGTGAAGGCATGGGCAGACTACAGAAGGGGTCAGTGAGAAAAATGAATCATTTTTGTAAGTGAAGTGCTTGTGCAGACAGGGACAATCTACTGAAGGGAATTCTGGGAGAAATGTTTAATTTGGTGTCAGTGAAGTGCTTGGGCAGACATGGACATACTACTGAAAAGATCATTGGGGGAATGTTTCATTCCATGTCAGTTAAGTGCTTGGGCATATATGGACACATTTTTTAAGGAGTCATTGGTGGAATCCTTCATTCAGTATCAGTGAAATGCTTATGCAGACTTGGACATAGTACTGAAAGGGTTGTTGGGAGAAATGTTTCATTTGCTATTAATGCAGTGCTAGTGCAAATGCGGGCAATATACTGAAAGGATTATTGGGGGAATATCCTGTTTGGTCACAGTGACATGCTTGGGCAAGAATTGACAAACTGCTGAAGGGATTTTTGGGGAAAATGTTTCATTTGGTGTCAGTGAAGAACTTATTTAGGGATCCGTGGTAGAAATGTTTCATTTGATGTCAATGAAGTGCTTTGTGCATATGTGGACAAAATACTGTAGACATCCTTGGGTCATTCTTTTATTTTGTGTCAGTGAAGTGATTGGGCAAACATGGGCATACTACTAAAGCATCTTGGGAAATGATTCTTTTGGTGTCAGAGAAGTGCTTGGACATACATGGACAAACTACTGTAGTGGTCATTGGGGAGATGTGGTGTTAGTGAAGTACTTGTGCAGACACTGACATACTACTGAATGGATTCTTTGTGTCCTTGGCAGAAATGTTTCATTTGATGTCATTGCACTGCTGGTATATACATGGATAAACTGCTAGCAGAAATGTTTCATTTGATGTCATTACACTGTTGATATATACATTGACAAACTACAGTAGGGGTCACTGAGGAAATCTTTCATTTGGTATCAGTGAAGTGCATAGACATACATCAACAGGCTACTGAAGGGGTCATTGGGGAAATGTTTTATTTGGTGACAGTGAAATGCTTGGGCATGCATGGCCAAACTACTGAAGGGACTGTTGGGGGAAATGTTTTATTCCATGTGATTGAAGTGCTTATGCATACACGGGCAAACTACTGTTGGGGTTGTTGGGGAAATATTTCATATGGTGTCAGTGAAATGCTTATGCAAACATGGACATATCACTGAAGGGATCATTTGGAGAAATGCAGCATTTGACATCAGTGAAGTCCTTAGACATACATGGACAAACAACTGCTGGGATTATTGGCAGAAATGTGACACTTAGTGTCAGTAAAAGTGCTTGTGTAGGGATCATTGGGAGAAATGTTTCATTTACTGTCAGTGAGGTGCTTGTGAAGGCTTGGACAAACTACTTAAAGGATCAGTATGGAAAATAACTGAAGGAGTCAGCGGATGACAGTGAAGTGCTTGGACGTACATGGACACACTAATGAGAGGGTCATGGGGAAATGATTAATTTAGTGTCAGAGAAGTGCTTAGACATATATGGAAAAACTACTGAAGGGGTCATTGGGGGAAATGTTTAATTTTATGACAGTGAAGTGCTTGAGCATACATGGACAACGTATTGAATGGACTATTGTGGGAAATGTTCTATTCTGGTATCAGTGAAGTGCTTATGCAGACAAGGATAAAACACTGAAGGGATCATTGAGGAAATGTTTCATTTAGTGTTAGTGAAATGCTTGTGCAAACATAGAGAAACTACTGAAGGGATTACTGCAGAAATTGTTTCATTTGGTTATGGTGAAGTGCTTGGGCAGACATGGACAAACTACTGCTGGGGTCATGGGGAAATGATACTTTTGGTGTCAGTAAAAGTGTTTGCTCAGGGATCATTGGGAGAAATGTTTCATTTGGTTTCACTGATATATGTGTGTTCATGTATGACTATGTATATGTGCATGTGCATGTCTCTTGTGTAAGTAATATCTGTGCTTTAGTGTATATATACACACATATCTGTGAGCTTGTGTGTGTATACACACACACACACACACACACACACACACACACACACACACACACACACACACACACACACACATACACACACACACACACACATATATGGATTCACTTCATAATTTCAAAATACTGAAATACCGAATTTCAGTATTTCGAAATCATAAGCTCGAACACCCATAATCCCGACAGCACACAATCATAAAGCACACAATCATGAACACATACAAACCATACACCACACAATACATACATCGTCCAACCCACACTACAACAAACAAAATACACAAACACAAAAACACAAACAAACCTACACTACATGTAAGCAGGGGGGCAAGCCCCCCTGCACCCCCTCCCCCCACTTATATATACTAACTCTGAGATCGCACAGACACAAAAAGGAAACACACACCCACACATTTCAGTCCCTCGCACACACAAACATCACACATATACATACACCCACACATTCAGACACACTCAAACTCCCACACATAACCCTTAGAAAACACTCACTTACCTTCAATTGCACCTACATTCATACACGATACACTCCCAACACTGCACGTCACGTACTGTAAGCCATAACCGTGAATTGGAGATATTCAAATTCACGATTATGCACTTTTGCGATTTTCAGTTTTCGACTTTATGATTTTGAAATACTGAAATTTGGTATTTCAGTATTTCGAAATTATAAAGTGAACCCATATATATATATATATATATATATATATATATATATATATATATATATATATATATATAGTTGGTATATATATAAACCAATCCAAGTTGGCTTAGTCAAAGGCAGATCATGCCTACTCAGTCTGGTGGACTTCTTCAAGAAGGTCACTAAAGCAAGGTCACTAAAGCAATGGGATAAAAACCAAAAGGATAAAGGGGCTCAAACATATGTCATACGATGCCCGACTGAAGAAACTCCAGCTCTATTCAGTCTCATACCGTCTGCTCAGAGGTGATCTGTGCCTGACATACAAGGCCATGTCCAACCCGGAATTAATGGACATGCTCCACCTCAAAAAATACAAATCCACCAGAGCCATGAGAGCAAGAGACTTAAACCTCAACACGGATATAAATAGGACGTGCTGGAGGGACAGATTCATCACCCAGAGACTCCCTACACTATGGAACAGAATCCCAGTCCATGTGAGGCAGAGCCCCTCACTGACTCTGTTCAAGAGAAATCTTGACGAGTGGATGGGAGATCGTAGGTTTACCCCGGGAATCATCTCTGTATCACTGCTGGACAGAGGCACAGCAAACTAATGGGTATAGTATTCTCATCCTAAGGGGTGGTGAAAGCCACACACACTCTGGCTAGGCTTATAAATGCCCTAGGGCAGATAGCCTAGTATGAACCTATGAACCTATGAACCTATGAGTGTAAAAATAGAGCATATTGACTACTTTGATCTGGCCAAGGCATTTGATAGAATAATTCACTCAAGCATTTTAATCAAACTCACAGACTTTGACATTAACCCGTATGTTACTCACTTGAAAACTACCTCAACAAAGAGGCCAGTCAGTAGAAAAGTCCCTCCGGCTCTGTTTCACTCATTTTGGCATTTACTTGGACCAGGTTTGTACATGCTTGCAAACTAGGAGCAGTTATAGAATCACACCCCAAGATACTACCATCCTACAGGAAGGACTAATACAGACAAATGACTGGTGCCAAAGTCAAGGCTGAAACTCACTGTCAATAAATGCATAATAGTACCCTTTGAGAAGTCAGTCACACTACAAAACTACCTCCTTGATACACCTCTAAAAGCAAGACCAAAAGTCAGGGATTTGGATATATTTGTAGTCACCTGGCTTTTGACCAATGAATGTCTATGGTAGTAAGAAAACCATTCTGTTTTGTTCAACTTATAAACAATGGGATGGTATCTAGGTCCAAGGAGGATATCATTCCTCTATATCTGGCCCTAATCAAACACATCACTGAGTACAATGCCCCCATTAGTACATACTGTACCAGGTGCATTCAGAAACTGGCATGCTCACTGAGGTTCCTCACAAAAAGAATACAGGGTGTAAACATGACATACGCAGATCACCTCAAAGCTGTATCTCTATGCTCAGTTTCCTACAGACTGTTGAGAGGTGATCTTTACCTAGCATACAAAGCTTCCTTGGATCCTTTTGTGCTGGACCTTTTGCATGTCCGCAATTCCAGTAGCATCAGAACTACTTGATCTCGGGACTGGAATCTTGATTTTTGACATAAATAGGACATGTTGCATGAACACATGTGTCTAAGAGAATTGCTTTCCTTTGGAACAGGCTTCCCATCCATATGAAACAAGTTCTTACTTAACCCTATTCAAACAAAACCTGGACCAGTGGATGGAAAATTGGAGGTTCACCCCAGGTCTAGCACCTATGTCTCTAATGGACAGAGTCAGTCTATAAATCATATCTTGGCTTACATATACCCCTTTAAATAACCTCTAAAGCTCAAACTTGTGAGATACATTTGGGATGCATGGCTAGGATTATAAAGGCCACAGGGTTCATTAGCCTAGTATACCCCCAAGAACCTATGGGCATATAAATTACTAAGCTATATCAAATGCTAACACATGGCAAGAAGCTCAAAGCAAATTCAGATCCACTGTTGACAGGCTGTTTAACATTCACACACAAGAAACTCTTGTGCATATATATATATATATATATATATATATATATATATATATATATATATATATATATATATATATATATATATATATATATATATATATATACAGGAGTGCTACAGAATCCTGAAAGCCCAAAATCCTAAAGACCAAAATCTCGAAAATTCAAAATACTGAAAACTCAAAATAATGAAAACACGCAGGATACCAACACTTACTATATTCCAGCACAAGTACATACAGGAACATATTACCCTTCAACTATACGCAGGGGGGCAAGCCCTCCTGCACCCCATACCCCCTGCTACTTAAATATATCAACTCCGAGACTGCACTTCACTACATTAAGTGCAATCTCTGAGTTAATATATTTAAGTAGCAGATGGTGTGGGGGGTGCAGGGAGGCTTGCACCCCTGTTTATACTTAGAGAAGAGTAACATGGTTTGTATTTTATTTGTTTCTGTAAGCAATTGTGCTGGAATACAATAAGTATTGGTATCCTGTGTGTTTTCAGTATTTTGACTTTCGAGATTTTGGTCTCAGGATTTTGGTCTTCAGGATTTTGTAGTGCTATCATATATATATATATATATATATATATATATATATATATATATATATATATATATATATATATATATATATATATATATATATGTGTGTGTGTGTGTGTGTGTGTGTGTGTGTGTGTGTGTGTAAATAATATATATATTGAAAACAATCTGCAGTAATCTTCTTCACAAGTCAAGGTCTGGGACAGAAGCAACTAAAAAAGCTATTTTCAACTGCATTGGAACTTTAATTGTAAAATTAGCTTAACTACCAGTTCATCTATTTTCCAGCCCTATGTAATTTGTAAATACTGTTCATACTGGTTATGGACTACATTAGCAAATAGATTTGAGGGGACAGATTAACAAATCTATTATATGCAGACAATGTGGTATTACAAGCAGACTCGGAAATAGAAGTTCAGCAAATTATAGAAGATTGGAATGCAAAACTGAAGGCATACTGGATGAAACACAGACAAGACAGTTGTCATGGGTGGACATGACAGACAGGCAAAGAAATGAGGACATCAGTGCAGAAGTCCAAATATGTCCAGGTGCAGAGAAGGTCAAAGATAATACTTTACTATGGTCTGAACACATGGGCAGGAAAGCAGAAGGCAAGCTGGTGAAAAACATTTGGGACAGACTGAAAGAAGGAAAGAGGAAAGTACGGGACATTTGTTTTTCTTTAACAGGAGTCAGGAAGTATGCTACAGCAGTTAGGATTAGTTCATCTAAACAAAAAAATTACTGGCAACATTTTTATTCCAGTTCTGAAAATAAAAAGGAGAGCACCCCAGTACTACCAGGTTATACCTCATACCATGCTTTTCGGCCTCAAAACCTGGACCGAACCACAAAAGGAGGGGGAGTATCAATATTCATCAAAGATACCCACACCTCCAGGTTGGTGGCACAGCACGAAGCATCAGAGACTATCCATGTGCAACTAACAGTGGGTAAAACTGCCTTCCAGTTTATAGCCTGCTGCAGACCACCCTCCCAAACACAGGAACCCCACTCGGCCTTCCTGAGAACACTGGAAAATATGAAGGTCTCTCCAAACACCATTATATTGGGCGACTTCAACTACCCAAACATAGACTGGGAGCATTACTCTAGCTCCAACACCCTAGCCCAAAGGTTCCTACAATCTATAAACTCAAATGCTATGGAACACCTTGTTACCACTCCCACAAGAGGGGAAAACATACTGGACCTGATCATCACCAACATGGGGACTCTATGCTCCAGACCAGAAGTGTATCCCTCACTGGTAAGATCAGACCATAAACTAATCTCACTGGATATTCACATCCTGACCCCACCCCCTGCCCAGAAAACCACAGTGAAAAACTTCTCTAAAGCAAATTTCACACTCCTCAAAACCGAGGTGGAATCCTTCAAAGCCCCAGGGCCTGTGGAAAATACGGCCCAGACCACAGAATCCTTTATAAACGCATTCTATGAACAGCTTCAGGAATGCATGGATCATGCGATCCCTAATAAAACCAAGACCCAATCCTCCAAAGGCAGACGTCCTGTCTGGTGGACCCCAGCCATAAACAAACTATACAATAGAAGGAGGAAGCTACTAAATGATAGAGCAAAATCCCAAAAAGGAAAGGCATCACTGATCAGTATTAGCAAAAAACTACGGGCACTCATAAAATTGTCTAAGGCCAGCTTCGAGAGAAAAATTGCACAGGACACTAAGGATAATCACAAGGCTTTCTTTAGTTATGTTAGGAACCTGGGTGGTAATTCCCAGATATGCTCAGAATTAGTCCAAAATGACAAAAAATACACTGAACCCACAGACATTGCCGACATCCTAGCTGACAGGTTCAGCACAAACTTCTCCCCCCCATCCCCACCAAAAGGGCAAATATCTATCCCAGCAGAGTGCTGCCCCCCTGACATCTCAGATACTCAGGTAAGAGCCGCCCTCTCCAAAGCAAAAAACACAGCATCAATGGGACCAGATGGTGTCCCGGGCTGCGTCCTACATGAACTCCAAGAAGAGCTAAACCCAAACATAAAACTACTGTTCAATCTCAGCCTTACTACAGGATATGTGCCCAAAGAGTGGCGTACAGCAACAGTGGTCCCTCTCCATAAAGGTGGTGCCTCAACGGATCCTGGAAACTATCGCCCCATAAGCCTGACTAGCTTGGTCTGCAAAGCTATGGAAAGGATCATCATGGACCTCATAAATAAAGATATTGGGGACCTACAGACACTGGATCCTACCCAGTTCGGCTTTGTTAAGGGCAGATCCTGCCTCTTAAACCTGGTTGATTTCTTTGAAACCGTCACCAAGGCCATTGACGAGGGGAAGGTGGTCCACACAGCCTACCTGGACCTCGCAAAAGCCTTCGATACAATACCCCACTCTGGCATTATAGATAAGCTCACCAGCTTAAATATAAACCCCTATGTCACTAGATGGATTGCAAACTGGCTCAAGGACAGAACCCACATGGTTAGAATTGCTTGAGCCATGTCAGACTCCAAACCAGTTACAAGTGGTGTCCCACAAGGCTCAGTCCTGGGACCTCTCTTGTTCGGTATATATTTCTTGGAGGTACAGGCCAACACGGAAGGACTGTGGCTGACCAAGTTCGCAGACAACTGCAAACTGGGCGCCATAATCGACTCTCCAGCTGACACAAGCATCCTCCAAAAGGGCCTCATATAAACAGACAACTGGTGCCAGAGCCATGGCCTCAAGCTAAATGCCAAAAAGTGTATAGTCATCCCCTTTGGCAAAAACAAAGTGCCCACAAATTACCACATAGGTGGTAATCCATTAAGTACAGAAGAAGTAATTAGGGACCTGGGGACCCAAGTTGATAGCAATCTCTCATTTGACAACCACGTGGCCAAAGTGGTTAGAAAAACATTTTATATAGCCCACATAATCATGAAAGGATTCACATCTAGATCAGGGGAGGTCATCGTGCCTCTTTACTCATCCCTCATCAGGCCCATAATTGAGTACAATGCCCCTTTTGGGATGTACCTTACCAGACACCTGCAGCAACTGGAAAGACCCCAAAAGTACCTCACCAAGAGGATCAAAGGGCTCAAACAGATGCCATATGCTGCCCGGTTAAAGAAACTCCAGCTCTACTCAGTGGCATACCGCCTGTTCAGAGGCGATCTGTGCCTGACATATAATGTCATGTCCAACCCGGAATTAATGGACATTCTGCACCTCAGAAAATCCAAATCCCATCGAGCTACGCGCTCGAGAGACTTGAACCTCAGCACTGAAATAAATAGGACATGCTGGAGGGACAGATTCATAACCCAGAGGCTCCCTTCACTCTGGAATAAAATCCCAGTCCAGGTTAGGCAGAGTCCCTCATTGACTCTCTTCAAGAGGAATCTTGATGAGTGGATGGGAGATCATAGGTTTACCCCGGGTATCACTTCTGTGTCACTGTTAGACACAGGCACAGTATACTAACCTCGAAAAAGGGCATAGCAAAATAAATTTAAAATGGGTGGCGAAAGACAAACACATTCTGGCTAGGCTTATAAATGCCCTAGGGCAGATAGCCTAGTATGAACTTATGAACATGTTTGAATATATTAAAGGGACAATCCCAGTTTTTAAAATTCGGGTCCGAACTCTTTTTTCGAAGGGGCAGCATTATAGAGCCCCTCTTTCCCCTATCGGCTTACTCTGGATGAGTGCAGATTATGCCATTTAGTTTACGATTATGTTCCCCAGAGAAAATATATAGCTGCTTTTCTTTTGCTTGAGCTAATTTCCCCTAAAAGCTTTTGATCTGTTCCTTGTAACTTTCTTGTAGATAACTAAGGCTTGCATCCACTAAATCATAACAGACACTAGACCTTCAGACTGCATAGGCATTATTCTAGCGACTTTTTAAGAGCAGTATTTAAAATCACTTCTTTGAACTATTGGGGTAACAGCATATTTGAGTATTAGCAGCAAATTGCAGAAACTTTCTTTTGGTGTTTGCTTTCTTATTCATAAATGAATGGAAATAGATTGAGATCAATCAAGTGTATTTGTGTATGTGTGTTTGTTTCTGTCTGTGTGTGTGAGTCTATGTGTGCTTGTGTAAATGAGAGTAAAAGTGTGTGTGTGTGTGTGTGTGTGTGTGTGTGTGTGTATACATGTGTGAATTTGTGTGCGTGCATGTATATACAACTTTGAATAATGAAGACAATCGGGCAGCAGCAGTTAAGAAGTTTGCATATCTCTCGACCTCTTGGCTCAAGATAGCTGGATAAAGCCTAAAATAAAATGTACACAGGCTCATAATGGGAACACATATCAGTGTCATTGAGGTGCTTGTGCAGACATGGACAAATGACTGAAGTGGCCTTAGGGGAAATGTTTCATTTTGATGTCAGGGAAGTGCTTGGGTATACATGGAGAAACTACTGAAGTGGTCTTTGGGGGAAATCTTTCATTTGTTGTTGGTGACGTGTTTCTGTAGACATGGAAAAACTACTGAAGGGATAACTGATGGAAATGTTACATGTGGTGTCAATTAAGTGTTTGTGCATAGATAGACAAACTACTGGAGGTGTTCCAGAGGAAAATGCATCATTTGGTGTTACCAAAAGTGCTTGTCCAGGGATCATTGGGCAAAATATTCCATTTAATGACAGTGAACTGCTTATGCAGACATGGGCAAACTACTAAAGGAAATGTTGGGAGAAATGCTTTATTTGGTGTCAGAGAAGTGCTTGTGCATACGTGCAGAAACTACTGAAGGAATCATTGGGTGGGAATATTCCATTTGGTGTCAGAGAAGTGCTTGGACATACATGGAAAAAAGTCCTGAAAGAATCACTGAGGGACATGTTTAATTTTTTTGTTAGTGAAGTACTTGTGCAGAAATGGACAAACTGCTGAAGGGGTCATTGGAAGAAATATTTCTTATGGTGTCAGTAAAAGTGCCTGCACAGACATGGACAAGCTGCTGAAATGATCATTGGGGGAAATGTTTTATTTGGTGCCAGTGAATGATTTCAGCAGCAATGGACAAACTACTAAAGGGTTAATTTGAGGAAATTATTTGTTTTGTCATCACTGAATTCTTTGTACGGACATCACTGGGGAAATGTTTCATTTGGTGTCAGTGAAGTGCTTGTGCTGGCATGAACACAAACTATTAAATGGATTGCTGGTGGAAAGATTTCATTTGATGTTAGTGAAGTGGTTGGGCCTACATGGACAAACTATTGAATGCGTCTTTGGGGAAATAGTTCATTTGATCTCAGTAAAAGTGCTTATCCCAGGGTCATTGGGGGAAGTGTTCCATTTGGTGACAGTGAACTGCTTGGGCATAAATGGAAAACTAGCGAAGGTGTCTTTGGGGGAAATGTTTCACTTGGCATCAGTGAAGTGCTTGTGCAGGGATCATTGGGGAAATATTTTATTTGGTGTCGGTGAAGTGCTTGTGCAGACATTGGCAAATTACTGAAAGGATTGCTGAGGAAAATATGTTATTTGGTTTTAGGAAAACTTCTTGTGCAGATGGGTACAAAATACTAAAAGGGATCATTAAGGGAAATGTTCCATTTGATATCAGAGAAGTTCTTGTGCATACATGGGCATACGTCTGATGGAATTGTTGCAGAAATAGGTTCATAGGTTGGTACTAGGCTATCGGCCCTAGAGCCTATACAAGCCTAGCCATAACAATTCCCTGGCTATTTCTTCCCACACTATTTACTTCCCTGGACCCTTGTCTATCAGGGTGACTGACGTGATCCCTGGGGTGAATTTCCTTTCTCCCATCCAATCATCAAGGTTCCTTTTGAAGAGGGCCAAAGAGGTGCTCTGCTTGATATGTATGGGCAGTCTATTCCAGAGTCTGGGGAGTCTCTGGGTAAGGAACCTGTCCCTCCAGCATGTTTTGTTTATGGTGATGACAAGGTTTAGATCCCTGGAGCGTGTAGCTCTGAGGGATTAGGATTTCTTTAAGTGTAGCATGTCCAACAGCTCTGGGTTTGACATGGCCTTGTATGTTAAGCAGAGATCGCCTCAGAGTAGACGATATGTGACAGAGTATAGCTGGAGTTTTTTAAGGTGGTCAGCATAGGAAATCTGCTTTAGGCCTGTGATTTTTTCCTTTCCAGTTGTTGCAGATGTCTTGAGAGGTACATACCAAATGGGGCTTTGTATTCTATAATGGGTCTAATGAGGGATGAGTACAGTGGGACAATGACATCCTTTTTTCTGGATGAAAAGCCCTTAGTGATGAGGTGTACCACATAGAAGGATTTCCTGACTGTTGTGGTGATGTGGTTATTGAAGGTGAGACCACTGTCCACCTGTGTCCCTAAGTCTCTTATCACACTTTCGGTGTTTTGTGTACTGCCACCTTATGTGGTAATTCACGGGTAAATGTTTTTTCCCAAAGTGGATAACTATACATTTCTTGGCATTGAGCTTGAGCCCATGGCTCTGGTACCAAGCATCTGTTTCTGTAAGGCCCTTTTGTAGAATATCAACATCAT
Organism: Protopterus annectens; assembly: GCF_019279795.1. Taxonomy (NCBI): domain Eukaryota; kingdom Metazoa; phylum Chordata; order Ceratodontiformes; family Protopteridae; genus Protopterus; species Protopterus annectens. The sequence goes on along the minus strand of NC_056744.1, from coordinate 1,723,500,318 downwards.
TTGGGGATTCAATAATGGCTCCCAGTTTGCAGTCATTTGCAAACTTTGTTAGCCAGAGTCCCTTAGTGTTGGCCTGTACTTCAGAGAAGTAGATGCCAAACAAGAGAGGTCCCAGGACTGAACCCTGAGGTACTCCACTTGTCACTTGTCTGGAGCTGGATTTGGAGTCAGCTACTTTTACAGTGTGGGTTCTGTCAGTAAGCCAGCTGGCAACCCATCAAGTGACATAGAGATTAATGCCCAGCTTAGTCAGTTTATCTATGATTCCAGAGTGGGGGATGGTGTCAAAGGCCTTGGCAAGGTCCAAATAGGCTGTGTGGACTGCCTTACCCTCGTCCACGGCTCTGGAGACTGATTCAAAGAAGTTAATCAGGCTCAGGAGACAAGATGGGCCCTTCACAAACGGAAACTGGGTGGGGTCCAATGTTTTAAGGTTGCCAATGTCTTTGTTTATAAGATCCATGATAATACGTTCCATGGCCTTGCAGATCAGGCTCATCAGACTGATGGGGCAGCAGTTCCCGGGATCCAAGGTGGATCCCCCTGGTGGAGTGGGATAACTGTAGCTGTGCGCCACTCAGTGGGCTTGAACTTTGCAACTTTGTAATGAGTGATAAAGGTATGAGGTTTTGACTAAGTGGCTGCTGCACAAATGTTATCAATGTGAAGTCTGGCAAAAAAAAGCAGATGTAGAAACTGCTCTGGTTGAGTGAGCTTTAATCTTGTGTTGCAAAGGCATATTGGCAGCTAAATAGGCAAAGGTGATACAATCACATAACCATTTAGAGTTGTTTTAGTCAGTGGTCTCCCTTTTCTGGAGTCTGAGAATGACACAAAAAGCTGGTCTGATTTCCTGAAATCTTTTGTTCTATCCAACTAAAATTTGAGCTGTCTGTGCAGC